>NW_020174563.1:2201795-2284129 GCF_003031525.2 Neophocaena asiaeorientalis asiaeorientalis
GGGAGGCCCAAAAAAGGGAGGGCCCGGGACCCAAAAAAAAAAAAAAAAAAAAAAAAAAAAAAAAAAGAAAAGAAAAAGAAAGACAGGCAACAATATCATCAACTGAAGATGAGTTCACTTCAGATGAAATGAACTTTATGAAACAGTCTGACAAAGGCTTTAAAATAAGTATACCGGTCCCTTATCTGGAACCCCCCAAATCTGAAAAGGAAATCCTGTTTTTGTAACTCATTTGATGGCAAAACCTAACCTAACCCTAACCAGGCCGCACGTGATGGCAAAATCTGACCTGAACTGATATAAGTCCATGTATACAGTCTTCATCTATCTCCCTTGGCGTGCCTACTCATGCTTTTCATTGGAGAAATATCAACCTGTTTGATTACAAGGTGCTGTCCCAGACCCCACTATAGATGTTATGCATGTGTGTATCATTTAATCTTTTTAATATCTTAAAAATTCTGAAATCTGAAATATACCTTGCTCCAAGGGTGTTCAGATATTCAAAAAGATCAATAGAGTAACTCCTCTTTGAAAAGCAAATGAAGCTATGAAATAAAAATCGGCAGCGGAGAAACAAGAAAAAGTAAATATGAGAAAGAGCCAATGAGAAATTTTTTGAGACTAAAAGTACAAATTACATGGAATTGGTAGGCTGAATAAAATCTAGACTGGAGATAGTGAAACAGAGCATTCATGTATTCTAACAGAGTCATCCAGAAAGCATCACAAACAGCCAAAGAGATATAAAACTATGAAAGAGCAGTCTGGAGACAGATTGAGAGGCTCCAACATTCTTTCAGTCTGACTTTCAGAAAAGAAGATCTAAGGACAAGCAGCAAAGTAATATCTGTAGAGATACTAACTGATAATTTCCCAGGATGAAAGACATGACTCTTCATATTGAAAGTGCACTTTGAGTATTAAACTAACAAACAAAAATAAATCTGCATCTAAACATATTGTAATAAAACTTCAGAATATCACAAATAGAAGTCCATCTTAGAACTTATGGTTAAACATACTGGATTTAGCACACATATTTATTGATCCTCCCTCTCAGAAATCCACAAAAATAAGAGTAAATATGGTTTGAATCGTAAACCCACAAAGAAAAGAGAATTGAGAAGAGGAAAAGAACAGACCAGAGAATACAAAAGTTTGGAAGCTAGAAAGCAAATGGATGTTAACTAATTGAACAGACCAAAGAAAGTTGGAACGTGTGTGTGTGTGTGTGTGTGTGTGTGTGTGTGTGTGTGTGTGTGTGTAGGGTTAAGTTGGGGTTGGGGTTGGAAAAAAATCTAGGAAATCTCCCAAAACATAAAACTAGATAAAGAGATTGGAAAGGTGGATGAAAGATAAAGAAATAAATTATCAAAGAAATAACTCAAGAAAGTTTCCCAGAGAAGTTTCTAGGCTAAAAGGGTCTGCTGAGAGCCCAGCACACTGGCTGAAACTACCTATATCAAGGCACATCCTTATGAAATTTCAGAATACAAAAAAATAAAAAGATGATGCCAAAAGGTTTAGGAAAGGAAAGCAGGTTGCATCCAAAGAACTGGGAATCAGGTACCACAGGTGCTGGATTAGGCTACCTCTAGAAGAAGTGAGTCCACCATCAATTTAAGTATTCAACAGAGGATAAATGAATAAATATCTGACAAGGATAATGCAGAAAGGATTCTTTCACAGGAAGGGAAATCAGATGATTCTTAAGACCTCTTTTAACTCCATTTGTCTCTGAGTTTTAGCACAGTGATCTATTAATGCTGTGTAATAGAGCTTTCTGTGATGGCAAAACATTCTGTAATCTGTGCTGTCCAATAGGGTGACGACTAGACATATATGATCATTGAGCACTTGAAATGTGATTAGTGCAACCACGGAACTGAATTTTTAGCTTTACTTAAGATTAATTAATTTAAATGTATATAGACACATGGGCTAGCGGCTACTGCATCAGACAGCACAAGTCTGTAAGCACTCAGATAAAACAGTAAAAGTGACCGTTAAAGAAAACTGGACAGCCCAGGGCTTGGTTTTGTGCATCGTGCAAATAGAATAGCTCAGTGTTGTGGCTCTGGGCTAAGTCAGAGGTAGGGACAGCTCCTGATAAATCATCAGCATCACTTCTTGGAGATCAGCCCTTCCCAACTGTACCTCCCCGCTGTGTGGGGAACACACACACACACGCACGCACGCTCACACACACACACACACACGTTTGTATATATGCGTAGGCAGATATATGCATCTGTGTACACACAGAGCATGGGTAGGGAGAGAGACAGTGGACTGAATATTAGAATGGAGAGGAAGTAAGATCGCTTCGTTTTTCTTTATGCATGTTGTTTTACTTTTTATCACAAGTATATATTTTTGTAAAATAAAAACTCAAAATAAAATGAAGACTAAATTTAAGAAATATCCTTAAAATCCTGTAACTTCTACCTTGAAAATGTTAGGAATGTAGTTTACAAAAAGGTACACATCTAAATGGTCAGTGAGAGTACCATATGTATTTTCATTTAATCCCCCAGATAAACATTTTCCTCAAGGGTACGAAACAGAGAACATTGTAGAAAGTAAGGAATGGAAATATTGTGGAGGAAGTTTTCTTTTCAGTGTCTTCGTTTTGAGGTAATGAGTTCTAATTGTTGATACACTATACTTCTAACTCAATCTTAAAACAGTGTAGTCTTAAATTGTTTTGAGGCTCAGAGAACTCCCGGAAGAAAAGTAATGCCAAGATCTGTACTAACCGGTCCTCTGAGCCATGACCGGACCTCTGAGGTCCCTTTGGGAGTAGCAGTTCCAGATTATGAGCTCAAGGAATTCAGCTGCTACAAATCACCTAGCCTGAGGTGATGAGCAGTCAGGGAGCATTGTATCCTTTTAGGGTAAGCTGTGTAATTTCTGGAAGCCTTGTAGAGAGATCTTGCCCTGAATCAGACAGAACAGGATGCCCCCTTATCAGCCCAGAGGATCAAAAGGAAAGGATTCTGTGGTCGTCCATGTTCCCCACCACATCTACTGCAGAATGTGCTCAGAGACTAGCCCTCTCATGGTTCAGTGGGCTGGACCACCCAGCCCCAGCCTGAATCAGAGAACTCAGCACACCTTTAATTAACACCTCTGAGGAAGTTTTCCAGGCTCCCCTGAATGTGAGAAGCAATTGCAGCCACGGGTTTTCAGCAGACGGACTGGGAAATAATAATAGTTTTGACAGTAAAGAAAAGGTTGCCCCACCTCTCTCCCACTGAGGTCCGCCATGACTGGGTGTTCAGGGATGGGCTGCCTCACTGCCAAGGGTCTTGGCTCCCCGTCAAGCAGGAAGTGTCTGGCCTCAGAAGCCAGGGCACAGGGGAATCGGGTCACTGGCAAGTGCTGGTAAAGCAAGCAACTTCAACAACAACAATAAAATACGACAGTTACGACCGAGAACAGAACACAGAACATCACGGTGCATCCCCGGGGCTCTTATCCTTTCCGTCTTTCATTCATTCACTCATCATTCTTCAACAAACTCTTACTAAGTGCTTACTACAGGAATCGGATGGTCCATTGTCATCTGCACGAGGAGTGGGAGAAGCAAAGGTCCGCAAACCTAGATACCATTGTAAGCTCTTCCCCTCACCGGATGCATGACCCTGAGGGTATTACTTGGGCATGCGTCGCCACTTCCTCATGCGAGAGGGTGAGTCACTCTTAGGCACCAGAAACTGCGTGCAAAGTACTTTGTGAGTCTTACACGAAAGACAGTCACTGCCACACAGAAAAAACACAATTAAGGAATTAACCAGAGCACTCTGTTCAGTCGTGACCCTGAGGCCTATTGAGAATCCTTGCACCCAAGGTTCCTGAGTTAGAGGCCCCCGACAGTGCACCTGCTGCCCATACTAACTTCTCTCGGGGCGGGCCTACGTCGGCGCACGGCTCTGTGACCGGCAGCTGCAGTGAGAGAGCTTCATAGTAGTCCCTGGGGAGCAGTACCAGGTAGTCCTAGGAAATAAAGACCGAAAGGACGATTACTCATTAGGAGGGCGGCCGTACGTTAGTAATAAAAGAGCTACACATACTAGCTAAACTAATAATAACCAAGTGAAGCACTCTAGTTACACTGTGCGCATCAACTGCTTTGTTCTGCCCCCCGATTCACCGGAACACACAAAGCAACCTCTCACAGGAGCTTCAAGCATTGGAGATAAGCGCCTTAGGCAAACATTTTTATTTTCAAATCTCAGGGGAAGTTTTACCGGTTCTTCTGGGTTGTTAATAAATTCAGAAATAAAGACAATAATAACCTGTCAATTGATGAGACATTCCTTTGACAGGTTGGTTGTCTTCATCCCTATAGAACCCTGAGTTGTAGGTCATGTATTCTGGCTTTTTATTCCCACACCAGAGTAACGCTCTCCAGGCTTCGTGTAAAAAAGTGATGCTTTGCGATCCTGGTAAATCATAGCCTGAAACTGGCCCACTGCCTGCCCTAGGTCAGGACAGGAAGAACATTTTCCACTGAGGGTGCCACGTGGATCCCACAGCGGGAATTCAGAAGCAGCTCTTCCGGAAAGGGCAGAGTTTGGGCTTCTGCAAATCCTGGCATCACTGACTATCTGCCGAGGGAAGAAGGGAGGGAATCTTTGCCACAATGGTGAGAGACTTGTACACGGGCCATGAGGCTTTTGTCTCTTCACAGCCCACAATATGTCTACAGCAGACAGGAGGAGAATGTACAGGAGAGGAAAAGTAGGGGCTCAGCGGGCTTCTATCTGAGTGGGGTTTAATTTAATTAAAAAAAAATTTTAATTGAAGTATAGTTGATTTACAGTGTTGTGTTAGTCGCTGGTGTACAGCAAAGTGATTCAGATGTGTATTGATACATTCTTTTTCATGTTCTTTTCCATTATGGTTTACTACAAGATACTGAATATGCTTCCCTGTGCTATACAGTAGGACCTTGTTGTTTATCTGTTTTACATACTGTAGCTTGTATCTGCTAATCCCAAACTCCTAATTTATCCCTCCCCCACCCCCTTTCCCCTTTGGTGACCATAAATTTTTCTATGTCTGTGAGTCTGTTTCTCTTTTGTAAATAAGTTCCTTTGTATCATATTTTAGATTCCACACATAAGTGATACCATATGGTATTTGTCTTTCTCTTTCCAACTTACTTCACTTAGTCTGATAATCTCTAGGTCCATCTGTGTTGCTGCAAATGGCATTATTTCATTCTTTTTATGGCCGAGTAGTATTCCATTGAAAAAAAAATATATGTGTGTGTGTGTGTGTGTGTGTGTGTGTGTGTGTGTGTGTGTGTGTATATATATACACCACATCTTCTTTATCCATACATCTGTTAACGGACATTTAGGTTCCTTCCATGTCCTGGCTATTGTAAATAATGCTGTTAGGAACATTGGGGTGCATGTATCTTTTCAAATTAGAGTTTTCTCTGGATATATGCCCAGGAGTGGAATTTCTGGATCATATGGCAACTCTATTTTTGGTTTTTTAAGGAACCTCCATACTGTTTTCCATAGTGGCTGTATCAATTTACATTCCAACCAACAGAGTACAAGGGTTCCCTTTTCTCCACACCCTTTTCAGCATTTGTTATTTGTAGACTTTTTAATGATGGCCAGTCTGATCGGTGTGAGGTGATACCTCATTATAGTTTTGATTTACATTTCTCTAATATTAATTTTTAAATGGCTATTGCTCTATTAGTAAGCTTCCTTTGGTTGGGACCATATCTCCTCATTACTTTATGGTCCCAAAGATCCTAAAACAGTAAAGGTTGATAATAAGTGCTCAATAAAATAATTTTAGAGAAAATGAGATCATAATATGGAAGCATACATATGAATTATGACACAACTGCAGTGGCTAAAGGTCATGAAGACTCTTCCATGCCTATGCAGTAACTTTTACCATGAACTTCTTCTTTCCATTAGTCCAGCTTTGTGCCCTGTTACTGGACTCAATGGAATTTTCCTCTTCCTCATGTCTAATATCTGTGAAACATTCAGAAACTTTAGTAAAGCAACAAACCTTTCTACCAAGAAGTGCAAGAAAAATAGGGACTGAATGAACAGCTGAAGCCTTCACATTATAAGATCTCAGACTTGGAAAGGACCTACATGGATAAGCACGATCTCTACTGTATGGGGCAGACTTGGAGTTAAGGGACTTGCCTGAGATCTGCTCATTTAGCCAATCAAAAGAGTTGTGCCAGAAGGAAAAGCTTTCTGCTTTCCACTCTGAGTGCGTGAAACCAAGTACTGCCAAAGACTATTTTGAAAAGACCTTGCTATAAGCGAAAGCAGACATCAAAGAGGGGTATCTGAAATAGCAGGTTTCATCCCTACAACTCCCCTGGCCACTCTGCCTATTCTATTAATGTGTGAGGACAGAGCCCTTCCCCTGATGAAGAGTTCTTCGTCCAAGAAGAGTTCTTCATCTGAGTGAAGTTCTTCATCAAGAGTCCAAGAGTTCTTCATCTGTTTGATGATGCTACTGCCACAGTCAAGGCAGAAGGAGGCAGGAAGCAGGTCACAGAGAGGCACTGGCTCTTCATCTCTCCCTTCGCTTTTCACCACCAAGAACTTCACTCATGTTAGGGTCTTCTCTTCCTCTAGCTCCTTCTGATTCATTGTGCACAGTTCCCAGAGAGGTTAATTTTTTTCTTACCGCCCTTCTGATTCATGATGAAAAATCCCAAAGAAACTTTTGAAAGGCTGGGACATACACTCATAAAGGTTGTGCATTTATTTTAATATCTTTGAGTCATTCTGAGTAAAAAATTTCTTTTTTTTTAGCCCGTGAGAAGCTGGCTGGAAGAATATAAAAGCTATTTTAAGTTGGCTCCTATGTCATTATGTCATGTGAGGGCAAATGTCACCATAGGTTCCTGTGTCTAAAAGGGAACCAGCTATGATTTTTCTATCTTCTGGTCACTGTGGGTCACTGTGGATGGACCATCTCTAAGAGGGGAAGAATCTCCCCTCAGAATCATCTCTTACCAGGAGGACTCCTTCCGCCTGAATACAAGCGATCCATGCTCCTGGTACAATTGAAAATGGATCTGCAAAACCATTTCCGGGTACGGTGACAAAGGCCGGCTCCTTACTCGGCTGCAAGATGGTCTCTTTGCTTTGAGCAGCATCTATCAGAAATAAAAAGAATTGCTTAGGGCATTTTTCTAGCAGCCAGTGTACTGATTTTAGATACTCAGCTTTGAACATTCAGTTGACATCTTAAAAGGTTTCAGATAGTTTACTGATCATATGAACTGATCAGATTTACTGATCTTATTTTCAACAATTGCATGAATGCATGTATCTATGTATAAAATAGACTAGAAAGTTATCACTGATAAGATGTTAGCAGTGGCTATCTATGCTGGGATTGTAATCTTTAAATTTATTAAGTATATTAAGACATGTAAACTGCTTAGAAAAGTTCTTTGCACATAGTAAGTATTCAGTATATTACATTAGATATTAAACTATTTTTTTCCTTTTTTGTTTATATATAATTAAAAAATTTTTAATTTCTGTTGAAGAACAGGCATTCATTTTGAAATAAGAAAAAGTTTCGGTTTCCTCTTGTTTTCAAGATGCAATGTTTTCTTCTGCATTAAACAGAGGACCTTCTGTAGAAGGTTCAGAATCAAAACTGTTGCATCAGAGTTCAATGGAGGCTTCTTCTCTAGAAGAAATGTTTACTCCAAATACCTGCATTCACTCTCCTGTTCTACAAACATCTATGGGGCCCACTATAGGTCAGGGCTGGAACTAGGATCTGGGGCCCAGGCAGTGAACACAGCCAGCATGGCCTTTACTCCCTGACAGTGGGGACAGGAGAGGTGGTGGATTGCAGACCAGAAGAAAATATGGTACAGCATGGACAGTGGCATCTGGGAGGAGGCATAGGTTACTAAGGAATAAATACACAACTGGACTCCTGACTCAGACATGGGGGCTTAGGAAAGGTGTCCCAGAGAACAAGAAAACAAACCACAATGTATTCCAACTGTTTGAGTTAACGGAGGGCAAATTGCTGATGGCATTGTCCCCTGGGAAGCAGTGGGTCCATTAGAAAGGGTTTGGGGGTCCATTAGAAAGGGTTTGGGAGTCCATCAACAGATGAATGGATAAAGAAGATGTGGCACATATATACAATGGAATATTACTCAGCCATAAAAAGGAATGCAATTGAGTTATTTATAGTGAGGTGGATGGACCTAGAGTCTGTCATACAGAGCGAAGTAAGTCAGAAAGAGAAAAACAAATACTGTATGCTAACACATATATATGGAATCTAAGAAAAAAAAAAGAGGTCATGAAGAACCTAGGGGCAGGACGGGAATAAAGACACAGACCTACTAGAGAATGGACTTGAGGACATGGCGAGGGGGAAGGGTAAGCTGGGACGAAGTGAGAGAGTGGCATGGACATATATACACTACCAAATGTAAAACTGATAGCTAGTGGGAAGCAGCCGCATAGCACAGGGAGATCACCTCAGTGTTTTGTGACCACCTAGAGGAGTGGGATAGGGAGGGTGAGAGGGAGATGCAAGGGGGAGGAGATATGGGAACATATGTATATGTATAGCTGATTCACTTTGTTATAAAGCAGAAACTAACACACCATTGTAAAGCAATTATACCCCAATAAAGATGTTAAAAAAAAGAGAGAGAAAAAAGAAAGGGTTTGGGGTCTGAAGATTGGGTCTTGTCTACAAGGACCAGCTGTATGCTTAGAAAATTTACTACGCCTCTCAGCTGTTTCCTCCTCAACCTTCTTCAGTTTCACAAAGTTCTTATCATGTTTGGAAATGGATGCCAAAGTACTCTGTAAATGATAACTCAAGCTTGCCGGTTCTTCCTAGTAGTTACTGTCTAATCAGCCTCCAGCCTTACAAGCTTGGCTGACACAACTGGGTACATCATTTCTTCCCCAAGTCCGACTCTGCCATGGATACTAAACGAAGGCGCTTAAATTTCGCACCTAAATTAGATTTCCACTGGCGCTGCTTTGTGTTCTTGTGGAATTCCCAGTAGTCTGTTCCTGGAGTAGCGGAAGCCCTCACTCCTTGCAGAAGGGACTTCCAGGCCTCATCCCTGACTGTGGTGAGATCTGCCCTCTGACTGTGGCTCCTCGTCTGCCCTCAGGAATCCCTCACCCCTGAATGAGGTTGGCATATTCCTCCCTGGAGCTCTCTTGGGCTTCATGCTTTACCACATTCATCTTAAAAATTCCTGTCCTCACCTATTTCTCCTTGAATTACTTGGTTTGCCTGAAACAATGGGAGAATTTAGGGCAGTAGGCCAGGGGTTCTCAAGTAACACCACAAAGGTGACACCCACTTTACCTGAATGAGTTATAAATTAGCTTTGCCCTGTGGTGATATCATAACCCATGGGGTTCAGCCAAGGTACATAGGTTGTTACACTGATTTCTTTTATGACAGTTAATAACAAGTTTAACAGCAAAATTTAAATATTCAGAGCATTTAGAGATTGAAAAGGTACAAAGGACAGGGCATCTGTGTCCCAATCAGACTACATCCCAGGCTTCATGTTTTCTAAAGAGATCAACTTTGTGAAAATTAGAGAAAATGTTTCACTAATTAATCACTTCTTTATCCAAAACAGGCTTGAAAATTTACCCACCTGCCTTAGCCCAGGATGGATAAATAGTTACACGGCCAGATACTGCTTCAGCTCCAGGGTTAATATATCTCAGAACAACCCAAAACAAGGAGAGACTTGACTTCCCCACATTCAACACGATCCTTACTTCATTCTGAAAAATACCAAAAACCCATAAAGTATAGAAGAGACAGCTGGTTAAAAGAAATGCTAGCCAAACAGTGATGGCATTCCAGTTTCACTACTGAGCTTGTAGTGAAACCACACACACACACACACACACACACACACACACTCATATACACACACATTCACACCCACTCAACAAACACCAAGTGACTAACTCTGTGGAAGATGAACACAGGCAAGTCAGCCAATAAATTAAAATCACTTACAATTAAAGGTTCAGTGAAAACACACTCCCTCAGCCACCGAGATCCTCTTTTGACCTTTTAGTAATCAGGCAGACAGAGCGGAATGTTAGATGGATTAGTTCAGGGAAAGAAACAGTGACGGGGCAACCACCACTAGCTGGGAAATAAAAAGGCAGAACAGAAGGAAAAGAAAGTATGTTATTTAACACCACCAGCCCCAGAGAGAAAGCACTCCAGAGTCCACTTCACATACATAATGTCTGGAACAGTCACAGAAACCAGTGGTGGCTAAGGAGAGGTTATAAGATCCCAAACACATTAGCAATGAAATCTAGATGTAACTAAAATCTGCCTGCTAAATCATATGGAATTTATCTCAGTCCCTGTCTGAGAAGAATGTGGGCTCTCTGCTGGGGACAGGGGGTCTTGCTGGTCCCCAGGTCCTGTTGCCAACACAATGCTCTGTAAGCGTTGCTGGCCCATGATCTTGAAGGAGACACTAGACTATTTCAATTCTGAACCACAGACCACATATCCAGATCCAGCTGTGGCCCAAGGAAAGTTCATGAAACATGGAAATTTCTAAACCAGTAGTTCTTTAGGTCTTTCCTCCAGCTCCTTTGGTTGAAATGAAGGGGACTTTTGTTGAACAAGACATCCATGGCAATAAAGACTGGCGTGGGGTAGAATCCTTTGCTCTGGAAGCAGGAGTTGCAGCTGACCCACACTGAGGAACTCCAACTGGCCCTCTCAGTTTGACAGAGTTCATCTTTAAGCGTTAGTTCCACATCAGAAAATAAAAATGCAAGAATGTATTAAGGGCAGAGTAAAGCGGTAAAGTAAAGTAAGTGGTGATTCCAGGGAACACCACCCAAGCCCTCTAAAAATACTTACAGAAAAATCTATCATTAGAAATTCATTCCTTTGTGTTAACCAGCTATTCTTTCAAACTGCAAACACCTGTGAGGAGGTATTACCTTGATTGGGCTCTTAGTCATTCACATCCTATTATGACTCAGTGGAATGCACCGCTTTTTTCTGAATAATGAAGTAAAAGCAGAGAACTAAAGAAACTGAATTGCTGTATTTGGGGAGAAGGAGAAAACAGTGAAGTGTCTTAAGATCCCAGGTACTGTTAGTGAAAGGCATCTTAGATGGGGCACTTTGCCAGGCAAGAAGCAACATTAGAATCAATGGGGGCTCCTAGGGAACTGTGACCCTGCCCCTGTTTCTCTAAGGGCTGCCTGATTTAGAAGTAGCAAGCACTAGTCCTGGATCTGCTAAGGACACATACTGAGCTACCATCGTCATCAACTTGCCTCTTTTATTCTGAATTTCTCCACTGAGAAACAGCTTGAAGAGCAACCTCAAAGAGAAATTCTGAGGATAAAACTACTCAATGACTGTAAAGAAATGTTCAGTTATAAATGTTGTATAAGTTCTAAAGGTAAACAATGTGTAAATTCCTTAATTATTCCACTGCAAAACCAAGAGAGATGGATACGGTAGAGAAGACTGAAGGACAGGAGAATTATGGGAAAGAAAAATTAAATAGCACTGTCTAAAATTCCTCCTTTATCTTAGTTTCTGTTCATACAGTAATTCAGAGTTATAAAAAGTAAAAAAAAAAAAAGCATTGTTCAAAATTCAGCAACACAGGCTTTATTGGAATTAAGTTAACTCATTTTTATTCTCCACAAATGGCTTTAAAGAAAAATGTCTCTCATGTTAAAATATAGCCTAATTTCGTCTGGAAAACTTCTTATAAAAAGTCTCCAGAGATAAGCGCCATCTTTCTTTAATCCCTTCATTTTCCGATTTGGTGACCAAATTAAAGCAACAGTAAGCTGTGAAATCGATATATATGCTTATCAGTTAAAATCCAACCTTACCCAGCACCCCATCTACCCTCTCAAGAACAAGAGTCCTGGAATCAGTTTGGGGAGAGTTCACCTTTTGGGGGTCTCGCTGAGAGGGCTGTGGGCAAGTGTATGGGCTGCCCTACCCGGAGGCTGCTTCCTCCTGGCTGCTCACCTGTATCGAGGTCATCTGAGCATACCCTCTCCAGCTGAACTCAGGAAACTCCAGGGGATCAAACCCAAACCGAAGCGCTCTTCCATTGGGTGTAGTGCCATCTTCAATCTCATACCTCATATGATGCAAATCCGGGAAATAGTAGTTGTTTTCAGGTCTTTTATAAATAAAATGTAAATGGCGGATACAGAAAGTGAGGTTCGTTGATAATGTGGATATCCTTTAAGCCCAATAGCTATCACTGAGAGAACTCCCACCAAATTGATGGAGCGCATTAAATAAGGACAAATTGAGGGGGGGGGCTGCTTTTTCTCTAAATTATTGCTTTTGCTCGTGTAAACATTCACAGAACACACCCAACACTACTCGTTCCAAGCAGCCAAACGAGAAAAGCATTTAGAACAGCCCATAGTGGTAGCACCCTTTAAAATGTTTTAAATGGTTGCCAACGATTTAGCAAAGTCAAATTGGGCTATTTACCATAAATTCATTCATTGATACTCATATTCACTGATTACACAAATATTAGGATCTTTGCCAGGCACTGTTGCTAAGCACTGCAGATATAATAGTGAACACGACATAAAATACTTCGTATGCCAAGTTTACAAGTCAGATACATTTTCTCTACATATACATATGTATTTTGATCATGAGAACGACTTCTCTATGTCTTGTTTTCTCTTAAACTATATGCCTATAAATGGATTCCTTTCAAGAGTCTGATAATGGTGGTCACAAAGAGGGATCAAAAATATTCTAATACTTGTGTTACATTTTATATTCAAACTACTTGAAGTTCTTCAAAATGGTGCATTTTGACAATCCAGTCCCAAGCTAATAACTGTTAGTGGATTTAAAGCCATAAAGACCAATTAGTCAAGGGAAATCAAAGGGCATGCTCCTATATTGCAAGTAGAATTAGGAATGCTTACAATTTATATGAAGGTAATTTATGAATGTAGTTTATGGAGGTAATTTATGAAGATCCCTAAAACTGTTCATTCCCATTGACATAGAAATTCTACTTCAGGGAATATATTCTAAAGAATGATTTTATAGGGTCAAAAATTAACATAGGGCTTCCCTGGTGGCACAGTGGTTAAGAATCCACCTGCCAATGCAGGGGACTTGGGTTTGAGCCCCAGTCCGGGAAGATCCCACGTGCCATGGGTGGAAAATGTTTCTGAGCCAATTTATGAAGTTCCTCTGGTCTACGGTGAACCTCGCTCGTCTGCAGGAAAACAAAACTACAGACATGCCTTTCTTCACATACATTTTACTATGAGGCCCCTTTTACTGTCATTTAGAAACAATGGAAGAAAGCACAGCTGAGCTGCTCTGATCCTGAGAATTCAAATGTTGGAAACATCGAGGAAAAGGAGAGAAGCGTCATTCTAAGTATTGGGTTGGCCAGAAAGTTCGTTTGGGTTTTTCTGTAAGATGTTACAGAAAAACATGAACGAACTTTTTGGCCAACCCAATACATACGGTTCGCCTTGATTACATTAAAGATCTCTTTATTAACCTGTTGACAATGCAGAAGTAGTGAAGGTACTTGAGATTTAGAAGTTGCATTTCGCAAGAGTTTCAGTGTATGATCAAAAGTCAGAGGGCTGGGCTTCCCTGGTGGCGCAGTGGTTGAGAGTCTGCCTGCCGATGCAGGGGCCACGGGTTCGTGCCCCGGTCCGGGAAGATCCCACATGCCGCGGAGCAACTAAGCCCGTGCACCACAACTACTGAGCCTGCGCTCTAGAGCCCGCGAGCCACAACTACTGAATCCCCTGCGCCTAGAGCCCGTGCTCTGCAACAAGAGAAGCCACCGCAGTGAGAAGCCCACACACCACAACGAAGACCCAACACAGCCAAAAATAAATAAATAATTTTTTTAAAAAAGTCAGAATATTAAAAATTTTCTTCCTGCCACTAATGGACAATTATGGATGGATCATGGTTTCATATAAATATAGAAACTGCTAAACAGGCAGGACAGAGGCAGTGTGCTCGATACCTGCTATAGCCCCTCTGGGACCTCAGTCTCCACTTGGCTCTCTTGCTCCTTCTGTTCATTTTGATTTGCTTCTGCATGAGATGAGGGACTTCCTCCCACTTCTAAAGTTGTCTTAATCCCCAGCCCCACAGTCACGGATCCCGCGGGAGAAGCAGGAGCTGCATCTGCTGGGCTCCTCCAGGCTGTGACTTCCACATGGAGGTTCAGCTGTGGGAACCCACCTCATGCATCCAGCCCAAGTCTCACCCACCTGGCTTTTTGCATCTCTGGGAACTTTCCCATGAGGCCACTCTGTGATCTACAAAGTGGGACCGTTTTTAGGGCAACTTTACCTCCTGTTTTACTTGCCCTCACTGACAAGTGTCCAGATTGCAAATGACAGTACAGCTTCACTGGCCCTCTTACCCTGGGACCGCTTCTCTCTCCCCCAGAACTGTCGGCACAGACAGGACTCTAAGAGAGCCTTCACGACGTCAGTATGGAGGGGACCTCCGTGAAGACTCACCGCTGGCAGGTCTTCCCCACGATGTGCTCTCGGCACCGGCAGACTCCAGAGGGCCCGCTGCACACAGGGGTGACGGCTCCACCAATGTCACACTGACACCCTGAGAGTCGGGAAACAGCAGTGGTCACCCATCAAAGCATCTCCACGCTGGAGGCTTCCCCTCCCTCTACGAGAAGTGGAAATCAGGAAGCCTGGGGTTGCAGGGCCGCGCCTTCTTTCCCTTGCCACACCTTACATCTGGCAGGTGTTTGCAATACGTAGGAACCTCCCAAAGTAAGACAGCAAGTCCCCCCAAGAGTCCACTTGACAGTCGGAGGTGCACTTGTAGGGCCAGTTCCCACACTGTTGTCCCACGTAAGGCGACAGCAGCCCAGGAGCTAAACACGATTTCACAGCATGGTGCTACTGTAATCAGTGGGTGCTAAGGAGAGGCTGCTTGAAAGATACCAGAGTAGCTTGTGGGGCGCCTGCAACTTCATTACTGAACACAATATTATTGTGTGAGCTTTTTTAATATTTCAAAATTTATCTTTAAAATCTCTAAGTCTTGATGTTATTTACCTCTCCCCTATGGCTCCCCCGCATCCCAATTATGATTTTTTTATAATTAAACCAACAGTGTGCTGGTAGAAGAAAAGTGGAAGCAGCCCTGTTTGCAATTTATTTCTAGTTTTAAGGGAATGTTTGGCCAATTTCCCCGGACAGGTCTTTTCAGTCCCATCCCGTCAGAAAGCCTGCAGGAAGACAGTGAATGCAGAAGCAAGGCTACACTGCCATTCTTTGTCCATCTTTCGCCTTACTCAGGACCCCCTGGAAGGACTTACCTTGACACCCAAAGTAACTGCTCTTTTCCAAAGCAAAATATCCATCTTCGCACGTGTCACAGGAATCACCACCGACGTGGGACTTACAGTGACAGTCACCATCTAACTGCAGAACAATGAGCGGATGACAAAATTTGGTGAGATGGCAGAATCTGCTAACCTTCAAGATTGCACACTGGCTCATTGTGTCATAGGAAGCAGGGTAGCCGGGATCTGAAAGCTTCCATGAAGATGGCACTAACACCCTCCTGCAAAAACCCCACAATTAACTGCTAGTATATTCGACCGGCATCCCGGGAAAAACAGGCCCACATTACCTGCCCGCACTCTCCAATTCCGCTCACGGTTCCCGCCACGTGGCACTGGCATTCTGGGAAGATAAGAGAGCATCCTTGGACCAAGGTTACAAAAAGGACAGTTCCGGCTCTGGGAACAGGACACACCAGCAATCCTACAATCACTTTCTAGCATGCTTCAGCGGAACTCCACTTTGCACCAGTCAGGCCTAAAACTGAATTGCTTTCTGGGGTCAGCAGAACCCAACAGCCAGATCAATACCATCTACCTACAAGGAGTACTGGTTTGTTCATGACCACTCATGAAAGACAAAAGCTGCAACATCATGGGATTCTCACATGATTCTAACGTCAAGGGCATTATTGATAATGCTTACATGAAAATATACCCTATTAAAAGATATTCACTCCACTTAGCCGTCTTAAGCTTGGTGTTTCCAAGTTCCTATACTGGCTTCAATCTAAGCATATAATGAAAATAAAATTAAACCGGGAAGTGTGGATTATAAAAACAAGGCGGAAAAACCATTTATCAAGCAGCTGCCTTCTCAAACATGATACATATGGAAACAGGATATAAATCCCTTGCTGAGATTTTGAAAATGACAGAAGCTCTGCCAAAAGTGGGGGGGAAAAAATCAAGACATTTATACAGAATTTCAAACAAACTGAACAGATTAAATCAATAGCTCTTTTGTGAGTTTAGTCATTGAGGTAAAGAAAATCAAGAGGAAGTTACAATATAGTAAAATATTGTTCGTAGGAAACCTCACCTGAACATCCACTGGGGTTTTCTTTGGCCAGATTCCAATATAATGGTTTGCAGATGCTACAAGTAGGACTTTCAACATGAAGCTTGCATCGGCAATGCCCCTTTAAAAGAAAATCAAACTAATGCTTGACATCTCAGAATTAAGAAGGTTTCCAAACAAGTGTTCTGAACAAAGCTTGTCACAGAAATATATTTTGGTCACGAAATGTAAATTAAGAGTATCCAGGTAGAATAAAAGTACTGGGTTGATTTCAACAGTCTGCTAATTGATTTTGTTTTATTATTTATTTATTTGTTACACACATAAGCCATATATGTGGTTAAAGCAAAATTGGAAAATTCGGAAAAAGAAAAAAAATTTTAACGACTCATTTATAACACTGTCTTTATTTGTTGATTCTGTTACAGCATGGACTATAAATCTTAACGGAAAATATCTGAATATTTAACATGCTGAGAGGTAGTAGAAAATTATGTTTATCTGCAAGTGTGTCTATAACATGCCAGAGTCACTGCCTTGCTTAAACATCGTGAAGCCCCATAGTGAAAAGGCAAAATGTCTCTCCCCTTTCCCTCCAGGGCCTGGAGTTCCAGCTTCTCCAAGCTCTGAGGCCAAGAAGGTAGATCATTTCTAAAGTGCTTAGAAAATGAATCAGAATGCCATGGTATTGTGCTTGGAGTAATAGCAAATAAATTGCAATTAATTGTACACAGCTTAATTAAATGTGTACTGGCCTCTGATTTTCTTAATTTTAATTATGTATGGCAGGCTTATGTGCAGGTTTCCAGGGTGGCAACGCCCTCAGAGTAATGCTAGGACTCTGCAATTCCAAGTTTAAATAAACCGTATTCTTTTGTTTTGGGCAGAAAATCACAATATCACATATGCACTTTGAAAAAGAGCAATGGTCTCTTCAAGCTATTTGGCCTCAGGTCTTATTTTAATTTACTTTTAATTTCAGGAAGTTCCCAAATGTGTCGGTCTCAAATAAGTATCAGAACAATAGTTAGAATCGCAACCCTTTTACAATCCTCTACTTACCACACTGGAGTCCAGGGTTCCGGCTGGGTCACAGACACTGCTGGAGCCTGTATATGATTTAGAAGTGGTGTAAATGTCTGGGGTTTTAATGTTTGTTTGTCCCTTTGTTTTGATGTTTTGAGGGGTTTTTTTGTTTTGTTTTTAAGTTTTACTTGTTTTTAAAACTGGTGCATCTACATTTGTATTTTTTGATAGATGGGTGGCAAGGACTTTGCATATAATTCAGAAAAAGACACCTTGAACAATCTTCATGGTCCTTAATCCCCAAATCACCCCTTTGGCCACTGAACAACTCTCTTCCCTGCCTACTACTAAAAGTTCACTTCCAACTGATAACAAAGGAGACTGGGGAAAGGAGTCTAGAATTTTGAACATCGTTAGGGTTATCCAGAAGAGGGCAGTATTGTACCAAGAGATTTTTTAATTGTCCAATTAGATGTCACAGAATTTGTAAGTATATGTTTTAGTTACTCAAGACAATTCTTTAACTATCACAGCCCCCTTGTTCTCCACCTGTATTAAAATCATTTCTAAAATTAATTAATTTGCTTTCTTGCCTTAGTCAATATAGTATTACAAACCCAATGTAATAATCTCTTTTCAACAAATTAGGGTCTTGCAGTGTCTCAGCATTACTATCACACGGCATTAAAAATGAAGAGGGAACTCCCTGGCGGTCCGGTGGTTAGGACTCCGCACTCTCACTGCCGAGGGCCTGGGTTCAATCACTGGTCGGGGAACTAATATCCCGCAAACTGTGAGGCCAAAAAAATAAATAAATAAAAAATAAAAATGAAGAGAGTTTGGGTAAGCCTGCTCTGAGCCTTTTTCAAATAATTTAAATAAACCCATAATATGATCTTGTTTTCTTACATGTTGCTCCCTAGGCTTTTTGCCTTTATTGTCTCCTCTCTTTGTTTCAACTTCCCCCTTGATGATATTCTCTGTCTCTTCCATTTTTTTCTTTTTACAAATTTATTTATTTATTTTTGGCTGAGTTAGGTCTTTGTTCCTGCACGCCGGTTTTCTTTAGTTGCGGCAAGTGGGGTCTACTCTTCATTGCGGTGCACGGGCTTCTCACTGCAGCGGCTTCTCTTGTTGCGGAGCACAGGCTCTAGGCATGGAGGTTTCAGTAGTTGTGGCTCACGGGCTCAGTAGTTGTGGTTCACAGGCTCTAGAGTGCAGGCTCAGTAGTTGTGGCGCACGGGCTTAGTTGCTCTGCGGCATATGGGATCTTCCCGGACCTGGGCTCGAACCCCTGTCCTCTGCATTGGGAGGCAGATTCTTAACCACTGTGCCACCAGGGAAGCCCTCTGTCTCTTCCTTTTTTGATGCTCCTGAATTCTTCTGTGACAAGCCAACACAACCTTCCAGCTCCTTGTTGCTTTCCGACCTGGCCCCGCCCAGCCCTTGGCTCCTCCCCAAGCTGCCCAGTGGCCCCATCCAGCTCCAGGGAACTTGTCCTGGCTGACCAGCCCCTCTGCCCACTGCTCAGCACTTCCTTCCACTTCCAACCCCGGGGATGTGAGGACACCCAGCCTGGGACAGCCTCCCTCTCCAGGGACCTCCAGGCCTTCTCCAAAGTGAGCAGTCCCCTCTGACTGCTGGCTACTGTTGCCACCGGCAAGAAAGCGTGATCTCTTGAGGATTCTGATCAGCGAGGTTCTGGGGAATCAAGTTGGAGCTGCAGCCCTGTCTTCAGATGGTTTCGTGCCAGGCTCCAAGCGCCATCAGGAGCAGGAAGGGGTGTGAGAAAACCAGTCTCCTGATGCAAAGTCTGGGTCAGCCTTTCACAAACACCCGCTTCTCAACAGAGAAAGGGTCTCTGAAAGCAGCGGTCAGGAGCTACTTGCCACTGGGGCCTGCACACTCCGGGGGCACAAGGAGATTCCTCGGCATCTTTTTTTTTTGCGGTACGTGGGCCTCTCACTCTTGTGGCCTCTCCCGTTGCGGAGCACAGGCTCCAGACGCACAGGCTCAGCGGCCATGGCTCATGGGCCCAGCTGCTCCACGGCGTGTGGGATCTCCCCGGACCAGGGCATGAACCCGTGTCCCCTGCATCGGCAGGCGGACTCTCAACCACTGCGCCACCAGGGAAGCCCATCCTGGGCATCTTTGGTCTGTGCCCTGAGTCACCGAGCCCAGCACACTCTCACCTCTCGTATCATTGCAGACATGAGGACAGACCCAGGACAGTGTTTCAGTCCTTGGCTCACTCTTTCCAAACTGAATAGACTCTGGTCCACTCCACTCCCCAGCCCCTCACACCTGGGCTGATGTGGGATGACACCATCCCCCAGGAGGCCAGTGGCAGGCAAGAGAGGGGAGCAGAACCCCAGCAAAGCCCTGCTCTGCCTGCCTGCAGGGGCACCTGTTAGAACACCTGCAGGAAATTACGAAGCAGACACATCGGCGCCGCCAGCCAGGACCAGAGAGAAGCCACTTTGCCTTGGGAAGGGGGACAAGAATGCTCAGCTTAGCTAAAAGGGGTCACCTCTGCCACACTGCTACACAGAGAATTTACATGCAAATCAAGAAATACAAACTTATGGGGACTTCCCTGGTGGCGCAGTGGTTAAGCCTCCACGCTCCCAGTGCAGGGGGCCCAGGTTAGATCTCTGGTCAGGGAACTAGATCCCACATGCATGCCACAACTAAGAATTCGTATGCCACAACTAAGAAGCCCACGAGCCACATCTAAGACCCAGTGCAACCAAATAAATATTTTAAAAAGAAAAAGAAAAGAAGAAACACAAATTTATAGCACATGAAATAATTTTAAAAATTTTAGGAATAAGTCATTTTTAGATTTCTTTTAAGATGTATAACTGGCATACCCGTTTTCAATGGACTCAAACTGGGGAGGAACCAGGCATATTAGGGTCAAAAGTGTAGCAGTGACCAGTGGTGGGTCTGCAGGGGTCTGCAGGCTTCTTTGGGATGCTGCCCGCACATACTTCAGAGAGGAACCCGCCCTCCGGCATTCTGATGTCTTCCCTACCTTGGCAGTGGGGGAAATCAGAGGTGTCTGAGAGACACCTGTCACACCGTTGTCCCGTGATCCCCGGCTGACACTCGCACTGTCCAGTCACTGGGCTGCACAGCGTCTGGTACGAGCCAAGGGCTGAACACTGGCAGGCTGGATGAAAAGACCTCAGTAAGACCCAGGGCAGGGGGGCACAGGACCTGGATAAGAGTATGGAGGCGGGGCCAGAAAGACCCAAATGCAAGTTCCAGCTCCACCTCTTATCGGACATGGAACTTGAAATAAGGCTTGATTGCTCTAAGCCTCAGTTTCCCCTTTCTTAAATGGGAATAATATTAGCATCTACTTGATAAGATTGTTGCCAGGATTAGATAAAGATAATACTTGAAAGAGCTGGGTCCAATGCCTGTCTCATACTGAGCAATCAGTAAATGCTGGTTTTTTTCTGTTGTTAATTTCATACTGACCAAGATTGGCTGGTTGTGGATGAGGTTTTGGGGGATGCTTCTTGCATTTAGTAATGGTGCTCATCAGAGGAAGATGCAGGGAACAGCTGATTGGGTATGTGAGTCAATGGAGAGGCCACATTAATTCCACATCCCACTGGGGACCAAATGCAAACCATTCCAGTCCAGATTGGCCTACAGTGATCCCCTCCTTTTTCCCCTCTCCTCATACTTAGTTTCTCAAGGTGAGGTGTAACTGAATAATCATGAAAAAAGTGACGCAGGCAGGGTTGGGAATAGACAGGAAAAGCATCCCAGGTTCCCTTCATCCCCCTCAAGCAGGTGACTAAACACATATGGATGGAGAGAAGAGATTCTGGACATTCCCCTCTCTACTCCTTCCTACTGGGTCAGGTTCCTACCGGTCCCTGCAGCTAACCTCCCACAAGGTGGCAGTTACTCAGCCTCACTCAGCACTCACTCTGAGAGGACCTGCTTCTGGGGAGAGAAGAGCAGTGGAAATGGCCCACTATTTCCTGAGCTGGAGGGTTTCACACCTTAAGAACTGGAAGGGACTGGAGAGATTATCTCGTTGAATTCCAGGGTTACATAGTGAAGTTCAGAAGTTAAGTGAAAATGACTCTACTACCCAAAGGAATCTACAGTTCAATGCAATCCCTATCAAACTACCAATGGCATTTTTCACAGAACTAGAACAAAAAATTTCACAATTGGTATGGAAACACAAAAGACCCCGAATAGCCAAAGCAATATTGAGAACAAAAAACGGAGCTGGAGGAATCAGGCTCCCTGACTTCAGATTATACTACAAAGCTACAGTAATCAAGACAGTATGGTACTGGCACAAAAACAGAAAGATAGATCAATGGAACAGGATAGGAAGCCCAGAGATAAACCCACACACATATGGTCACCTTATCTTTGGTAAAGGAGGCAGGAATGTACAGTGGAGAAAGGACAGCCTCTTCAATAAGTCGTGCTGAGAAAACTGGACAGGTACATGTAAAAGTATGAGATATGTATTGTAGAAATAAAAAAATTTAAAAAAAGTTAAGTGACATGTCTGTCCAAGGTCACCAAATTAGCCTGTAGCAAAGGGCTTCAGTCTCCGGGGCAGACACATGCAGATTCAAGTAACAGCTCTGCCACTTAATAGCTGTGTGATCACGGGCACGTTGCTTAGCCTCTCCAAGCCTCAGTTTCCTCTTCTAGAAACGAGCTGATGACAGCACCCACCCCATGAGATCACTGGAGAATCAGCAGCCACAGACAGGAAGGGCAGTGTGCGCAGTGCTTGCCCAGGGAGCATTCACTCTCGCTAACATTACTGTCGTGATCATCCGAGTCCCCCAGTGCTTGGGATGTGCTCTGTACACCATCCCATGCTGCATTAATGGGAATCAGTGGATTAGTATTCCTGACTTCCAAATTTATATTCGGTGTATGCAGTTAAAAAAAAAACCACTTAACAATACACACACACACACACACACACACACACACACACACACACACATGACCTTGTTTGCAAGGTTTCAAAATTTCCACACTTGTTGAGGCCTTGGGAAAGAAAAGATGAGATAAATTGCCAATTCCAGTGATTTCTTTGCAGGCATCCTTTGGATCTGTAAAGGCCCACATCGTTAAGCCTTGGAGCACAGAGCTCCCACAGGGACAAGACCATGCCATTTTCGTTCTCTTTGACAGTGCTCGGCCCAGGCCCATAAGCGGTGAGTTACTCTGATAGTGCTTTTCTGTGATAATAACAGTGGTAGCGTTTACCTGATTCTAGTGGTCACTAGAATCACAAAATAAACTCACTGCTGGAAGGGAGTTTGGCTCGTTTTCTCATTTACGAGTTACCTGGGACTTCAACGGGCTACGTGACTTGTTCTGAGAGACCCAGTTAGGAAGTGGCAGGCCTAGGAGCATTTACCATCCTTCCACCCTCCTATGTTACATGCATACATCCAGCAGACCTTGATTGAAGCTCTATTGTGTTCTACGGCCCCGTGACCAGGTGTCAGGGTGGAGGCAATTATGAGAAACACACATTCCCTGACCACATCGAGCTAGAACTCCAGGAGAGGGGCTAGAGCATTACTGACATGGTGCCAAGAAACTAAACATAAGACAGAGGAAGAAACGGGCCGAGTGCCACTAAACCAGCTCTTGGTAGACAGCAGGACAAGGACTCAGCTCTTCTGCCGTCTAGGTCAGCATTCCTTCATGGCCCCATGTTCCCTGCAGGCCTGTCTGCAGACATCAAGTCCCTCCCCAGGGTCAGATCACTGAGGAAACATTCTTGGGCTTTGTGATGGTTAATGTTTTCATGTCAGCTAGGCTATAGGGCTCAGATGTTTGCACAACACCAGTCTAGATGCTGCTGTAAAGGCGTTCTGTTAGACGTGACAAACATTTAAATCAGCTGACCTTGAGTAAAGCAGGTTACTCTCCACGAAGTGGGTGGGCCTCATCCCATCAGTTGCACACCTTAACGAGAATAGCGGGAGGTCCCAGAGGAAGAAGAAATTCCGCCTCCAGAAGGTGTGTGGGCTCCAGCTGAGGCATCAGCTCCTTCCTAGTCTCCAGCCTGCTGCCCTGCAGACTTTAGCCTTGTCAGCCCCCGCAATCCGGGAGCTGAGTCCTTAAAATAAATCTATCTACCTATCCCCACATCTATCTATATATACAGACACATATCCTGTGGGTTCTGTTCCTCTGGAGAACCCTAACACAGGTTCTTTCTGCTATTCTTCCTTTAAGGAAAGTGAAGGCAGAGAGGAGACACTCGTGCAGGCAGTCAGGGTAGCCGCAGCAGGAGCCTGGAGCACAGAGGCGGCAGCTCCAGCCAGCATCACGTGGGTGACACCGACCCTGACTCCCAGGGCCAAAGGGGTTTGTCCAGGGAGCCTCAGGAGACGGAGTTACACTTCAGAAGTGAAAACAAAGATGCAGCCTTAAACGCAGGTACATTATTTTAAATCCTGAATTCCTCAATCTGGCATCACACTTCGCATTTCAATCCAACTATCAGTGAGAGTTGCCAGATCTCAAACCCGAACCCCAACATTGGCAGCCTTTTCTCACTCTTGGAGATACTATAAGCCTTTGTGAATATTTCAATTCTGCTCTTTGTTTTGAGCCAGGTTCTTCGGAGTTTCTGGAGTATTTTCTTCTCGTCTGCTCCTCACTGTGCTTTTGCTCTAAGACACTTTTATTCCCAAAGAGTATTAAAAAAAAAAAAAGATAATAAAGGTCCAGGGAATCAGGGAGCTTGTCTGCTGTGCTCCCCGCAAATCTTCCAGCATCAAGCACAGTCCTGGTCCCTAGTACATACCAAACAGATGTTTGTTAAATGAAGGGATAAGAGCTATTGAAATGCTCTTCCAGGTCCAGCCCTGTAGTTCTACAGATGTGCATTCTCTCCTTGACCCCTGCAGCGCTGCTGTGAGAGGTACTGCTCTGAGGGATGCCAGCTTCTTCCCCTGCAGTGAATAAGCTCACAGAGTGAGGCGACAGTACTAGACAACACAGAAATTGCAAGGGAAACAGAGCTCCTCATTGTTTCAGGGGTGTTCTCGTCGCACGTGATTTTAGAGCTTTTCCTTCTGTTGGAAAAGCAGGCTGGCGCCTTCTTTGGCGCTCTTCACTCACAGCCGCAAAGCCAACATTTCAGTTCCACGATACTTAGCACCCTCCACTTCTCTGGCTAACTGGGCTGAGAGCAGATCAGATCTACAGAAAATCCCAAGGCTTCTTCCAATCACCTCAATGCTCTCCTAGACACATGCTGAATTACAGAGCAAAGGGCCAGTTCAAAGCAAAATTGCACAGAACTTGGCCCAGCCCTATGGATTTTGTTTTCCCCCTTGGAAAGGCCGGGAGGGCTCTCCCGGGAGCATCCCAGGTCAGAAACTTTCCCCTGCTGTGTCTTCTGCCATCTGCCGGTGCATGTGGCTTCTTCCCGGGGCCAGTTTGTCGGATTCATGAGAATATGCTGACACGCAGAAGGAGGTTAATCTTGCACTGGCAACATATATTGCCAGGACTTTTCTAAGGAAAAGTCTGCAACTACAACCCAGAGACTACAGCAAACTCCAATGGGGACAGTTCGGGCCCTGGGCCACTGCGGTTTGGGGGCAGCTGCACTTTGAGTGCCTTCAGTGCCAAGTCATGGGAGGGCCGCTGTCTCCACACTCCCACCCTCCTGGCCTCTGTTCTAAGTGCTGACTAGTTGCGACTTAGCAAACTGCACCAGAAAAAAAAGGGGGGAGGAGGAAGGAAAGAAGAGGAAGAGAAAGATGAAGGACAGGAAGGCAGGAATGACGACGGACAGGACGGAGAGGAGGAAAAGGGAACAGTAAACCCCCAAAGGACCAAGCTTCCAGAGAGTCGCGGTGTGTTTTGTGGTTGCACATAAAGAGTTGAGTCAGACGTCAACACAAACGTAAAACTGAAATACACAGAGACAATTCTCTATGTGGCCTCACATCTACGATTTGACTTTCAGCTACAAGAAAGAAAACGGCAGGGCACTTGAATGAGTCAAAAATAAACTGAGGGCTTCCCTGGTGGCGCAGTGGTTGAGAGTCCGCCTGCCGATGCAGGGGACACGGGTTCGTGCCCCGGTCCGGGAAGTTCCCACATGCCGCAGAGCGGCTGGGCCCGTGAGCCATGGCCGCTGGGCCTGTGTGTCCGGAGCCTGTGCTCTGCAGCAGGAGAGGCCACAACAGTGAGAGGCCCAGTACCAAAAAAAAAAAAAAAAAAACTGAGAAGGAGATGGCCTTGTGCTTAAAGTCTGGAGTAAATTAAGTTAATGCAAAACATAAACGCTGGACTGCAGTTGGCAAGCGCAATTGAGAAGGGTTTTAGACTTCTTTTTAAGAAGACTTTTTAAATTTTTAAAGCAATATAGAACAAAGCCACACAAACATTTTTTGGCTAGAATATACCAGACCATCTGATGTAGCATTTGGGGCCACACTGGTTTGATTCTAAAATTCCAGGGGCCAAGCAATCAACTTCATCTAAGAAAGATCACAAAATACTGGGTCAGACCTTGATGCTAGACCAGATTCAAATTTCAGCATGTCTGGGCTTCAGCCACTGGCTTCAACGCTGCCCTCGAGGAAAAAATTTAAAAGATCACAAAAGCTGTTAGAAAAAGCAAGCACTAGAGAAGGGAGACCATCGCTGACAGAATGTAGGAGCATCTCAAATGCTTTCAGAGGCTAATGGTTCAAATCTGGAAGAACAAACTTTAGGGCACACCTCTACAGCCCGCCAGGAATGAGGCTGCCCTGAACCTTCTCCTCCTGCTTTTGTCCGACAGACCTCATTTTCACTACTCTTAACCTTGCCTGCTCCCCACATAAGTCCCTCTAGACTTGGCCCCTAGTGGACCCTGAGGTGGAAGGCCTCCATCCCGTCTCCCTCCTGCGAGTTCTCCTTCATTTGGTCAATGAGAGATTTAGTGCCTCCAGCTTAAAACAGAAATGTAAGCACCCCCAACTCGTGCTCCAAAACTTCATTATTTGGGACATCTTTCAACAGAAACAATATATGTACAAGGACAAGGTGACCACACCAGACCATAGCGCCAGCTCAGCACTGAATCTGCCTCTCGTATGATTCATACAACTCCAACATAAGCATCACCTGTACTGAGGTTTCCACAGGAAATGCGCTGGGCATTCCAAATTCTAATACAGAACTTCTCTGGTTTAACTCAAGGCAGGGAAACAAAAGATACCCCTTCCTTTCCGTACCCTTCCACCTGCCAGGTGACCTAAATCTCTGGGCAGGGACTGCCGAGAGTTTCTGTGGCCCGAGAGGCAAAGGCTGAGAAGTGGGGCAGAGGATACAGGTCCAGGACATGTCAGGGGATGAGGAGGAAAAAGAAGGGCTTGGGATACGGCACACAGGCATCTATGCAGACAGGGAGATCAACCAGGATTGAGGCTACAGGCTCTTAAAATGATGTAGAGGGAAGTATGAGGCAGAGAAAGGAGGGTTGAAGAATAGCAGCTACCATACAGGTGAGCGCTTCCCGGGCTCTGAGAATTTTACACATCAGTACACACGTAACCCACACAACATGTCACAGGGCGGGCACTATTACCAGGAAACTGAGGAACAGAGGGGGTAAGAACTTGCTCAAGTTGGTAGCTAGTGCGAACATGGTTCTTCGCCACTTTGTCTCCTGCTTCGGGGAGGGACCTTCCCGCTCCTGCCCCACTCTCCCAGCTCCTTAGCGTGGCCGCCCTCATGGGTGACGTGCCTCCGCGCCCATGCTACCCGCCTCCTGTGCTCAGAGGCTGAAAGCTAGAAACAGCACTTCCCAGATTGTCCTGGAGCTGGGCTCTGGGTGCCAATCGGGTTTTGCAAATAACTACTTGAATAAGATTAGAAAGGCTGAGCATTTCTGCTGCTGTGCCCTGGCTGGCTTCCGGGGGGCCCTGGATGGCCATGGAGGCAGAAGGACCGCGGTCCCCCTGTCCCTGAGCTGCATGGCAGGAGTCTGGGCTTGACACCAAGAGCCTGATTGTGAGCCCAGCCTGGAGCCTAACTGAGTCGGTCAGCACCTAATAACCCACAGCAAGTCCCGGCTGGGTTTAGTTCCGGCCCTGAGCCCTGACTGATCACCTTCCCTTCTTCTCTCCCCTCGTTTTCCCTATGACCTTAGCCACTGAGGAGAACAATGGCAGGCAATGGGAAGGAGGCGGAGAAGAAGAACGGGGGCAAATTCATTCATTAATTTGCCGGTCACCCAACATTTACCGCACACCCATCATGCTCTAGGGACTGGCCAGACTCCTCCCCTTCCCCTCCGGCGCCTTCAGTGACTCTTACTAGGATGCGGGACCAAGAGGCGAACCAAGTCTGTGGCTCTGTGTGTGCCGTTCCCTCGCCCGGAACACCCTGCTCCCTGCCCTTGTCTCCTTGGCGGTTTCCTCAACACTATCCAGGTACCACTTCCTGCCCAGAGCCTGGATTTGTACCCAGGTGCTGACTCCAGAGCCCACGGGCTCGACCACCTGGGAGGAGGAAGAGTAAGGCTGAAAAGACAAAGGAGGGGAGGTGACATGGCCTGGTCCTGAGGACAGTCACACGTAACATACATATATAGACCAGGGGCTCATTTATTAAACAATAGGCCACACAGCTCTGCCAAAAGGAGCCTCTGCATTTCCTCAGGGGGAAACTTACCTCGGGGGACTCATGATCACTACGTACGTGTGGCCCACTTACCTTGGCAAACAGGGAAGGAGTAGAAACCCCAGCGGCAGGCATTGCACCGAGGGCCCCCCACCCCGGGGCGGCACAGACACCGCCCGTGGGCATCACATATTTCGGGGAGAACTCCTGCCAGGTTACAGTCACAGCCTGCGAAGGGGAAGAGATGTTCAGAGGCGTCTCCATCCTCCATCCCTTCACCCACAGATTCTGAGTAATCTATGGTTTACATACAGTCCTAACCCAGAAGACTGCATCTTAAGGGGAGTAAAACATCTCTCCTGGAAAGATCAGAGATACCATTCAGAAACATCCAGGGCAGGCACTGGTTTGCAAAGTACCTACAATCTTCTAGCATCTACCCCCATGGGAACAATTGTTTTTCCCCAAACTGAGCCTTGTTTAGTAAAACTTCAACTTCATAGATTTCCATCGAATGATAATCTTGAACTAAACATATTCCTACCTCCATTTCTCAGAAGAAAAGAGATGAACATACATTTAGCCCTAATAAGTGCCAGACGTGGCTTTGGGGGACCTCACTCGGCTTGTCTCAATCCTCCAGGCATGAGCCCTTCCCAGCAGGCAGGCTGCTTCCAGTCCTACCTCAGCACCTCTGCTCTGGCCGGCAGGTAACACCCCTCCCCTGGTTCCCTCTCAACCTTCAGGTCTTGGTCAGGAAGGCCTTCCCCACCCAGTCTGTACCAGCAGCTCCCCCTTCCCTCTCCCCCCCTTTATTTAGCTGTGTTGGTCTTTCACACTTTAATTATTGAAATCACTTATTGGCCTCATGACTGACTTTGACCAGTGGAATGAGAGGCAAGGCAAGTGTTGTTGTGGGATTTCAGAGCCCAGGTCACAACAGGCTTTGTGGTTTCCATTCTCACCCTCTGGGAACCCTGAGACCACCAGGGAGGTACCCTGTCTGACCTCATCGAGGATAAAAGGCCACATGGAGAGAGACACTGAGCCCCAGCAGACCCTCCAGCAAGTCCGGCAGAAAGACTGCCCAGCCAAGCCACAGGATTGCGAGAAATAACCCTTATTGTTTTAAGCCACTAAATTTTGGGGTGATTTATTACATAGCAATAGAAGAACGAAACACCTATCAAACTGAAAACTTAGGGAGAGCTCACCTCAGGACTCCCACTGCCATGTACAGTATGTCTCAATCAATAAATATTTCCCAGGAAGACAGGGCTCTTGCTTGACTTTATTATGGATGGATTAAATAGTGAAGTCAAGCAAAAGCCCTGCAAGATATGTAAGCATTTTATAGTTGAGGAAAAAGATGCTCAGAAGGGTTTTTTTTAATAGATCTTTTTTCTTTTTTTTTGCGGTACGCAGGCCTCTCACTGTTGTGGCCTCTCCCGTTGCGGAGCACAGGCTCCGGACGCGCAGGCTCAGCGGCCATGGCTCACGGGCCCAGCCGCTCCACGGCATGTGGGATCTTCCCGGACCGGGGCACGAACCCGCGTCCCCCGCATCAGCAGGCGGACTCTCAACCACTGCACCACCAGGGAAGCCCTTTAATAGAACTTTATTGGAGTATAATTGCTTCACAATACTGTGTTAGTTTTTGTTGTACAACAAAGTGAATCAGCCATGTGCGTATACATATCCCCATATCCCCTCCCTCATGAGCCTCCCTCCCACCCTCCCTATCCCACCCCTCTAGGTCATCGCAAAGCACCAAGATGATCTCCCTGTGCTATGCAGCTGCTTCCCACTAGCTATTTTACATTTGGTAGTGTTTATATGTCTATGCTACTCTCACTTCGCCCCAGCTTCCCCCTCTCCCCACCCTGTGTCCTCAAGTCCATTCTCTATGGCTACATCTTTATTCCTGCCCTGCCACTAGGTTCATTAGTGCCATTTTTTTTTTTTTTAGATTCCATATATGTTCGTTAGCATACGGTATTTGTTTTTCTCTTTCTGACTTACTTCACTCTGTATGACAGACTCTAGGTCCATCCACCTCACTACAAATAACTCAATTTCGTTTCTTTTTATGGCTGAGTACTATTCCATTGTATATATGTACCACATCTTCTTTCTCCATTCATGTGTCGATGGACATTTAGGTTGCTAGAAAGGTTAATTAAGTTGCCCAAGGTCACACAGCCAGAGGAGCTAAGTAGGGCTTTGAACCCAGGTCTGTCTGATTCTAAAGCCCACCCCTTTCTATGATGGCAAGAATACAAGCTGATAACTGATTTTAAAAGCTGTGTTCAAGGTATGTTCCAGATTAGTGTATGTATTCAAACCATTCTCATATTTAAAACATCTACATTTCTATCGAGAACATTAGCATCAGTGGGAAGCAGCTGCGTAGCACAGGGAGATCAGCTCGGTGCTTTGTGACCACCTAGAGGGGATACGGAGGGTGGGAGGGAGACTCAAGAGGGATGGGATATGGGGATATATGTATACATATAGCTGACTCACTTTGTTGTACAGCAGAAACTAACACAACATTGTAACACAATTACAATTTTAAATCTTAATAAAGATTTAAAAAAACCAAGAACACTAGCATCTAAACCTGCAACACGGTCCCTTGAGGAAGATCCTGAAAGACTCAAAGATGTGACTGGGTTCCCCCTACTTCTCAAGGAAGGGAAGTCTCATGCATTTCAAAAAGGTTTTCTACAAGGGTTAGAATAATAGATAATCTGAAAAGTTAGCTAAATCCCACTCCTTCCCTTTGCCCTTTTTCAGGTAAAAGGTTAGTAACAAAGTTGTGGAATTATTTTTTTGCAATAATTAAGAAAAAAAAATCAGGGTATATCAGAGCAACTTTACAGTCTTTGCATAATCTCTAGCTTGTTTATACTTCAACAGTCACCTAACTTGACAAGAAGGGCACTGGATGTGTCCAAGGGCATATTCATCACAAGAGAAGCCTTGGAACCCAGGCTGGCACGAGCACCGCCCTGACTGTCCATCACAGCAGCTGTCCATCACAGCAGCTTTCCATCACAGCTGCCATACAAGGTCCCAATGCCAGGGCCCCACAGGATGAGAACACCACAGGGAAATGCAAAGGTTTACTGTCAATTACAGTCTTGGCATTAGACCAGGCATTGGAATTCAGTAAGAAACTTGAACTTTACAAAGGCATTGAAGTCCAAGGAATCCCGGTTTACAACCACTTGTAAACAGAAAGGAAGCATCTAGTGCCTATGCATTTCTAAATTTCTGTTTCTGAAATTCACTTTTTAACTTAGGCCTGGTTTCCACAGTGTAGTGGTTACCACGTTCACCTGACCCTTAACTTACCTGGCAAGTACTCCTACACGGTGCAGGAGCCAGAAACCTCTGAGGTCCCTCACTTCTCCCCCACCCTCACCTCCCACACCTCCTCACCAGGCCGTAGTGCTTATACCTCAGGAAAGCGCCCGCAATCCTCCTCTCCTTCCAGACTTCCAGAGCCTTCCTCCAGGACCTCATCCTCGTTTGCCTAGATTATTTCAAGAGCCTCCTGACAAGGCTGTCTGCTTCCTGTCTTCTTCCAACCCACTCTCCACACTGGTGTCAGGAGTGATCTTTCTAGAACGCCAATCTTTGCATATCAATTTCCAGATTAACCCCTCAACGGTGACCCAATGCCTTCAGTACACAATCCAAAGTCCTCGACATGTGTGACACAGCAGACCCTTCAAAATCTTCAGGCTGCCAGAGCCCGTGCGGCACCTCTATGCAAACTCGAAAAAGGCGTCTCCTCCTCGAGATGCTTTCCTGTCACTTGCTGTAAAATAGTCACCATATATATACAGGTCTACCACATCCTCAATGCCCCCTCCTCCTGGTCCCAGGAAGCCCTTCTAGAACCTCTGCCTTTTCCCTTCCTCCTTTCCTTCCCTCCTCCTTCCACTGTTCCTTCCATCCTTCCTTCTCTCCTTCCCACCTGCCTTCCTGCCTTCCCTCCCTCCCTTCTGTAAGGAGTTGTAAAGATGCCCCTTGTGTTTGCTCCCATGGCTCCGTGTTCTTGCCCTGTCATAGCATCAACTCCTGCTGTTCTAACTGCTTGTCTGTGTCTCCCACAGGCCTGGGGGCTTCCAGGGAGCAGGGAGGCAGCTGCCTTGGCCATGCCTAGTATAGAGGAGGCACTTAATAGGAGTTTAATGAATGAAGAATATGCTAAATATTCAAGACGACAATTCTCTTGGGTAAACACCATTCCTTGAGTTTTATTTTATTGGCACAGAGCTGCCAAACCGAGATATCAGAATTCACCTGTTCATCTCTAAGCTGTCTCTGGCTTGTCTCCACGCCAACAATGAATGACCCACCCTGCCAGCCAGGTGAAATGCCCAGCCTGGGGAGAGACAGCAGGAAGGCATGCCCTAGTGGCGGTCGCCCCATCTCTCAGAGCTCTTGTCATTAGCGCGTGCCCCGGCCCTGATCACACTGACGCAATACGTCGGCAATGGCAAGTAGCTCCTTACAAAGTGATGGGGGAATCAAAACCTTTTCGTGGTATTTGTCAAGAAACCTCTGGGCAGCCATGTCTTCAGGCCAAATGGGCTGCTTTACAAAATCATCCCAAGACTGTATCAATCTCCTAAGGTAAGCACCTGGAGTCTTCCTGCAGCTGTTGATTTTGCTTGTCACCACTCTTTGTTTGAACTTGGAGGAATAAAACTGTGCCCATGCCCGGAGGCCAGTGTCCCCCTAGAGTGAATGTTTTGTGTATCCTGTCATTTTCAAAAACAGCCCTTGAAGATGTGTCTACTAAACGTTGACTTCCTAACAATAAATGTTAAGTGGTTATAAATGATCACTTGGACCCAGAAAATCCAAATAATATCCAGTCATGAAACATAACGAAAAATCTAAAAACATTCTGATCTGCAAAATTGAGCCTATGGATTTTCTAAAATTCTCAGTTGGGGCTGCACACTGGAATCTCCTGGTAAAATATCATTGCCTGGCTGTGGAATCCCAAACTCAGAGATGCTGATATAATCCCAGGATCTATAAACTATGGCCTGAGGGCCAGACCCATCCCTGTTTTAGTAAACAAAGTTATATTGGAACACAGCCAAGCTCAAGCATTTATTATACATACTGTCTATGATTCTTTTCATGTTACTATAGCAGATTTGAGTACTCACAACTTTGCCTACAAAGATGAAAATATTTACTATCTTTATCCTTACAGGAAAGTCTGCCAACCACTAAATAGGAACTTCTACTAACTAGAGCAGTTGTTCTTAACAAGAGACATATGACAGAATCATCTGGAAAACCTGTGCAAAATGCCAGCCTGAACTTCACCCCTGGAAATCTAGATTTAAGATCTGGGGGTGATATATGCCATCTACAAGAGACCCACTTCAGACCTAGGGACACATACAGACTGAAAGTGAGTGTATGGAAAAAGATATTCCATGCAAATGGAAATCAAAAGAAAGCTGGAGTAGCAATTCTCATATCAGACAAAATAGACTTTAAAATAAAGACTATTACAAGAGACAAAGAAGGACACTACATAATGATCAAGGAATCAATCCAAGAAGAAGATATAACAGTTGTAAATATTTATGTACCCAACATAGGAGCACCTCAATACATATGGTTAACAGCCATAATAGGGGAAATCGACTTTAACACCCTACTTTCACCAATGGACAGATCACCCAAAATGAAAATAAATAAGGAAACACAAGCTCTAAATGACATATTAGACAAGATTGATTTACTTGATATTTATAGGACATTCCATCCAAAACCAACAGAATAGAGCTTCCCTGGTGGCGCAGTGGTTAAGAATCTGCCTGCAAATGCAGGGGACATGGGTTCGAGCCCTGGTCTGGGAAGATCCCACATGCTGCGGAGCAACTAAGCCCATGTGCCACAACTACTGAAGCCTGTGTGCTCTAGGGCCCATGTGCCACAACTACTGAGCCCGTGTGCTGCAACTACTGAAGCCCATGAGCCTAGAGCCCATGCTCCGCAACAAGAGAAGCCACCGCAATGAGAAGCTCATGTACCACAACAAAGAGTAGCCCCTACTCGCTGTGACTAGAGAAGGCCCGCACACAGCAACAAAGACCCAACGCAGCCAGAAATAACTAAGATAAATAAATTTATAAACAAAACAAAACAAAACAACAGAATACACTTTCTTCTCAAGTGGTCATGGAACATTCTCCAGGATCAATCATATCTTGGGTCACAAATCAAGCCCTGGTAAATTTAAGAAAATGGAAATCGCATCAAATATCTTTCCCGACCACAACGCTATGAGACTAGATATCAATTAACTACCATCCCCCTGACATCAAAACCAGACAAAGATGTAACAAAAAAAAGAAAACTACAGGCCAATATCACTGATGAACATAGACGCAAAAGTCCTCAACAAAATACTAGCAAACAGAATCCATCAGCACATTAAAAGGATCATAGACCATGATCAAGTGGGCTTTATCCCAGGAACGCAAGGATTCTTCAATACACACAAATCAATCAATGTGACACACATTAACAAACTGAAGAATAAAAACCATATGATCTTCTCAATAGACACAGAAAAAGCTTTTGACAAAATTCAACACCCATTTATGATAAAAACTCTCCAGAAAGTAGGCACAGAGAGAACCTACCTCAACATAATAAAGGCCATATATGACAAACACACAGCCAACATCGTTCTCAATGGTAAAAAAACTGAAACCATCTCCTCTAAGATCAGGAACAAAACAAGGTTGCCCACTCTCACCAATACTATTCAACATAGTTTTGGAAGTTTTAGCCATGGCAATAAGAGAAGAAAAAGAAATAAATGGAATCCAAATCGGAAAAGAAGTAAAACTGTCACTGCTTGCAGATAACATGATAGTATACAAGAGAATCCTAAAGATGCTACCAGAAAACTACTAGAGCCAATCAATGAATTTGGTAAAGTAACAGGATACAAAATTAATGCACAGAAATCTCTTGCACTGTACACTGTACACTAACGACAAAAACTCTGAAAGAGAAATTAAGGAAACACTCCCATTTACCATTGCAACAAAAATAAAAAGGTTCTGTTGAACCTAGGGGCAGGACAGGAATAAAGATGCAGACATAGAGAATGGACTTGAGGACACAGGGAGAGGGACTGGTAAGCTGGGACTAAGTGAGAGAGTAGCATTGACATATATACACTACCAAATGTAAAACAGATAGCTAAGTGGGAAGCAGCTGCATAGCACAGGGAGGTCAGTTCGGTGCTTTGTGACCACCTAGAGGGGTAGGATAGGGAGGGTGGGAGAGAGACGCAAGAGGGAGCAGAGATGGGGATATATGTATACATATAGCTGATTCACTTTGTTATACAGCAGAAACTAACACAACACTGGAAACCAATTATACTCCAATAAAGATGTTTAAAAAAATGAAAAAAAAAAAGAACGAACTATGCTACATGTGCTTTGAGTATGCAAAGATTCACTCCAAAAATAGCCTCTCAGAGTTTGTGTAGCTGACCTCAGGCCCAACTAACCTATAAGAATGCAAGAGGCTTCCCTGGTGGTGCAGTGGTTGAGGGTCTGCCTGCCGATGCAGGGGACGCGGGTTCGTGCCCCAGTCCGGGAGGATCCCACATGCTGCGTTGCGGCTGGGCCCGTGAGCCATGGCCGCTGAGCCTGCGCGTTCGGAGCCTGTGCTCCACAACGGGAGAGGCCACAGCAGTGAGAGGCCCGCATACCGCAAAAAAAAAAAAAAAAAATGCAAGAACATTTATTTTAGCTAAATAGTTAGATATTTGCCTAGTAAAATCTTTTAGGATAATTAGAAAATTATACTACTGTTTTTAGAAAAAAGCATCACTATTATTAACATAACATGGAATTGGTACGTGCAGAAACTAAAAAAAAAGTAAAAGAAAAAACACTGGAACTTCAAAGGAACAAATACATAAGAAATTTATAAAGAAACTTTAGGAAATTATATGTACATATGGAAAACTTTAAATAAGATATTTGGGGGAAAAAAAGATCTGGGGGTGAAACTCAGGAATTTATACTCTGTAAAAGCATGGGGTTCTAAAACATAGCCCTGTTTAAGAACCACTATATCAGAAGACATGAAAGCATTAATGAGCCTTAATGAAATAAAATTCTCTGGGGTGGGAGGGACTTGGTATTATCCAGTGCTGTGTATCTCCTGGCAGTTGAGATGTCTGTGCTTCTAATGTTCACTGCCAGAAGTTAGGCCCCAAATTGGGTGTTTTTAAAATGCATTAGTGGAAACCAAATTGAAGTGGGTATCTGTGCCTTTCAATGCCCAAATAAATCTAATTGCACTAATTGAAACTTCTTTTCTCGAGGCTGTGTTCTGAAGCTTCTCTAATATTTTGTAATAGACGTCTGAACTTCCCTTCAAGTTCAGTTAAATTTCCTTCCCTGAAGTCACCACCAATCTAGTTGGGGAGAAAAAAGAATGGGATAACAAAGGGATTACTGGAAACAGACCAGAAATGAAAGATCTAAAACATGTTTGTGGAAGGAAACCAGAGATGTGTGTCATAATCCAGGCTCAAAAGCTGAGTCCCATTCTAGTCAAATGACAAACATTTAAGCAAGCACTTGCTGATACCCGCTGTGGGCAGGATACCACGGCAGGTGCTGTGGGGATTAGAAAGCGAGTCAGGCACAGCTACTGTCCCCAAATGACCAAGTGTCTGATGAAAGCTAAAGACAATACCCCGCATAACACCCCAGCGCCGTGGTCTGCTCAGAGGAGCCGGGTGGGGGCAGGGCACAAGCAGGAAAAGCACAGGAAGGTAAAGTGGGTCACGTGAGAGCTGACCTCAGGTGAGCCCTTGTGCTACCCCAAGTCCCGTGACACTCCCCAAGCCCATTCACTCCCCCGCGTTCCAGGATGCCTCTTTCATACCTTCTCTCTCCTCAACTCCAAGGCCTTCTCCCCAGCCTCAATTTCTGCCCCCATCTTGATTCTTATTTTGCAAAGAAAAAGAGAAAGACCAGAAGAGAGCGTCCACATGCTCCCGCCACGGGTCTGCAGGCCCTTGCCCGGCCTGTCCCCGCGCTCCGCCTCCTCCTGTCTGACAGCCTTTCCCGCTCAACAAATGGCAACCCCTCCCCTTCGCTCCTTGTGTGCTCCATCCAGAAGCCGGGAGCCACCCCCAGCCTTCTTGCTCTAACAGTCCACCTCTGCCCAGCAACCCCCAGGCGAGTCCTGTGGGTTGCATCCTCAGATTATATCCACCGTCTGTGCACTGCTTGTCACCTCCACTGACACCTCCGGGGTCCCAGCCACCACCATCTCTTCCTCACGGATCATCATCGTGATGGCTTCCCTGCTTCTTCTCTCCTCCTCCTACAGTTGGTCTTCAACACAGCTGCCACACCCCAATGCAACGTCGTTTCCCTGTGCCGAACTCTCCTGGCTCATCAGAGTAGAGGCTACGTCCGTGCAGTGGCTGACGAGGGCCTGCAATCTGGTCCCCGGGTTGCTCCCCGCACCCCCTCCCCTTCGCTCACGCTGCTTTCACACCCCTGATCTCTCTCTGTTCAGGGGACACCCCCGGCATGTCCTGCCCCAGGGACTTTGCACTTGCTCTTTCCTGCATCTAGATGCTTCTCCCCAGACACCTGCAGAGCTCAGCCCTCAGCCCCCTGACGACCCTGCTTAATCATCTCTTCAGGGAGGCCTTCTCTGACGACCTACTTACATGTGCAAACCTCACATTCCTACCCTCTCTCTCTCGGCCTTATTTATTCCACAGCACTGATGGCCAACGCACCCGGAGCTAATATACTGTTGTAGAACCTGAATTCCTTGACCAAGGATGGCCCTCCAGAGACCATGTTCTTGTCTGGCCACCAGTGGCCCTTCCCTGCCCACTCACACTCTGGACGCACCAGGAAGAGGGGTCCACTGCTCCCAGTGAGATGAGCACGTGACCATCAGGCCTTTCCCCATCCTGGGGGACGAGACCAGGTGGGTTACCCAAGCCTGACCCAGTTGGTCGTGGGCTGTGTGCATGCAATGTGCCACGCCCTTCTGAGCGTGTGTGTCCCTGTGAGCACCACTGTGGGTTCACACAGCGAACGGCTCACAGCTCCAGAATCGAACCCAAAGGCCTGGAATACTCTCATATGGGTTAATTTACACCTACAATGTGGATGACTCCCATTTAAAAGTAACACCTTGTGCAGGACACAACCCTGCATATCATAATCTATCACATTAGTGATTTTACTTGTTTGTATATTAAATATGTTATTGTAGGAGTCACCCCCACCCCCAACTGAAATATAAGCTCCAGGAGAATTGGGAAATTCGTTTCACTAAGTCCCCAGCAGCCAGAACAGTGCTATGCACATAGCAGGTGGTCATAAAATACTTGCAGAATCAGAGATTAGGTAGGTGTAGCACCTCTCCACCCCAAAGGCTGCTTCCTGCATACCCCTGCCACTCTCTTCCCTGGGTGTTTTTCTGGCTGCAGGAGCTCCTCTGCACCCCCTGCAGGCCGGGCCCAGAAAGTTAATGCCCCAGAGGTAGCCCTCCATGCACATCAGGTGACTGAAGTTATCCGTTCCGTTGGGATAACGCTGAGCAAGTTCTCTGCTGCCTCCCAGAGTTGCTCAGAGGGCTGCAGCTCCAGGACCTACAGCAGGACCATGCCCGCTAACGCATCTTCATAAGGGTTCCCTTCAATCTCGGACTCACTCCCTTACTGATGTTTCCTGGTGTCACCTCCCAAATTAACCACTTGCACTCAATTCCTTTCTCAGAGTCCCTTTATGGAGAACCAAATAACACAGCAGGCAACCGACTGCTACTGAAGGTTTTTGAGCAATCTAGCAACATACAATCTAAAAACCCTTCTTAGTCTCCATCAGGTGGTGCCATTGCAAAGGACAGACTGGAGTAGAGAATGATGGGAGGTGAGAAGCCCAAATACGACAGACCTGGGCTTCCCTGGTGGCGCAGTGGTTGAGAGTCCGCCTGCCGATGCAGGGGACACGGGTTCGTGCCCCGGTCCGGGAAGATCCCACACGCCGTGGAGCGGCTGGGCCCGTGAGCCATGGCCACTGAGCCTGCGCGTCCGGAGCCTGTGCTCCACACGGGAGAGGCCACAACAGTGAGAGGCCCACATATCGCAAAAACAGAAACAAAAACCAAATACGACACACCTGCAAGGCACCACCATGGTCCCATGAGGATGACTTGAACTTGGACATAGCCATGTGCACAGGAAGTAGAAAAGGGATATGGAGCATCTTCACTGAAGTTAAACCAAAAGAGAAGTTACTTGCCTTTTATATCTCCACCAACTGGATCTTCTGGACTTGGAGTAGAAATAGGAAAAACGGGAATTCCTAGAAAAAATAGTTTATCAAAAAATACAGAGAAGGATGATTAAGGAGACAGTAAAGTAAAACATTAAATTGCACTACCTAGGAAGACGCCCTCTCTGACTTAGTGAAAGCAGCATGTGGAAACTAACTGAAAGAAAGGAAATGTTGCGACACTTAAAATGCATCTAGTGGTAAAACCAGGGTCGTCAGACATTCTGATTTGTATATTAATGAACAGAAATGGATATTTCGTGCTCACAATAGCTAAGTCCCAGTCTAGCAGGGCTGAGCTGGACTTCTTTAGTATCTTTATTGTTTTTTCATGTTAACATCGAGACTAGATTTTAAAAAATGTTTTCTTTCAAGTCTTTTTCCCTAAAACTTTGCTTATGAAAATGCAATTTCTGCTCAGCCTCTGTCCAATCATTATAGATTCTAAACTGACTGAGCCCTGATTCAGTGTCACTATGTTTGGGCTTAAAAACTGGTTCCTTTAACTTTAAGATGATCATGTAATTCATCCTCCAAACTGGGACACTTGACAGTGGAAGTGGGTGCTCGTTTAACAATGACCCTGGGACAGCAGGTGGGAGCCAGGACGTGCGCACATCCTGTCCACAGAGCCCCACAACTCAACATGCTTTTCCAGGGATGGCAGAGTTGTGAGGTGGGAATGGGCAAGAACTAACGCAGCAATGGGGTAGCCTCTTCCTGAGACCGTGTTTCTCCGTCCTGACCCCAAAGTCCAGTTTTTACACTAATTGCAGAACAAATAGGGTCACGGCTCTTGGAACAGTCTGCACAGCTGACTTCACACACTCCCCTGCTCCACGTTCTATGCTGTTTCTAACAGACACGTATATATCTCTCCAAGATGCTGAGATGTTCTCTTAGACCACGGCAGTGGGATAAGGTGAGGGCTCTACTGTACAGTGGGAGAGAACAGACACATGCCCCGGCCACTGGAACTACAACACACACTACATGTGCGCACGCGAACACCTGGAAGCCCGCGACATTTACTCTAGGTTTATGAAGGAAAACCCCACACATGGATTACTATTACGTTGAAACTGCCACCATCTGACCCTTTGACCTGCTGAGATGGTAATGTCTATGGTACAGCCTAACACTTTGGAGATAAATAACACTATGAAGCATACTTATAAAAATGTAATGTTCCCAACTTTGGGGAACATTTTCACACAAATAGAACCTTCCTGGCCCTATTTCTGTCCCTCTACCACCCCTCTGCCCCATGCCCACCATGCACTCAGGGGTCGATGCACAAAGCCCAGGTCAGCGCCGAGAAGCCGGGCCTCTCCTTCCACAGCTGGGACTTACTGGAGCAAACCGGGAAATGGTGGTAGCCGGCCGCACACTCCTCACAGTGGTCTCCGCGGAAGTTGGGCCTGCAGGTGCAGCGGCCCAAGCCCTGCTGACAGTCCTCCGCGTGGTCGGGGTGACAGCTGCAGGCTAAGAGAAATCCCAGAGAGTCCGTCCTTCACTGCACCTCTTAAGGCAAATATGTCCTAATCCTTCTCAGGCAATGTTTACTACTTCATCATTGGTTTCCAGGGATTCTCGAAAGGGCACAGCCTGTTTTCCACTTCACACCTGCTTGATGGTTTGCATTGACTGAACCCCGTGGACCCTCAGAGACAAGCTTTAATGAGTGTCACACTGAGAAGTTCTCGAGGATGTGGTTTATTACATTGAGCACTGCCCAGTGCACCGTGTAGGGGGCAACCCTGCACAAGCCACCACCGGAGGGGCTGGGTGGGCGCATGCTATGGCTCCTGGCAGGGCTGTTGGGCACAGCCTCTCCCGGCTAAGAGCCAACTGCGAATGTCCACAGAGTGGTCGTCATTACACAGCTGTGATGTGGACACAAGTGTGGGATGCCTAGACATTGATATATGATCTGTGCACAGCACAGCAAGATCGTGCCCGTCACCCAAATGTTCGAATCAAGTGATACAGCTTACTGAAGGCAGTTTTTGCAACCAGCCTGACGACTGGGTTTGCATTCCAGAGGGACACACTTGGGTGTAAAACACTCGGGAACCCCCTCACCTGGGAGCTCTCCTTGACCTGGCAAAAGTCCTCACCTTGGACAGCAAAAACACTGTCATAGCTCAGCTGAGTCCCTGTCCTGTGAGGAACTGGGAGGCTGGAGAAGTCGTGAGCGCCAAGCAACCCCCTAGCCTGGCTTCTCCTGGTGTCCTTTGCTTAATTTGTTTAGGATTTATGTGTCCTGTGGATTCTTTATGCTAAGCCTCTAATATCTCCATGAGACCACTTCAGTGATGAAGAAAGAAACGAGAAAAGTGATGTTAAACTGAGGCTCCTAATAAGGCATGAGTTTATTCACGATGTCCTGTTTTCCTTTGCCAAAGCTTATCCTTCGTGGGCACAAGATAAATCATGGGCATACTTCATAGGAGGATGTGGAAAAGCGAGGGGAAACAAGGACACACTTTTAATAACTAAGATGCCCTACAGAGGGACAAATCAGAGTTTACACATTCTTTGGATTTTGATGCTCTCAAACATTAATGATATGATGAATGAATCTGCGGGGGGGAAGGTGGGCACAGAAGCCAATTTCAGGACTGGAACTGTTTTCTAACTGCAATAGCAAGAGAACATAAAAGAACCAAATAAAATACACATGCAGAACAAAGTCTATAATCTGATCTACAACTGATAATTCCACAGGAAAAAAAAAAAACAACAGTGGCATTTTTCTGTATAATGGAAGTGGTACGTTACAGCAGTACTAGACAGATATGAACTCTACCCTGGACCTACCAGTTAGTAGTTCTCTCACCTGGGCCAAAATATTTATCTGCCCAGACCCTTTGATTTCTCGATATCTAAAAATGAGACTAATAATACATTATCTTAAGTTTGTTATGATAATTAGATAAGACATTTGTGAAATTATTTAGGCCATGCCTTGTATATAGCAAGTGCTCAATAAATCATAACTATTTTGAATATTATGACTATTATTACATCCTTGTGAAATCATTACTATGTTGCCTTGAGTCTCATTCTGATGAAATTTAAAATTACTGGAGATCATAGAAACATGTCAAAACAACAGAAAACATTTGTTGCAGGCCTAGTATGCGCCAAGCCCAATGCTCAGTATTTTCCTAGGTGGTTTTGACTGCATTTCATTTACTCTTAGAGACTAGATTATCATTTCCATTTATACATATGAAATCTGATTCTCGGAGAGACTATGTAACTGCCTGAAGTCACACAGCTAGTAAGGAGTAGAACCAATAATATGAAGAGAGACAGAAAGCTAAGGGAATTGCTAGCCAATCAGAATTTAGCCCGATGACCTCCCTGAAGTTAAGACACACCAAGGTGGAATGAAACTTACGGATGCAGCCGTCGGGGGCATGGACCGGAACGCCGTAAGGGCGGTAATAGCCCTTAGCACACTTTTCACAGTTTACACCAGCTGTGTTATGCTAGAAAGAAACAAAAGAAACTTAGGGGGGGAGAGTGGTGGACAAGCGCTATTCATCCAGAGAAATAATTCTGTCGTACACAAATGTAAAGTAAAAGTCATCAAAAACAAAAAGCACTGAACTTGACCTTGAATCTCCAAGATTTACCACAGGACACTGGCTTGAACTTGGCTCTGGAATTCTTTTTCCCATTGGAAGAGGAAATGAGGGTAAATTCAATGAACTGGACAACCCAAGTTTTCCTCTCTACCACTTAATGAAGCACCTGACATTTGAGTGAGCAAAAATTCCAGAGGACCACTCTTCACAGCTTCCTTCAGTAGCGATGAATGCATCATAAATCACCCTTAGGTTTAACCCAAGGGATAAAGGGTTATGTGTGTATTTTTATCTTCTCCAATTCTGGAAAAAACTGCATGTACAGATCCCCTTCTCTCGTCATTCCAAAATTTTATCTGTGCTTTAGTCTGAAACCATTTCCCAAACATTTCTGCTATGGGAATGGAAAATGTAGGCATGTGATTCATACACAGAGCTCATTTGAAAGTACAATACAAGGCAGCCTTTCATATTTCACGGCTAATCCTTGTAATTGCCAGAAAAAATCAAATTACCTGACACGCATCATCAATTTCCAAGAACTACATACCATGGGTCTAGCTCAATTCCACCTCTCTCTCTCTCTCTCTAATTTGGAAACAATTAGAAGGACAGTGTTCTTTCGCTAATGAAAGGAAAGGCAATAGGAAGTTAAAAAGAACAAATATAACACACTGACTCTAAAGGAGTCTGCATAGAAACACAGAGAGGAGAACAAAGACCCTTTCTGTATCCTCTACCCTTTTAGATGATTTTATTAATTACAGGCTTTTATTTATTACCACTCCTTGTCCTGCGGGCTAAAATCTGAATTCACTTTAACAGTGAGGTCTAAAACCATACTGGCCACTTCTCTGACCTAAGGTTTACATGCATAAACATCTTGGACAAACAGCAAACAGCTGTAGTCCACCCTCTCTTCCATCAAATGCCAACGAACCTCTCAACTCTGTTGTTTGCCACTGCGGCTTATAATATACAGAGGACATCAGGTTAACCTTGGCTCCCAATTTTTTTCCCACTGGAGTAGGAAATGAGAAAAAGTTTTCTCAAGAGGGTACCCTGGGTTCTCCCCTTTACCACAAGGTTTGTCTAATGAAGCACCTGCCACAAAGAAGTTATATTTTTAAAACACAAAGAACAGCAGCAAATCACCCTAAGAATACCTGTAGTTTGCCCTCAAGTTTTGGGTGGTTCTCTAGGACCCTCACCACCTGAGGGAAAGATACACCACTTATCTATGGACACCAAGGTCCATTGGTTGGACCAATACCAGATGGAGACTCAAGGACAGTAGTGGCTCCAGATTTCAACGTTGGAGGTACCTAGGAAGCACTCTTGCCGGGAGGAGTGGGTGTCTGAATTTGCATATGTACGACACAACACGAGATGAGAAAGCCTCCGTTGTCCAAGCTAAAGAGTGGGGTGGGCACCGATGGGATCTGTGCAGGAGGTAAGCCCACCCCCACCTACTCCTTTTCCCTTGGCACCATCTAGAGAGGCTTTCTAAGGAACACCCACCTAGAAACCTCAGGCCCTGCTCTGATCATTCTCAGGTCCTAATTCCTCCAAGCAAAACTTTTCCTACATGCTTTTCAATCTTCAGTTAAACCCCATCTCTCACTGACTCTCTCTCTTTCCCTCAATTCCTTGACCACACCTACAACACTGGTGCTGACTTCTACTTCTGTGAACCTCAAGTAAAACAAGACTATTGGCTAGTCCACTCGTTGGCCACACTCTCCTGGGAAGACCCCATCTGATATTCCATCTGAAGGTCAAAGTGATCTGGCCTCTGTGACCTCTCTGACGAATCTAGCCCTGCTCACTCCCCTCCAGCCACGCAGGCCCCTTGTTCCCTCTCAAGGCCCTTTGCCCTGCCGTCCCCTCCACGTGGAAAGCTGTCCCCCCAGACAGATGCCTGGTCCATTCTCTCGCTTCTTTCAGGTCTTTACTCAAATGCCATATCCCAGAGAACGGACCACCCTATTTAAAATGTCACATACCCCCAAACCAACACTTAAAATAGTAAATCCAAGAAACAAAAGCGAAATCAATACCACGTGAGAAAACAGCCACCTCTGACACCCACATGCCCTGAAGGATAACGATCTGGCTCTTACATGCTGGCTGCTTGGCCACCTGAAAGTCCCCAGGCCCAGCCTGCCTGTGATGTTCCCACTTCCTGTCACCTGCCCAGACTGATGGCAGAGATTTCATCATTCTCCCATTACCAGCACTGCACAGAAAAGGCAGGAAACAGTCAGGTTAGCTGGTGCTATGGAATAAATGTTCGTATTCCCCCCAAGTTCATTTGTGGAAGCCTAATCCCCAATGTATTTGGAGATGGGGCCTGGGGAGGTAATCAGATCATGAGGATGGAGCCCTCATGATGGGATTAGTGCCCTTATAAGAAGAGACAGCGAGAGCTTCCTTCCTTTCTCTCTCTCTCCTCCATGTGAGAATACAAGACAATGGCCATCAGCCAGCCAGAAAGAGGGCTCTCACCAGACACTGGATGTGCTGGCACCTTGATCTTGAACTTCACAGCCTCCAGAACTACGAGAAATAACTGTTTATTGTGTAAGCTACCCAGTCTATGGTATATTTGTTATAACGGCCTGAAGTGACTAAGGCAGCTGGGCTTCTGATAGGCAGACCTTGCTGTACGGTATGCGTCTTCTACCAGCAAACTCAAATTTCATCTTGAAGCATCACCATGTAGCTCACCAAACCATCTGCCCTGCTGTAGCTACACCCATTCTTCTCCCTTCCTGTGCAAGACTCCCCATGTCCCTCTGTATATGGCATAAGATAGGGTTACATTTTCTTCCCAAATGAAGAGCCAATTATTCAAAATCATTTATGTACTATCCATCTTTCTCTTCCAACAGAAATGCCAATTTTACCACAAACCAAATTTTAATATCTGCATGAATTTGTTTCTAAATTCTCTATTAGGTTCTATTGAACTATCTATCCCTGCATTGAGTCCACACTCAATTAATACAGATTCACGGTATATTTTGATGTCTCACAAGACAAAATTCTCCCGTCATTGTTCATCTTTTCTAAGCTACTTGTCTATTCTCATAGACATATTCTTTTATCGATAAGAATTTTAGAAACAGTCTGTCAATCTTCATTAAAAATCTGATTGAGATTGCACTAAACTTATAGATTGGTTTCGAAAAAATGGTATATTTATAATACTGAGTCTGGAGACATATTATGCCTTTCCATATAGGTCTTCTTTTATAAACTTCAATAATGTTTTATAGGTTTAAATGTAGCTCCACAGTTAATTTCTTCTATCTGTTGCCTCTTGGAGTACCTCCTAATTGTTCCAATAATCACAGCTGTGTTCTCCTGCATGTATCAGTTTCTGCTTTCTATCTTTCAGGAATCTTTTAAACTGCTGGTCTGTTGATAACACTCTTTCTTATTTTTCATGCTATTGTGGATTCTGGAAGGAGAGAGTATTTTGCTTGTTTGGTATCTTTCCTGTCATTTTGTAGGATTTGTTGCAGAAGGGAACGTAGCCATATGTGCTCCGTCTGTTTCTTGATTCCATCTCTTAGCTTTGTGTGGTGTGTGTATGTGAGTGTGAAAGAGAGAGAAAAACAAACAGTTTGGAAATAGTGAGACGAACACATTAGGGACACAAACAGTTCAAGACTTAGATTAGAAGTCGTGTCTCCATGGAAGAAGCTAAAGACTCTGTTTTAGTTCATGGAGATAAAGTATCTTCCAGCGTCATCTACAATAACATGGGTAATCTTCAACCTTCATTAAGAGCAACAATATTTTATCAAACAGAAAGGAATCGAGGAGTCAATCCAAAAGTGTTGTGCTCCTTGCCTTCCTTCATTGCTCTTTTCCCCAATATTTTATGACCCAAAAGTTCAAATTTCACAATAAACACCTATACCCCGTCTACTAGAGTGTACCATTAACCTTTTACTACACTTGTTTTTTCACATAATTATCCATCTACTCATTCTTCTATCCATCCATTAATCCATCTTATTTATGCATTTCAAAATAAATTGCAGATATCAGTTACCATCCCCTATATACTTTAGCTATTTATATTAACTGTTATTATAATAACTCCAGTTAATTATATGCATAGCTAAAGGTATGCATATAATTAACTGGAGTTTAATGTTTGTTCATAGTTTTTTTTCTTTTGGTATAAAATTTATACACAAGGGCAAAACTCTTGTACATTCACTGAGTTATAACAAATGCATATATCTGTGAAACCCAGATGTCTATCTAGATACAGAACAATATTACCACACCTGAAGGTGTCCCCATGCCTCTTCCCAGTCAATCCTCACCACCAGCTCCGACGTTCAACCACAGTTCTGATTTTTTCCTCTATTTTTTTTTTTTTTGTGATACGCGGGCCTCTCACTGTTGTGGCCTCTTCCGTTGCGGAGCACAGACTCCGGACGCGCAGGCCCAGCGGCCATGGCTCACAGGCCCAGCCGTTCCACGGCATGTGGGATCTTCCCGGACCGGGGCACGAACCCGCGTCCCCTGTATCGGCAGGCGGACTCTCAACCACTGCGCCACCAGGGAAGCCCTCCACTATTGATTAGTTTTGCCTGTTCCAAAATTTCATGTAAATGGTCTTCATACTATCGGTATTCTTTTTGGGAAGGCTTTTTTCACTTAACACGGTGCTGTTAAGATTCTTGCACGTTGTTGCACCATCAACAGTTTGTCGCTTCCTACTGCCCATTGGTATTCCACTGTGTAAATATGCCACAGTGTGTTCCTCCATTCGACTTCTGAAGGACACCAGGGCTATTTCCAGTTTGGGGCTATTGTGCATAGAGCTGCTATAAACTTTTTGTAAACACACATTTCCATTTCTCATGGATAAACGCCTAAGCATGGAATTTGTGAGTCATGGTGTAGGTTTAATTATATTTTAAAAACTGCCAGATATTTTCCCAAGGTGATTGCACCACTTTTCACTCACACCAACAATGCATGATGGGTATGGTTGCTCCACATCTTCACCAAAATTGGGGGTAAGTCATTGTAACTCTAATTTACATTTCTCTGATGACTCATGATGTTAAGCCCTTTGTTGTATGCTTATTGGCCATTCATACATCCACTTTTGTGAAGTGGCTATTCAAGTCGTTTTCAATTGTACTGGGTTATTTGTCTTTTCATTATTGAGCTGCGGGAGTTCTTTATATTGTGTATCCTGGATGCCAACCATTTGTCAGATCTATGTTTTCTGAATATTTTCTCCCTATTCACGGCTTGCCTATTCATTTTCTTCAGTGTCTTTTGTGAGCAGAAGTGTTTAATTTTGATGAAGTCTAATTTGTCAATTTTTCATGGTTATTGCTTCCTATGAACGAAGAAAACTTTGTCCATCCTCGAATCACAAAGATATCTGCCTATATTTTTCTCAAAAGCTTTAACTCTACTTTAGGTCTGATCCATATCAATTTAGCTTTTGTGTATGATTTGAGGTCGGGGTCCAAGTTAACTTTTTCCCATATAAATCCAGTTACTCCAGAACCATTTGTTGAAAGGACTTTTCTCTTCTCTCCCCATCCCCTGTCACTGGATTGCTTTGGTACTTTTATCAAAAATAAAATGTCCAGGGGTTTTCCTGGTGGCGCAGTGGTTAAGAATCCTCCTGCCAATGCAGGGGACACGGGTTCGAGCCCTGGTCCGGGAGGATACCACATGCCATAGAGCAACTAATCCTGTGCACCACAACTACAGAGCCTGCGCTCTAGAGCCCACAAGCCACAACTACTGAAGCCCGCGCACCTAGAGCCCGTGCTCTGCAACAAAAGAAGTCATCGCAAAGAGAAGCCCGTGCACCGCAACGAAGAGTAGCCCCTGCTCGCCACAACTAGAGAAAGCCTGCGGGCAGCAACGAAGACCCAATGCAGCCAAAAATAAATAAAATAAAATAAATTAATAAAATAAAATAAAATGTCCCCGTGTGAGTGTTTCCGTGCTCCCTGTTCAGCTACACTGATCTATTCTTCTAGTCTTATGTCAACAGCACCATGTTAAGGAGACGAAAGACCTGTATGCAGAAAATTATAAGACACTGATGAAAATAGCTTTATAGTTAATATTGAAGTAAGATAATATAAGTCCTCCAATTTTATTCTGTTTCTTCAAGATGGCTTTGGATATTCTAGGTTGTTTACATAACCATATAAATTTTAGAATCCACTTGTCAACTTCTTTTAAAAAAAAAGAACCTGCATTAACTCTGTAGAGCAATTTGGGGAGAACTGGTATCTTAATAATACTGAATCTTCCAATCCACAAATATATTACATCTTTCTATTTATTTAGTCTTCCTAGATTTCTCTCAGAAAAGTTTTTTTAGCTTTAATATAGAGGTCTTGCATGTCTTTTGCTAAATTTATTCCTAAGCATTTTATGTTCTTTGTTACTATTTTTAATTGAATTTTAATTTCATTTTCCTATTGTTTGCTACTAGTATATATAGCTGGTTTTTCTATATTATCATTGTATCCTGCAAAATTACTAAATTCAATTAGTTCTAGTAATTATTTTGTACATTCCTTAGGCTTTTTTACATAAAGAATCATGTCATCTACAAATAGAAACAGTTCTACTTCTTCCTTTCCAATCTTAACACCTTTTGTTTCTTTTTCTTGTCTTATGCAGAGGTTAGGACCTCCAGGGCACTGTTTCACAAAAGCGGTGAAAGCAAGCATCCTTCCTTGTTCCCAGTCTTTAGAAGGAAAGAGTTCAATATTTCATCACTTATATGATGTTAGTTGTAGGGTTTTCATAAATACCCTTCATCAGATTGCAGACAGTCCAGTGCTTCTGCAACTTTAACGTGCACGCAAACCACCTGAAGGTCTCGTAACGCGTAGCTTTAAGAAGATCCTGGGATCTTTCACTTATCCGTGGAACCCTGTGATTTGTAACAAACGTATGACTTATATTTACTTGTATTTTAATTAACTGTGGTGACAGATGATATAAAATGTGTGGAGTGGCAGACAGGTGGAGAACGGTGGGTCTCTCTAAGGGTGTGTAGCCCTGGTTCCACATAAACGGGCATCTCATGTAAAGAGTGCCTGCTTACTGGCAACGCTAACAAAACATCACTCTCAAAGCACACAAGACAGAATGACAATATAGGCCAAACTCATGAACATTTTACACAAGTTTTAATGAATATCTCAAGGCAGATGTACATATACCCTCCTCTGCCCTACACTCCTCTTACGTAAATTCCAGTGAACCCAATCACCCTTATAGGAGGGATGAAAAATCCATTTTTCTTATTTAGTGTCAACAGCAGACATCATTGATTGATCATGATATACTTCCTCTAGATTCAGAATCCATTTGAAAATAGGATTTAGAGTCAGCACTGAAGTGGATACCTATTTGCCCTCCTATCTTAGAGCCTTTCTAATATAAGATGGATAGCAGTCAGGATGACAGCCAGGAATTCTCCCCTCCATTCAGGCAAAGACCCAAATGAAGAATCTAATCAATGGAGTTTGGACAAACATGCCTCAGTCCATTTTCCCTAAATTACATCCAGCTAACCAAGCTTTCTGTGTACAAAAGTGGAGAAACGGCGTCAGAAAATCCTTAGAATTGCATATCACTTTCTTGACATCTTTGTAGAGCAGGGCTTACTGAGTGTTCATTGCCTACTGTGATACATTCACGTTGACTTAAATAGTGCCTCACCTGACAGTCAATGCAGACCCCTCCACCTGCATAGATGCCTTGGCTATTCAAGCTTGCCTGCTGCCTCTCAACTTCTGGATCATAGTAACAGTCGATGGCGTGGCCGTGGCAGTTGCATGCTGAAAAAAGAGCATTCTAAGTTAGTACTCCACCGTGACTGTGAGACCCTTAGTAAATTCCCCCAGAGAGTATTGTTGCTACACTGAGCTACAAGAAAGTCTATTCTGGAACACCAGGGATACCCGCAGTGGACAATTTGGGGGACTTTTACACAAAGACCCGCCTATCATCATATGCAATTTATACATTCTTTCATCTGATGTTAAGTGAGAGAGGTTTCTCTTTTGTAAAAAATAAGATATATAATTACAAATTAAGATAAACCAAAATGCCAATTAAGCTTTATGCACAAAGAGGATATTACTACTACTGCTATTGTCAAGAATAACTGAGGGACTTCCCTGGCGGTCCAGTGGTAAAGAATCCGCCTTACAATGCAGGGGACGCAGGTTCAATCCCTGGTCAGAGAACTAAGATCCCACATGCCGCAGAGCAACTAAAGCCCGAGTGCCACAACTACTGAGCTCGTGCACCTCAACTACTGCCTGCACTGCCACCAACTACAGAGCCCATGCGCTCTGGAACCCACGCGCCACAACCAGAGAAGAGAAAAACCACACTCCACAGCTAGAGAGTAGCCCGCGCACCCCAACAAAGAGCCTACACACTGCAACGAAAAAGGATCCTGCGTGCCTCAACAAAGATCCCCCGTGCCACAACTAAGACTCAAGGCAGCCTATAAATTAATTAATTAATAAGAATAACTGAGTTCTTGGTACACTATGCACTATCTCATTTAATCTGCACAATAACTTTCTAAGGGTGGTGCTATTATGCCTATAGCCCAGATAGGGAGTCTGAGGCTTAGAGAGGTTAAGGGACGTGCACATAGTCACAGACTTCACGAGTAAGAGAGGCAGAATCCTGACTTGTCTTTCTGTGACTCCAACACCTATTCCCAGTCAACACTCTAAGCCTTTCATCCCAGCACTATCTACAATAGTGATCAATTGGAAATAATCCTCACATCTAATTATAGGGAAATGGCTAAGCAAACAACAGTATATTTGCTTGCCTGTCAGTTCTATGAAGTCAAGAACTGCTCCTGTTTTGTCTGTAATAGAGCATCGTCCCCAGCACACAGTAAGTACTCAAACACTTTTTAGATACACTTGAATCCAGAGAATGACAATACTATTGAATACGTGCCATCAAAAAAGATGTCAAAGAGTTTTTAATGATATGGGAGAATATTTTAAAATATCAAGTGAAAAAGCTCAGGATATAAAATTGTATGAATAATATACCCTTGAGCATTTAAAGTGTGCATGAAAAAAAACACTAAAATACCTAACAAAATATTAACAGTGGTTCTCTCTGGGTAGTAAAAGTATTAATGATTTTACTTTAAAAAAAAATTTTTCCAAGTTATCTACAAGTAATGTATGATGCTTCTAAAATTAGAAAATATGATTTAAACCCCATTTAGGATTTTCATCATTGTCAAGATGAAAAAAGATCTAACAAGTAAAACACTCATTCTCTCTTAGGCAGAATATATATTCACTACATTCCACCTAGATCCAATTTTCCAAGTCTTTCTAGGAATTTATGTGTTTTAATCAAGTTCTCGGATAAATCTATTAGGGTTAGATTTTCAAGTTACCCTGTTTTTAACAGGCTGAGCCCTTTCTTATTTTCATTTCCTCAGTGGTGCCATGATTTTTTAAAAACTTCTAAGCATTTACATTTACTATGTCAGTTATTTCTTAAGAAGTCTATTTATTTTGAATTGCAGTAACTCAAATGGAATTTAGGAAGCATCTAACAAATATCTTAACAGGTCTGATTTCCATAGGCTGTTTATAATTTTTAACCATTTTGGCAAGTGTAAAAAGGTTAAAAACTTATGAAAGGAAATTATTTAAAATTTGTCATATGTGTTGGAGTGAAGCGTTGCCATTCACTGAGCGGTTCCATTAGTTTGGAAAACTAACCACACGATGAATGTTGGAATTCATGTGATGACACTTATTCAGTCAAAGTATCCTAAACCAGCACCTGAAAGTATTGGAAGAGATAACCCCTGATTATTACTTTTCCCTCTTTGGGGCCCTATTATCTAGGGGTAAGGAATCAGGATTTCACTGCAAAGGAACCTGTTAACTATGACTCTAAAGTGAGAATGGCCATCCGGGTAACGACCTGGACCTAGAGATCACCTGAGCGTTCACCTTGGGCAACACCTTCCAACAATGTTAACAACTCTCAAAGCATGCTCAGAATTCCCCACTGGAAATTCATTTTAAGTAATTTTGCTGGTCACAGAGATCATCAGTCTTATCTCTTAAAGTTACAAGAACTATTTGGCCAGAAAGTATAAAGTATAGATTCTTCCTTACACATCTAGTTCAACGAACCTGTATCCAAACGCCTTTTGGTCATTTCAAAAAAGTAAACCCGTCTTCAAATGCTAAGAATATTCAGAAAAAATAGGCCACAGTCTCCAAAGCCAATAACTAAAAGTTACAAAAATGTTTCCAGCAACTGGAATAAATATATGGCCTTCTCAGAAGATGGGTTTAAAAGAAAATCTTCAGTTGGATGTCATGGGCTTGTTTGTTTAAATAACAGTTTTCTTACTTTATATTGTGCCCATAATTAAAAGCAGCCTCTCCTCTTTCTTCCTTCCTTCCCTGGTCCCCTCCATCCTGCATCCCCCTCAGTCCTATTCCCTCAATACTTCCAGCTCTCTGTTTAGACATCAATCTCACCACCTTCTCTGAATCTCGGTCCTCAGAATAATTAGGATTCCAATCCAGTATCACATCCTGAGAAATGATAAGGGTTTACAATTTAATAGTGGCTGCAACACATTTTAGATTGCTAAAAAGAAAGGCCAATTGTCAAAGCCCAATCCTTGCATATAGTGAATGCTTAATATATATTAACGAGCGTTATTGTTATTTTCGTTCCCATATTTGTATCTGAATTTAGAGTGGGGCACTGTTACCTCCAGTCTGTGAGTTATTTGCTGCATAAGACAGTTCTGAGTCCCTAAGACTGACATGATCTCGCCCTCTTCATGAGCATGGGGAAAACACTGCATCAGTCCTCAGAGATGGGGGGATGGGGATCATGGGTGGGGCCTCGCTTCCTAGCACCGCTCCCCCAGCACTCACCTTCACACTCATTGCTCTGCTCCCGCGTGGCAGGCCGCCAGTGCCTCTGATTGTACCCTGCACAACAGCGATCACATGTCTCTCCACAGGTGTGGTGCTGGCATTCACACCGAAACCTGAGCATGTAGCAAAGCACATCTCAGTTACTGAAAAGTTGTTTGTTTGTTTGTTTGTTTGTTTGAAGTATAAGATCAGTTGCTCCTGTGTGAAAAACTGAGTCATCATGGTCACCCATGGTACCATTGAGTGATTATGAGGACAAAGCACTTTGCATACGCTCTTTCAAGTCCCCCGATCCCGCTTACTATCTCCATTTTACAGGTGGTGACACTAAGATCCGGAGATACTTAAACACTTGCCAAAGGTCAGGAGATGATAAACCGAGGGCCAGATTTCTAACTTAAATTTGTCTGACTCCAAAGTCCCAGCTCTTTCTTCCCTATTATGTTATATAATGATAAATCGACACAGGAGCAAGCAAGTGCTGAGGGTACTGAGGTGTGTTGAATATCAACATCTTCACAAAAATCTAGAGTAGTCCTGTGAGATGGGTCAGGTTTTTTACTTTCAACCCGGGGTCTAGTGCAGAGATTCACCAAATCCAAGAGACAGTTACTAACCAGATCTCAGAGGACCCTGCTCCAAGAGTCCATGCCAGCTCCAACAAACAGCTCCATCACAGGAGCCAAAGCTCAGATTACTCAACAAGGCAATGGAGTAAAGACAAAACTCGACATTCAAAGAACTATACACCTGCCTTAGAACGTTTCTGAGCTAAAATGAAATCGTTGCAGCCATGGTGTTAGATGAGAACTCCAAGCTCTGAGCTTCCATTCGTCTGTGCTTGAAAGAGGATTCAAAACAGAGTCTAAGAAGACCCTTGGCTGTGCCCATGGGGATCCCCTCAACTCTTCTGAGGGGAGGTGGGATGGTTATGCTCCTATGGGAAGGCATCACGCCTCTCCCAACTCAGCTCCCCGTTAAAGCAAATGGACATAGATTTAACTGGAACAGCTGGAGTCCAAACAGGCTTTTGTCAGAGATGCAGTTTCAGCTCATTGTCAATGACGTGTTTATTTGCAAGCTGAACTGAAAGAATATTTAGGGAAAATTGCTTGAAGAACATATAGTCCTACTACTCTTTTTTTTGTTTGTTTTGGAGGAGGGGTTTATTGTGGAGTCCAACTACTCTTATAGGGAGATTCACATTGAGCATTGAAAAAGAAAACAGAGCTGGGAACTTGTCTGAATCATATTGTCACTCCCAAATAATTGCTTTTTCTGACTCTCAGCCCAGGTTGATGGTTGATGTAGAAAATTTGTCCTTGCATCAGTTGTAAGAATGTCATTGAAGATGTTGTTGACTGGAGAATCCTCTTCCCGATAGCCACTCCATCCACCTCCAGGTAGATTTCTCATCTGGCCCCAGCATCAACACTCATCTTCTCCTACACAACTGATTGCTTTTTAGATTATGATCATAGTGAAATATGAAACTGAGCAGGTCTCCCTTTTTGAGTTGACTGCCAGGAAGCTCAGAATTAAATCTGTGATCCACCCATGTTTCCATACATCACAGTCAGCGTGGTACCCATGCTTGATTAAATCTTCCTCTGCCTCATCAAGAGGTTCTGCTTGGTTTCTGATTGTCCAGCCGTGGCTCCCTCCATTGTCACTGAATCCCCTTCAATATAAGATTTTTTCCTATTCACGGAGGCCGCCATGAGTCATTTGTGCAGGTCACAACAGGCAGGGGGAGGCAAGGCAGTTGTGCTGATACAGACCAGTGGCAAACTGAGCCTTTCACTGAGGGATGGGGAGACAGCCTCTCCACTCACACACACTGGGAGCAGTAAACTGCTCAGTGCAGAACCCCCCAGGTCTGCCAAGGGCACGGGGCTCGGCAGCTCTTCCAAGTGGGAAGCTCAACCCCTCTCCGATGACTTCTCCTCCTCTCCCAGGTGGTACCACTTTATCTCAGGCTCAGGGACCAAGAGTGACCTCTTTTCTCCCCTCTCGCTCCAACTCAGGTCTTCCCTGACCCGGCTTCTAGTGCCTTAGGGCCTACCCTTCAGGAGTCTACATGGCAGCGTTGGTTTAATCATTAATAAGCTCCTTGCTGATTAAGGGCTAGTCAGTTGATGGATTCACACTGCTATCTCAGAGAGCACCACCGGATCCCCGAAGGAGGGCTGACAGCCTTAGGGATTGTTTCTAGACAGGGAGAAGGGCGCCACAAACTTACCACGCAAGTTGGTAGCTGGCGCCTCTGCCTGACCATGAAGCTAGGCCTTATGATGTACAAACCGGAATTTGACTAACAGTAAAATGTACCCCTGGTAAATGCTGCTCGTGTGGAACTGGAGACTTTAAATAAAACATTGAGAGACAACCATTACTATATCCAGCGTCTGGTAATTTCCAGCCCTTCAAAGTATCCTTCCTAAGGTGATAACACGAGTGTATACAATTGCACAACACAATATTTGAGATCCATGCATCTTACTGTATGCGAAATATACCTCAGTTAAAAGCAAAACAGTGTTACACCCATGTTCATAGCAGAATTATTCACCATAGCTAAAGGATGGCAGTAACCTACGTGTCCATCAACAGATGAACGGGTAAGCAAAACGTGGTGTATATATAATGAAATATTATTCAGCCTTAAAAAGGAAGGCAATTCTGACACGTGCTATAGTGAGGACAGTATATGCTAAGTGAAGCAAGCCAGTCACAAAAAGACAAATATTGTGTGATTCCACTTGTACAAGGCACTTAGAGTAGCGAAATTCATAGGGTAGAATGGTGTTGCCAGGGGCTGCTGGGAGGAGGGAATGCAGAGCTGCTGTTTCATGTGCACAGAGTTTCAGTTCTGCGCAATGAAAAGAGTGCTTGGCTGCACAACCACCTCAGTGAGCTGGACACGAGTGAACTTAAACCACGCCCACTTAAGAATGGTTAAGACGGTACACTTTATATTATGTGCACGTCACCACACTTTTAAAGATGAAAAAGGATTTGGATCTCACTAGACCAGGGATGACAAACAAATATTATTTCTCTTGCCAACTCTACTCAATTATTTGTGGCTGCCTGGGGCACTGTCTGGAGCAGGGGTGGGGGAAGGGGGTCTGGGTGGCTCTGTACCTGATCATGCATAGAGTGCTGTGATTGATTAACTATGTCTGCTATGGGCTGGTTGCAGGTGAGAGGGAAGTGTAGGGGTGGAGGAGGGGAGACATACACATCACCTACTTGTCGGCATGGCAACATTCTTGTTGCGGGCAGGAACTTAGGAAGTGTTTAACAGGATGCAAACGTCTACTGAAACAATTAGATTTACGCATAGAAAGCTGAAAAATCTGTACAATGTACTCACAGTTTTTCAGGATTGTTTGCACTGCACACTTCAGCATGGCCATTGCAAACACACTGCCCACCGATGCTGATATCCTTTATGCTATAATAATACTATAGAACAGAAAAGCGAACGTGTCAGTTTTACTAAACCCCAACGTAAACTTTCCTTTCCTAACCTTTAACATACATCTGTATTGACCCCACTTCCTTCCATCCTGTACTCCTGAGCCTCCCTCAACACAAAAGGGAGCCACGTTTGGGTGTAACTTTTCTTACAAAGCAAATACATTCCCCAATCAAACTGAATAGCCCACTGCTGAATTTGTCCATTTTTAAAAATCAAATGCTTTAAATGCACGGAGGGAAATGACCTCGGACAAGAATCATACCCTACAGCCTTTGGGAAAGGGATTAAGGGCTTCCTAGTTTCTCTTTTTTTTTTAATGTAAATCTGAGTTCCATAAATTGGACATATCTGTTTACCAAAAAACATCATTTTTATAACAAAAATTTTGTAACTACTGTGTTTAGGCTTCAGGAAAGGAGAGACTATTCACAAAGATGGATCAGATACAGCGCTGAGACTGGCAGGACCCGCTAGCAGTTGCGGAAGCCTTGCTAGGTCAGGGTTAATCAAAGCCAAAGGCAGAGGTTCAAGCTCCAAAAGGCCAGACAGTTTCAGACCCAGCTGAGGCTCGGTCCCTAGACCAGGCCAGCGGTATGCATAGGACATCTCGTGGACCAGGCATGTCCCCAGCATGGTGGAGGCCTCTCCACTTGGGACCGTAGGTGGCCCCATCCGCCAGCTCCCTTACTTCTCAGACTTGGCAGGAGGCATAGGACTCAGTAAGGAATTCAGAGGGTGTGAAATCATCTTTCTCATTGAGGTCGGGCCACCACTGAGAATATCGGTCAGTGAGGAAGTCTGTGAATTCACAGGGACAAGAGGGGTTTTGTATCTTTTTGTTGTTGCTGAGATTAGTCATCCTAAACCTCCCCACAGTCACTCAGGGCTGGAGTTCTGCTCTGATCTCCTCCCTAAAAGCTGTTAAGTGTCTTAGCTTCCCGGCAACGTCTTACTTAGTCTAAAGGCATCAACAATCCCTCTTGTTAATATGGATAAAATTCAGTATTGGAGGGCTTCTGTGACAAGTTCACACTCAGAAGCTTTCATGCTGATGACCACAGAAATTTCTCTCTACACGTGGGTTAGGGCAGCAGCGGCGAGAGAGAAGCCCTCCATCAGCCCTCACCCCAGCACACATGATAGGTGTGATAGGACACCTGGTATTCTGGCTCGTCCACTTAAAGAAGCAACCTAGACCGCTGGGGAGGGAGTGTCAAGATTATATATGTGATGCGCTCCACAAAAAATTACTTAACAGAGAAGACTACATTCACCTAAGTGAAAAGAAATCTACATACATACGAGTACCAATCTTGCAACCCTAAAAAGACAAAAAAAAAAAAGCAGTGAGGTACATTTGTGGCGAGGCTCCAAAACACCTGGAGGAATGGAAACGCAGTCTGGCTACAGTCGATCAGAAAGCCCAGCTCGCCCTTGTAAATTGCGTTCTTGGATCCAGTTGTAGTTCGCACATACAACAGCTCAGAGGGAGCTAAGGGGGCTTAAAAAGTCAGAAAACAGGGCTTCCCTGGTGGCGCAGTGGTTGGGAGTCTACCTGTTGATGCAGGGGACACGGGTTCGTGCCCCGGTCCGGGAAGATCCCACATGACGCGTAGCGGCTCGGCCCGTGAGCCATGGCCGCTGAGCCTGCGCATCCGGAGCCTGTGCTCCGCAACGGGAGAGGCCACAGCAGTGAGAGGCCCGCGTACCGCAAAAAAAAAAAAAAGGTCAGAAAACAGGCCACCTACACTCCAGATGACTGGCCTTTTTGGAAAATGCTCCAAACTGTAGCAAAACCTAACGTTTCTCTCTCCCTTCCTTTCCCAGCTCCCTGACTTACTTCCCTAAGAAGCCAAACTCTAGAAGGTAAGCTGGCACCTTCCATTCACCCTCCCAGGTCCACTCTCCAGCCCTCTCCACCCTGCCCTTTGCCCTGGGGCTAAACTTTATGGGATGACAAGGGCCTCTTGCTCTCTGGCCTCCTGTTAGGTTTGACCATTGGGAGGAACTGGGAGGGAATCAGAGGGTGGGAGAAGAGTAAGCTCGGGGTATTTATTCTGCTGGTTCCCTCTGTGCCCAGGCGACAGGGTACCATCCTGACACTGAGAGTAAACGATGTTCATCTAACCCTAGTGGAGAGTACTGCCACTCACCAATGCCCACACCCCTCTGCTTTGGCTCGATTACATTACCCAGCCTCCTGCATCTCCACGGGGCTCTACGACCAGTTCCTGCCAATGGAAGTGAGCTCTGTGGTTAGGAGATGGTTCCTCCCTATGTTCTTTCTCTCTTCCCTTATCTGCTGACCAGGTGCAGGAGGGGCAGAGGAGGACCCTGAGGTCCTACAGGATGGCTGTGCCTCTACAGAGAAACAGCCTGGTTCCCTGAATAACTGTGTGGAGCTGATCCCACCTGCTGACCCACATTAGACCGTGACATGAGCGAAAAATTAACCTTTATTGTGCTCGCCTCTGAGACTTGGGGACTATTTGTTATAATAGCAGACTAATACCAGGATGGCTGTCCTCTTTTGCCTTTCATCTTCTCTGAATATGATCTGTCTTTAACCACCAAACTTCTAAGCTATACCTAATATTTCAGACGAGAACGACTCTTATGCCTATGACATTACTGGCTATAAAGTTTACTTGAAGGAGTTCGAGGCAATGAATTTGATAAGCAAACAAGGTACCAAAAGCTGCTGTCTTGGCACGTCAAAGCACTACTCACCCGCCGAGTGACGGTTGGATCTCTCTGTGCTTTGGAGATGAGGTGTCCAAGAAGAGTGTTGGTTCGGAGAAAACGCAGGCGGATGTTCGTCGCCTTGGTGAACTCCCTCAGGGTGTGAGAGAAAGTAAAATTTTTTGCGCCTGGACGACCATTTATCAAGGACACCACAACCTAAAAGAACCACACACACATAGAGGGGGGAAAAAGTCCTTTTATCAAAATGTAGCTGCAAGTAACTAAAAATAACTCACATGCCCCCGAACACTTACTTGGTTTCTTTGAGTCATTAGATGTTCCAAAACCTGGGCTCTCAGGTTTTGTAAATCATTTCATTTACAAACCCTTTGTTCTATCACTGTCATTGTGGGGCTATACACACTATGAAATGTTCAAAGTATAACATTAAGATATACAAATATAAAGAAACAATTTTTGTCAAGCTGCATCAAAGAAACAAAGCTAAAGTAATCTAAAATCCCGAAAGAGGGTGAAAAAAGGAAGTCTTTGGATATAAAGTTGACAGTGAACAGGACAAAAAAAAGTCTACGTAAAACCCAGGTTTAGGTTTTTTTTGGCCACACCGCGCAGCATGCGAGACCTTAGTTCCCCGACCAGGGATCGAACCCGCATCCCCCTGCAGTGGAATCGCGAAGTCTTAACCACTGGACCGTTAGGGGAGTCCCCCAGGTTTTGTTTTAAAGCTTGAGGCGATGAAGTCCAAGTCCCAGCCAGTTACTGAGACATGAAACACTGACCGATCACTGGAAGATACTAGATACAGCTGCTCAGGAAAGATCTCTCTACTTAAGGAGAACGAGACTGACACCCTTTAAAGAAGTTCATTTGAAACTCACTCCATGGGATGCTTCTCTGATTTTCCCCACTCTCTTTTCTCATCTTCCCTAACAACAGCCTGGCTGACTTCATAAGGACCACATGCAACCCCAATGAGACAGCAATTGTTTTCTCCCCTACAAATGATGCCCATCCTGCCAAAAAGGATCAGGGATTAGTTCTGCCACCAACCCCTCCTCTCCCCACTCTTACAGGAGGTAATGTGCTGGTGAAGCAGTGGGAGCGTTCTTCACCACAATTACCAGTGACCCACTTTCTAAATAGTCCGCCAGAAGAAAGAGTTCAAGACCTGTGGGCCGTGAATCCAGAATCCTGAATTCCCAAGGAAAATTAGACCTCAGATAGAATTTGCAATGTCAATTATACCTCAATTTAAAAAACAAGATTTCCAACCCAACTCAATCTGGGAGTCTTCGATGTGATTCCTTTCCATCTATGTTAGATTTCCTTGAAAGTGCAAGTTTCACAATTATGAAAAATGTGGCATCTTCATGTTCACTTCTGAGTCTTATCTCTCAAGGCCTCCCAAATCTACTTACCTCACCATTCTCCAATGGCACGATCCGGGAGTAATCAGTAGTACAAAGTACATCATCGTCTCGTGTGATCGCCCTATTTGCTTCCTGTCCAAATTGTTCCAAACAGTCTACTTTAGAATCTAGGAAGAAAACATGTTAGTACTGTAAAATAAAATATTATCATCTTGCTGTAAATCTCTTAAGAAATCTTATGTTTACTTAAGAATATACGTGAAAAGGGAAAGAACAGAGAAGCATTTAAGATTTTTAGACAGAAGCTTAGAATGAAATTCTTAATTCACGAAAGAAAATACCAAGCCATTTCAGGCCACGTGACTTTCAACAGAAATGTCTGGAGATATGGTTCTAAATCCTCATTCCTCATTAGGCAAGTTTACCCTCTAAGGAGCATCCCTGGAAAACCCAATGCCTTTGTAAGCCAAATTCCTGTCCACCTCAATTTGTCACAGGGTTCAGAGACCCAGACATTCTTCATTAGTGAAAAACACAAGGTCAAGGTAAGTAATGTGAAAGGCAGGATCCATAAAGATGGAGCTTAGTTCCTAATTCTACATAAAAGGAAATGGACTGGGACTTCTCTGGTGGCGCAGTGGTTAAGACTCCACGGTCCCAACGCAGGGGGCCTGGGTTTGCTTCCTGGTCAGGGAACTAGATCCCACATGAATTGCCACAACTAAGAGCCCGCATGCCTCAACTAAGGAGCCCGCCTGCTGCAACTAAGACCCGGCACAACCAAATAAATAAATAAAATATTTTTAAAAATAGGGACTTCCCTGTGGCGCAGTGGTTAAGAATCCGCCTGCCAATGCAGGGGACACAGGTTGGATCCCTGGTCCAGGAAAATCCCATGTGCCGTGGAGCAACTAAGCCCATACTCCACAACTACTGAGTTCTCGTGCCACAACTACTGAAGCCCGTGTGCTTAGAGCCCATGCTCCACAACAGAAGCCACCAAAATGAGAAGTACACATACTGCAACAAAGAGCAGCCCCCGCTCGCAGCAACTAGAGAAAGCCCACATGCAGCAACGAAGACCCAACGCAGCTAAAAATAAATAAATACAATAAATAAAAATTTTAAAATATATATATATTAAAAAAAAGGAAATGGACTGAAGCTATGGCCCAGTTATAGGTACACTGCTTCCCCCTAAATAGTAGCAAGAACCATTATCGTAAGAGGCGTTTCAACCCCAGTTATACATGTGTATCCTTGGAATTCATGCAAGTGCGCTTGAGAAATAGGGATGTTCCAAGGGTAACCTAGAAAGTTAAAATTGACCAGCCCCTGACGAGCCACACTGAGAGACTAATTTTCTACTTAAACCCACAGTCTTGATCTGCTGCCAATAATGCAAACCCCTCATAACATGGTAGGCTAGATTACTTACGAGCAAAATATTGCCAAGGTGAGTAGGTGCTTCCGAAGTCGACGGATCTTTCCAAGACCCAAAGATCAGGGCGAGGAGAATTTGCAAATTTGATTAAAATATAGGCCACCTGGAAAAGCTGATAAAGCAAAGGACATACAGTTACTCAAGTCGCCACATCTGTCCACACCCTCCATCATCTCTATATGATGCTGGTTCCCAAGGCAATACATCTAGCCACACCTCTCCCAAGATCCAGATCCCATTTCTAACTGCCTACTGGACATCTCTAATTGGATGCAGCCTCTCAAGCTTATCATGCTCAAAACCAAAATAATCATTTTTTCTCTTTCCACTGAATCTATACATTAATCTTTGTCACATCTTAATCATTATACCCTTGAATTTCAACCAGGCTACACAGCACCTTCAAGTCTGTACATTCAGAGAAGTCTGATGTCAAACAACAATCATCGTGGGCTAAGCTCTTCCAGGAGCAAGAGCCGGTAGTACAGCCCTGAGCGTCTCCCGCGAGTGACACAGCCCTGGTTCCAGATCTTGGAGAGCTCACGGCTACAGACCTGAGACCTGAGCGGCCGCTTGGTAGAGTGTAGCACCTCCTTCTCCTGTGCCATCTCCACTCAGCCCCTCTTTTCCTGATTTCTCTCCCTCTTACTGATTTTCTTGTTCATCCTCATCACTCTTTGCCCACGGCCAGGACAATGCAAACGTATGGGAGACATGAAGCGCGGCTTTGGTCCAGTTTCTTCATCCTCCCACTCTTGAATCCCAGTATGCCTCCATGATGGACCCCAGGAGTCCCTGCAGTCCACTCCCACCCCCTTCCCTCAAAACTTATATCTGGCTTGACTTGTGAACCCTGAGAGTCCATATGCTTAGCAAAGTGCCTAGTATGAGTTCATTGTTCATGACAATGAACATGGGTGTTAAACAAATCTGCTAACATGTTAAGAAGTGGGGATTATCCCCACCCCGCCACTCCCCAAGCCCAAGGAAGAGATTCCACAGTGACTTTCAGGAGAAGACTCTGCCACCTTATTAACTAGCCCAGTAGAGCCATTTGAACAATGAGCTCATCTAGTTAGAGAGAGAGGCAGTACTCAGACCCTGTGGGATCCTTTTATTTCTTAGGGAAAAAAATATAAGGGATTTTCATCTGTATATTTTTCACATACGATAGTAGGGTAAGAGTCACACACACACACACACACACACACACACACATATATATATATATATATATTTTTTTAAGTCTCAGAGCTACTAGTTGATTGTGAATGTTCCCAACTCATCACTAGAAGCCAAAATCTCTAGGGCAATGGTTCTCAAATTTTAGCCTCAAGATACCTTTACATTTCTAAAAATTATGGAGGACTTTCAAAAGCTTTTCTTTACGTTGGCTATATCTATTAATTAAGAAATACCATATTAAAAATTAAGACTGAGAAATTTTTAAAATACATACTACTAATTCATTTAAAATAATAAACCATTACATGTTAACATAAATACCATATTTTATGGAAAAAATACTATATTTTCCAAAACACAAAAATTATAGTGAGAAGAATGGCTTTGATTTACATTTTTAAAATCTCTTTCAATGTCTGCCTTCATAGAAAACAGCTGGATTCTCATAGCCACTTCTTCAGTTTGTTGTAATACGTTGTTTTGTTTGAAGTATTTGAAGAAAATCTGGCCTCCCATAGATCTGTAATAGGAAAAAGGACCTAAGAGTTTGTGGACCTCCTGAAAGGTCTTGGGAACCCCATGGGTTCTCAACCGCACTTTGAGAACCACTGATCTTGGTCACAGAGATTATCCTTTGCTCTAAGAAGCCCCTTTGCTTACTTCTCTGTGGAAGGAAGAATTGTCACACCAATTAGTGAAAACCTTAAGTTCAGCCAGTTTTGTCTCAAACACTTGCTCTTTGATCTTGAAAAATCTGCTTCCCTAGGTTCAGATTAACGCTCTCAGATTGTCTACCCATCCTTGGAAAAAAATGATCCGACCTCATGTAAGGTAGCAGGATACAAAATTAATGTACAGAAATCTCTTGCATTCCTATACACTAATGACAAAAAATTGGAAAGAGAAATTAAGGAAACACTCCCATTTACCATTGCAACAAAGGGAGTAAAATACCTAGGAATAAACTTACCTAAGTAGACAAAAGACCTGTATGCAGAAAACTATAAGACACTGATGAAAGAAATTAAAGATGATACAAACAGATGGAGAGCTATACCATGTTCTTGGATTGGAAGAATCAACTTTGTAAAAATGACTGTACTACCCAAGACAATCTACAGAGTCAATGCATCCCTATCAAACTACCAATGGCATTTTTCACAGAACTAGAACAAAAAATTTCTCAATTTGCATGGAGACATAAAAGACCCTGAATAGCCAAATAATCCTGAGAAAGAAAAATGGAACTGGAGGAATCAGGCTCCCTGTCTTTAGACTATACTACAAAGCTACAGTAATCAAGACAGTATGGTAGTGGCACAAAAACAGAGTGGGAGGGAGACGTGAGAGGGAGGCGAGATGGGGATATATGTATACGTATAGCTGATTCACTTTGTTATACAGCAGAAACTAACACAACACTGTAAAGCAATTATACACCAATAAAGATGCTAAAAAAAAAAAAAGCTAGTTAGGAATTGTAAGGTACTCTGAAAACCATAAAGCAATACCTAAAGGAAAGAGAAATAATTTCCAGAATACATGTATCATTATTACATAGTGAAGCAATTCATAGGAAACCCAAGAACTCCCAGTTTAGAAAATCAGAACAAATATATTTCCCTAAAGACTGCACATTTCTCTTAGACCATATCAAAATAAGATTGCTTTTAGATATGTAAGAGAGAATACAAATGAAACATTTTTGGGCTTCCCTGGTGGCGCAGTGGTTGAGAGTCCGCCTGCCGATGCAGGGGACACGGGTTCGTGCCCCGGTCTGGGAAGATCCCACATGCCGCAGAGCGGCTGGGCCCGTGAGCCATGGCCGCTGAGCCTGCGCGTCCGGAGCCTACGCTCCACAACGGGAGAGGCCACAACAGTGAGAGGCCCATGTACCGCTAAAATAGAAACATTTTTGGATACAGGAATCATTTAAAACATTCTTAATCTCTTCCATCAAAATCCTATAATCATAGCATGTCCCCTGAAAACCCTATTTATTTAATAGTGTGTGACCTAATGGTTACTATGTTCTAGGTACTATGTCAAGCACCTCAGAAACATTCGCACAATGAAAGTGGGATTTTATTAACCCCACTTTACAGATGAGGAATGTGTGACTTCGAGAGGTGAAATAATGTGTCCACATCTTGCAGGTGTAAAAGTCCACCACCTTTGTATAGTCTACTCACTGATCATTAGCAATGCCACTGAACCTGATAAGATACTTAATATTTAACCTGTTTCATCCTGGGGAAAATAACTCTCAAAGAAGTTCTAAACATCTTTATTTCCTAATATGCTAAAAGTCCATTACAGGGAGTCCAGAGGTAGGGAGCTCTGTGATAATACATCTCAATGGTTATTTGAGCGCGTTGGTTTCTAAAGCTGCACTTTCTGCTAGTACAAATCCCCATAAATGAAATAGCCTTGGCAGCTCAGAGGGCACCTCTCTTTGTTTTGTTTCATCCTGTCTGAGATAACATGTGATCCCTTTAAGGCAGCACATCAGTTAAAAATCCCACATCTAGCAGCAAGGGGAGGCATGCCACAGTGTGTCCCTTCTGCATGTTACATAAACCTGCCGCCCAGACCTAATTCAATAAGCTCTGGGATTCCACCAACTCATCTTCCAGCACCTACCAGACAGGACTTTCCACTCCAAAATGCTTCCCTCCCATTTTCATCTTAGGAACTCGATTCTGAGATTCCTCAGCGCAGGATTACATGTCCTGACGCTGGAAGGCTGCCTTTCATTCTCGTTGAGCCCATCTGCACTGACAGACCCTGTTTCTCTCTCCCTGCCACTGTGGTGCAACTTGCAGTGGCTTCTTGCCAAGCACTCCAGCTCTGCAGCCAATCTCCCCTCGATGTATAGATTCAAAATGGTGCTGAGAGGCGGCCTCCGGAGTGGGTTCACAGGGGGTTCACGCATGTTAAACCAACAGGTATGGATTTATTCTCTTCTACTTGATAATTTTAAATGCTGTGCCTTCTAAATGGCTCCTTCTGTTAAACCCGTTATCGGTTACTTATGTTTGCTCTTTGATCACTCAACATACTTCAAAGCACGCCTGAGTGACACTTGAGATGCATGGATGTAAATGAGGGCCTTTTACGAAACAAGAAAGCACCAGGCAGTGGAGTCACTAGAAGCAGAAAAGCAAAGGCCAAGCTGTGCATTTTCGGAGAAATAACGTTTGGGAGTTAAGGTAAGGAGGGAAAAGTGACCGAGAAGGACTGAGCTGTCATCCTCTCTCCACATGCTTCTGAAACAAGCTAAAGATGGCTTGACCTTTGCTGATGAGCATTTAGATGGAGGTACAAAGTAGCCTTTTAAATAATGTTTTAACGAAGCAGATAGTAGTCATAAAAGGTGCAGCAAGAGGCACTTTGACTTCAAAAGCCTTCAGGGGGAGCAGGTGAGACAAGCCCTTTCTGTTCCTCATGATCGTCATGCTGAAGCCTCTGAGATTCCAGCTCCTACAGCCCAGCATCTATCTCATTCCATGGCCTTCCCAGATGCAGGTAGTAGCTGTTCAATAAACGCCATGAATGAATGGATGAATATTGAAGTTGTGCAGTCACCACCGAGTTTGGGAAGTGGGCACCAGTCAGCACCGTTGGGTGCCATGCTCGGCAGTGGACTGCTAATGGCAGAGGAGAATCAACTCCTGGTGGCAAATCTTTGCTCTGCCGCCCACCAGCCATGTGACTCGTCTATCACTGAAGCATTTTGAGACTTTATTTCCTTGTGCATAAAATAATAACATAAAACAATCAAAAAAGATATTTAACATAGGTGAGGGACAGTAGTATCCACTTCATACAAATCTTACATCCTCCATCTAAAAGAGCACTTACTATGCTCTGTGGCATATATGTGTTTTCATACGTCATTTCCACTAGACTGACATCTTTGTGTCTCAATCACTCCTGTTTCCTCAGAGTAGATGCTTAATAAATGTCATTGAATTGCAATGAAATTTAATAAATGGGACATGCGAAACTGCAAAAATTATGCACACGTATTTAAAGTCACATCCAAAATTAGCTTCTTAACTAAACAGCACTCTCTCCTCCAAAAGAGTCTAAGTTGTAATGGGAAATAAATCTATCATCATAGCCTTATAATTTGATAAACATACTGTTCCACAATGCAGTGTTTCCTGATTTGCTTCTTCCAACTTTTTATTCTGCATAATTTTCAAACCTATAGGAAAGCTCAAAGAACAGTACAATGAATATCCCTACACTTTTCGCTTAGATTCACCCAATGTTAACATTCTGCCACATTCGTACTCTCTCTCTCTGTCTACACAACACGCACACACCTTTGAAAGCAAGCTTCAGACATCATTATGCTTCAACCCTAAACATTTCCCCATGTACCTCCCAAGAACGTGGACATTTCTTCTACGTAAACTCAACATGCTGAGGCCTAGGAACTTTTACCATTCATACAAAAATCTTACGTAACACATTGTACATATTAGAGTTACCCTGATTCTCTTAAGACCGCCCATTGCATTTTTCCAATCCGGGATGCAATCAAGGATTATATATAGCATTTACTTGCCAAGTCTCTTGTCTCCTTTAATCTAGAGCAGTCCTCCCACGATTTTTCTTTCCTGACACTGGCATCTTTCCATAACAGAATGTTCCCCCATCTGAATGTGTTTGATGATTTTCTCATCATCTGATTCAGGGTAAACATTTTGGCAGGATTACTACCCATGGGACATCCTCTTCTCATGGCATCATGCCAGGGGGCACGGGATGCCAGGTTGTCCTGTTATCAGTGTTGCTATGTTGGAGCACTTGCTTGAGAAGATGTACACCAGATTTCCCCTTTATAAAGTTATCTTTCTACCTTTGTCGTTAATAAGTAACCCATGGAGAGACATTTTGAAACACTTATTTTTATTAACTAAATTACAAACGTTCCTACTATCCGTGTAAAAATACAATTAAGAGTCAAGAAAAATAAGTCCCAAGATACAGAATCAAACAGTTATAGTTCCTTTAAGGCTGATGCCCATTTGAAAAACTTAATCTAATGAGCTAATTTTATAAAAACTTCTTAAAATATTTATTTATTTATTTGGTTGCACTGGGTCTTAGTTGCAGGCTGGCTCCTTAGTTGTGGCATGCGAACTCTTAGTTGCAGCATGCATGTGGGATCTAGTTCCCTGACCAGGGATTGAACCCGGGCCCCCCGCATTGGGAGCGCAGAGTCTTAACCACTGCACCGCCAGGGAAGTCCCTATAGAAACTTTTTAATTGAGAAGGAAATATGCAGGTCAAGTGGAATTAAACTCCATTTTAGTAAACTTGTGTGAAAACTTCTTATAAAATGAAGTACAATCCTCATTAAACAATCAAGGCCAGTGATGAAAATACGACTCAGCTGGCCTGAAAAAGGATCCTTTTAATCCTGGTGCGAAGAGCACATCGGCCAATGGCTTGGCAAGGGCACTTCTTTCTTTCGGGTTTATCATCACCCTGTCCTATAAAACCCAGAACTTGGCACCATCGAAAAGAGAGTGCTTAGGAGGAAAGTCACAGTGTCCTTCAGGTCCTCTTACTGTTTCCCAAAAGCACCTGCTCACCGTTGAGGGAAGGTCGATCATTCCAGAAACTTACAGGAAGGGACTCAAGAGGTCCCAGGTCAATCTCTCACCCAGGGTAAGAACCTTCACGCTAGAATCTCCTTTTGAGAGGAAAGGAGACCCACTGCATTGCTAAGTTTGGGTCACAACACGTTTCCTCGCTGTCCTGAAAACTTTTCCTCATAATTCCCCCACCTACCCTTTGGGGTAGCACAGATTTCTACCACTTATCCCACATGACAGCCTGCCCAGAATTTAAATACCAACACCACATCTCCCTAGGTTCTTTTTAATGAATTAAGATTCAAGTCAGCAGGAGGCAAGGATTAGGGTAGGAACTGGAAAGGGGAAGAGAATTAAAGTATCTCACTTCCTCATTAAAAATAACTACAATAACCTGAGAAATAAAAATCCTGACCCAAAATCGAGTCTAAAGTGTTGGATCACTCCAATAACTTGGAAAATGACAAGCCCGCTATTTTTTAATGGATTTCAAGATTTCAAGAAAAAAAATCAAAAGACAAGGAGAAGGTGAAACATTTGCATCTGTATTTTATGACTGATGAATTCTTAACTCTGGAGGAAAAAAATCAAAAGACAAGGAGAAGGTGAAACATTTGCATCTGTATTTTATGACTGATGAATTCTTAACTCTGGAGGAAAAAAGAGATTGAAGACATATAGCATGGTTTTCAGTCTTTGTGGACATTATTATTCCCCAAGTAGACTCAAAGGGCAGAGCTTGAAACTAACATGTGTTACTCAAGAGCATTTTATCCACAACTAACAATTTACAGATAGATTTGGTGGTGATTTTAAATAAGTTGAAGCCCATTGGAATCCAAGAACTGAGCTCAATTTCACAATGAAGTCCAATATTTTATCCAACGCTTTACAGCTACACTCAACTGTCAGGGAATTTTTTTTTTGTCCAGGACCTGATTCTCCCTATAAAACTCACTTGCCCTCATTCACGCTTTTTTTTTTCTAATTTATAATAAAATTGAGTATGACATTTACTTCACTCACTGAACTGATAAACAGCCTAAGAATTTGTCTGACAAACTATACAGGACAAGGGAAATGATAATCTTGTTCTTCCAGGGCAAAGAGATTTAACTAACTCAACTTTCGTAACGAGCAAACCAAGTTATCTAATTCCTCCTTTAATCTATCTAAATTTTTTTAACTCAACAACTCCTAAAAAATATATTGATTTCTACAGGGGACTCACACTGTGATAAAGTTCAGCAAAGTATCTGCTCAATGATGATTCACCCTAAATCAGATTCTAAAGGATGTTATTTCTCATCATTTCTCATAAATGAGTCCACATCCTTCATGATGTTCTAGTCCTCCTCTTGGCCAGTATCTTTCTCCCTAAAGGGTATTCTCATTTCTAGCCTACACTGGTAACGGTCCTTTCCTAATTTCAGTCACATCTCTTCCTTTCTCCCTGTGACATCTTTCCTGAGATTTAGCATCCATAGCTAAATCCGAGTGTTACCTAAAGCTAAAATTTTCCTTTTGGCTGTGTTTCCATTGCTCTTATTAATGGCAGGGCACTTTGGAGACCTTTTTGACAATAGCTGTGCGTATCTGTAAAGCATAATGCTGGTCACTTACACTGACTCAGCATCGTCATTTTTATTAGTCAGCTTTTTTTTTTTTTTGGAATGAGGTTTAGGCTGAAGTGTGGTTTCAGATCAGCTGGGCTATAGATTAAATATTTGTCTTAGAACTTGTCCTTTGGCCAAAAGTTGTCCTTACTTTCTGAACACTAAATCCCCTAGCGTGGAAGTTCTCCAAATGGATGGTATCACCATCTGGGGTATTTTATTGGTTGTCACAATAACAAACCCAAATAAGGAGAGAGACCATGCACCTGAAGAGGCATCAACCTCCACCCTGAAGAAGATCACTGCCAGTTCTGGGTGAGGAGGCTGGCGAAAGGGCCCAGTTGGAGGTTTTGTCTTTTGTCTGTTGGACTTTTGAGGATCCAAATGCCCTTCCCACCTTATGAATCCTGCTGCACCTCCACCTTTAGAAGCTGAAAATGCCAGTTTTTCCAGCTCTCCTGGCAGGTAAGGCAGCATGGGTACCTGACCCAGGCTCAGTGAATTGGAGGTCTCCTTCCGAGATTTTGCATCTAGAGCAAATGATACAAAAAGGCAGGGACACTGAAGAATTGTTTCTAGAAGCAACAAATATGGCAGCCCCCTCTGGCTTCTGGGGACAGTGGCTGACCCCAGCAGGGACACACTGAGTCCAGGATCCGGGCTGACTGTGTCATCACCAGCTGCAGCAACCAGCATTCAGCCGCAGCTCTGTCCTCGCAGAGGGACTTGTGATTCTGACTGAGCTGCCTCCTTTGCTTCTGCCCACTTCCTGAACCTGATTCTCTACGATCCTTAGATCCTCACCCACTACCCCACGTCCTCTCCTTCCACCATCAAAGGTGACTTTTTCTCTTTCACCAGTAAAATTAGAACTATCGAAAAGGAATCCCTTGCCTTCCCATCCCAAATCCATGAGCACTTTTGCATCTGCACATCCTCCTCCCTTCCCTCTGGACCAATGGAACGGGAGCCTCCTCCCTCTGCGCTCTGGATCTCATTCCCCTCTTGCCTTCTCTTGGATCCTTCCCATCAGCTTTTATCTTAGGTATTTATTTTTTAATTAAAGTACAGTTGACTTACAATATTCTATTAGTTTCAGGTGTACAACATAATGATTCTTTTATAGATTATATTCCTTATAAAGTTATTATAAAATATTGGCTATATTCCCTATGTTGCACCTTACACCTTTGATTGTTATTTATTTTATACCCAGTAGTTTGTACCTCTTAATCCCCTTTTCCTATCTTGCCCCTACCCCACCCCCTTCCCAACGGTAACCACCAGTTTATTCTCTGTATATGTGAATCTGTTTCTATTTTATTATATTCACACGTTTCATTTTTTAAACTGCAACTATTAGTGAAAACGTATAGTGTTTGTCTTTCTCGGTCTGACTTATCTCACTAAGCATAATACCCTCCAACCATCAGCTTTCAACTGACTCTTCCATCCGAAGTCAAGAAAATTCCTCTCCCTCCATCCAAACCCTCCTCTAGGCCCACCTACCTCCTTCTTCCCGATGCAGCCACACTTCAGCAAAGGGTGGAGTGTCCCCCTTCCTCACCTCTCCTCTAATTCACCCAGAGTTCAGTTCTCAGCCTTCTCACCTCACTCCACGCTATTTCCATCTTACACCACTGACTCCCGATTTATACCTGTAGCACAGACTTCTCACGTAAGCTTCAGACCCAACAGCCTAGTTAATCTCCACGTGAGATACCTCACCACCACCTCAACTCAACGTGACCCAACTGAAGCCTCATCCTGGCCCTCTGGAGCCGCTGATTCCTGTGGAAACTGTAGGTCTCAATGCAGCTTTCCCCCCCTTCAGGGAGGTATCTGTGTTTGATGCTTCCTGGAACACTGTACTTTTCCTTTAAGACACCCATCCCAGGAGTAATTAAATAAATACTCCTGGCTCAAGTGCACACGGCCTGTAAATACAGGATGTGAGCTTGATTATCCTGCCCACTCACGAACTGCAGCAGGAATGCTCTGCTACAGGTAGCTGTAGGCCAGGCCAGGGCCCGCGCTTGGCCTGGATCAGGGGGATGCTGGTAGTCGGCCAAAGCCCTAAGGATTGCACTTACTTGGCAAAAAACGGGATGCTCAAAGTCACTTTCACTGTGTTAAAAAGGTGCATCCCCAGCTGAACTCTCGGATCTGGACATGAGATGGCCTCCTGTGGCCCAAATGCTCCCACTTAATGCTCTGGCTCCCGCAAGGACCCCGAGCAGGCATCCTTCATAGCAGGGCGAATGGGAGGCCTGGGTGTGAAGGGTCAGAGTGGGGTGGGTGAGGGACAGTGGCTGGGCAGCGGACAGCAGTGTGGCCAGGCTGACGGGCACCAGGAGAACTGGAGAGTCCCGTGCCTGGCTCAGAATCAGTGGGGAACCAGATGACCTTGGGTGAGTGAGCTGAACTTTGAGCCTGAGTTTCCTGAAATCCAGCTCCTCCAGGCAAGACACTGTTAGGAACTAGGGCAGGGATTCAAGCCCGCCCCAGAGGAGATGAGAAGTGGAACACGAGCCAGGGAAGTGGGCAGGGCAGCCAGACAGATCGTCCACCGCAGGTGGGTTAAACGGAAGAACTGGTCTGATCAGTTCCAGGCACGCCTGGTGGGCAGGGGCGCAGCCCACACCCGCTCTGCCCACTGGTGGAGAAGGGGACTGACGTGGGAAAAACGCCTTAAGTGCCAGCAGGAACCATCCCATTAAAAGCATCTGGCCACCTCGCAAGGAATGAGGTCTGGATCTGAAGATGGTAGACGGGGGTGAGCGGCCAGGCTCCAGAAAGGAGAGTCTGGAGGTGGAGGGTGTGTGGAGCCCCAAAGTTCCATCATCCAAATGCCACACAATGGCCTGCCCACCCCCTCACTTCCTGGGGTGGGGGGGGGGGCCACTTACTGGTCTTTCTTCCCCCATCTGGGGCCCCTTTTCTCCCCATACCCCAGAAGCTACACAGAGTCGGGAGGATTATACCATAAGGTTTATACCACCCGTCTTGCAAATGTGGAATACGACACTATTATAACACTAGGGACTAAGCGGGTTTTAAGGCATAGCTTAGAGCTCCTTATTTATAAAATTTTCTGGGGAAAAAAAATGCAAAATAATTTCTAAATATCTGATGTAACTTTTGGTGCACCTCATTTACACCCATATATGACTCCCCCAGGCAATATTCTATTAAATAAAATCAACGTGAAAGACAATCTAACTAATGACCCTACAAATACCGACCATGTAGTGGTGAGAAGCAAGGAAATAGATACACAGACACCATCAATGAATCTTCATAACATGAACATAACATGGCCAGTGTTGGGGCCAGAATGTCTCGCTCCAGGCTCTGAGCTGTGCAGTCCGGGCGATTCCCTTCATCTTTTTATGCCTTGGTACCCTCATGTGTAAAAAGGAATAATAATAGTACTTAAAGTGGGACTTTTTGAAAGGGCCCAATAAAAGGCATCCCTCTTCCCTATCTGGCTCAGAACCAATTGAGAAGTAAGACAAAGGAAGAAGGGCAATGGCGACAAAATATCACCTTTATTTCTGGTGAAGCTTATATTGGAGGACACAGGTTGTGTCTGCTGACGGTGACCTCCAGGTGAGATGTCCCGGGCCGGTGGCCCATGTGTCTCAGGCAGGAGAAGCAGAGAAGGGCACGTGCCTGCCTCTGGACATCTGCTCTCAAGGAACAGGACAGAGCCGTGCATGACCAGCTCCTGATTCACACTCACCACCCAGAAGAGGGGCCAGATGGAGGCTGGAAGCGTGACCCAGGTGGAGGGAGGAATGTCGGTGACCACGCCCCACAGAGGGCTGCTGTGAGGCGTAAAAGAGCCGATGCCCGGATTGCACTCGGCGCAGAGCCCGGAACATGTGAGGACCTAACCCGTGGAAGTAAGCGCATCTTAAGGGCACAAGTGTGCTTCAGATTAAGTAGCAAAGATGTTAGAACAGATGCTTGCGAAGGGCCATGGAACAGGAGTGGGAATTGAGGATGACGGGGGAAATAGAAGAATAAAGCACAAGAGGGGCATAGTTCATAACATGCTGTGCGCTCATCTCCAAGTGGGGGCCATATCTCTAAAATCCTCCAACAACTGCTTCCCAAGGAGTTAAGACAACACAAACCTAAACGGAACATCAGTCTTTAGTCATCACAAAATACATATTGCCTCCTGTCCTGGTCAAGTGACTTGGCAAAAATCTCAAGGAACCATTCGAAACGTCCACGAGCACCTTGCGCCCTGGTTCCAGGCTGGCAGCAGGAGTGGCCTCTTGCTCGGGAGGCGGGGAGATGCCCTGACCGGGGTGATCCTTATAAATGCAGACACCAGTGTGCACAGGCACCCTAGAAGGAATTGTTTTCTTGTGGTTTGGGCCGCCGGTAATGGAGAGGGTTTTTTTCTCTTCATTCCCACTGGCTAAGACACGTGGGTCCCTTCACTGCCAGACTTGCAAGGAAAGAAAGCTGATTCCACTTGAACTGCAATTCAACTAATGGGCCCCAGGGAATAAATCCACCCCAAATCTGGGAAAACACCCTGAGCTTGAAACTGTCCATTTGGACGGCTCGATCCCGCTCCTGCCTTACAGCTCCATGACCTTGTAACCTCTGGCACCTTCCTTTCTCGGTGTTCCTCTCAAGGTGGCAAGTCCTTTCCATGAGCCAAGCCTGCGACTGGTCACTTCTTGAAACTGCTGGTGTGGGTGGGAGGGCACAAAGGCCTGAGGATGGGCACGTGGGGCTATCTCATCATCAGAATCGAAGTTTCTGTTCAGGGACTTCTAAAAGGAAATCCTTGCTTTTTTCTCCCCCATTCCAGGAAATCAGTGAGGGAAGCTCTGTGCACCCGCCTTTTGCTTTACAGTTAAGGACTTGAAAATGCTTAGAGAGTCACAGTCATTAGAATGGAGCCCGGTCCATCGGAGTGGGCTGGTTGCGTTGCAGTGGCAACACCAAAATCTCAGTGGTTCAAAACTATACATCTGTTTGCATCTCGTCCGTGTGACATGTCTCTTGAGGGTGGACCCGGCTCCATGTCCTCCCCACACAGGGACACAAACCAATGGAGTCCGTATGTCTGGAACACCACTGAGGCAGGAAGGGAATGTGGTATGTCATGCACCAAGGCTGGTCCTGCCGCCAAACTTTCCTTCAAAGACACGGGCAGGTGCGGCCTTGTCTTGAGCCTGGAAGAAGAACTGGGGGGCTTCCCTGGTGGCGCAGTGGTTGAGAGTCCGCCTGCCGATGCAGGGGACGCGGGTTCGTGCCCCGGTCCGGGAAGATCCCACATGCCGCAGAGCGGCTGGGCCCGTGAGCCATGGCCGCTGAGCCTGCGCGTCTGGAGCCTGTGCTCCGCAACTGGAGAGGCCATAACAGTGAGAGGCCCGCGTACTGCAAAAAAAATTTAAAAAGAAGAACTGGGAATTCTGCTGAGCCAGGAACGCAGAGGTGCTGATGCTGAGAGGACCCTGGTTCAGGCCAATTTGGCCCTGCTGTTCCTGCTAAGTCGGAAATTAATGGTGGTGGAGGTTGAGATTTCAAAGGGGTTGGGTTCTTTCTTTTATCACCCAGGCCACCTACACTGGCCATAGAGGATGACAGTGGCTGAGAGAAGACAAGATCAATTCTGGACATTCGGCCAAACTAGGGGCAAAATGTCACTGCTGCACCCTCAGACTTAGGTGTGCATTAGAAGCACCTGGGGCTGTGTCACAGTGAAGATTCCCAGGCTACAATTCGAGACATTCCAGTGCAGTAGGTCTGCAGTGAGGCCTAGAAACAAGGCCAGCTGTACAATTTGCAGAGCTCAGAGCAAAATGAAAACACAGGGGCCCTTGGTTAAAGGCAGGAAAAAAGTGCTTTTAAAGGTACTAAAATATGCTTTTTCCTTTCTTCCACAGTTCCTCTCTTGACCTATCATGGTAACTTTTATTTGCTATTTAATGTTGCACTCCCTTGGGCAAGGGTGAATGCAGACCCGCACAGGGACCCCACTCTGCCGCTGGCTGTGCACACGCCAGGATCCCCTCCTGACCGCTGCTGGGTGGACGTGACACACCGTGCCCTGGTCAAGGGCGAGGTCATTCTCCCCTTCCCTCCCCTTCTCATGGGCCCACCACCCAACTCACACAGACAGACGATCCCCAAGGGATTGGAACCTCCACACTGGGATGAGCTTGGTACCTGGATGCGGGATGGACAAGAGGCTCGTCCCTGTCAAGTCGCCCATTTCTCTGCTAGCTTGGGATGGAGATAGCACCGCCCTGCCCCTCCTCCTCACGGTGTGCATGCAGCCAACCTTCCCTGCACCTGCTCCCAGACCCCAGCCAAAGGGTGGCAGGGTGGGGTCAGGGAGGAAGAGGATTGGAGGAATCGAGGCACCAGGACTTGGGGGAGCAGGTGGCCTAGAACCTGTCTGGGAGGCAGGATGGCCCATGAGCCAGCACACACCCCGTGATGGATTGGACTTCACTTACAAAACACGAACTCAAACATAAAGTTATTCAGGATTTCAAGACAGCATTAAGCCCCAAGCTTGGGTCCCCCTTCTTAGCACAGGGATTCAAGAACCAACTCTGAGAAGCACTGACTTAAAGACAGACTGACCCAGTTGAAGCAGGTAATCAAGACAGGTCCCAGCACCCAGGAGAGGGACAAAAGTGTTGCAACTCTGAGAGCTGGTGCCGCTCCAGGCAGGAAGTCCCCCTGTGTTCTAGAATTAGATCTCAGGGTCCCAGCCACAGACTAAACGCTCTCACGTAACTGATGAAATAGAAGAAGACTCTCAAGATCCAGACAGACCACCGTGATGAACTCGTAGGGTAAGCAGCCACTCTGGTTTGCCTGGGACTGTCCTGGTTTTAGTAACAAAAATCCTGCATCCCAGAAAAGCCCTTAGTCTCCAGCAAAGTGGGACGGTTGGTCACGTTATGACCAGGCCTAGTACTGACCCAACGAACTCCTTCTTATCGTTGAAAGACCAGTGGAAAGGCTGCTGCCTTGTGAAATCCTCCCCACACTCCCCAAGCAGAGGTCGTAGCTCGCTCCATGGCGGTTACACTTCTCAGGGTGCATGCTGATTCTGCATTCGTGCATTCGACTCCCCAAGGAGCACGTGAAATCCCAGAATCTTATGTGAATATACCGGAGGGAACCTGTCATAAATGCCAGGGAAGGAGAAGAGAGGTGGAGAGGGCCCCGTTGCTAAGGTGTGGCGTGGGGACCTGATGTTAGTGGGGCCCCAGGACAGCTCAAGGCCAACCAAGTGCGGTCCCCGAGCTAGAAACCCGGGCTCCTCCGCTTTGCTCGCTGGCCTGCGGCTCAGTCCACAACCTGAAGCACTGTCTGCTGGGATTAGCGCCCCAGCATTGAGGAAATGCAGAGCCACAAAACAGGAGAACGGAGCAGCTGGTTGCAGTCACAGGAGGAAGAGGGAGAGGCGACACCTGTGAGAAGGATCCGTCAAGTCGAATTATTACAATCATAGTAAGGACGAGGGAGAGAAAAAGTAGCATTTGCTGAGGATTTATGATGTGCCGGGTACCAATGCCTCTGTGTTTCAGTAGCCTTTACAATAACCCTAGTGTTTTGGTACTAATATTCTCTCTACTTCATAGATGCAGAAACTAAAGTTCGCAGAAGACGCGGAACGTGTTTGTGGTCACAGAGAGTCGGTGACAAAGCCAGGACTCAAACCCACGTCTGATTCCAGAGCCCAGGCTGGTATGCAGTTAGCTGTGCAGGCAGCCACAGGGCCTGACGGGGCCAAAGGAGGAGTGCGGTCCTTTCTTCAAGGAGTCATTCCTCCCTGGTTGTCCTGCAGAGACAGAAGTTGCTGCCCAGCCTGATTTTCTGACCCTGTGGGTACCGTGCCCAAGAAAGCCAGCAACAGGAGGAGCACGAAGAGTTACCTGGCTGTGAGGATGTCTGCCCCAGTCTCCAGGTCCGTGTGTCCCTAGCATAGTGTCTGTGATCGCTGGCGATGGGAGGCTTTGCCCCCCGCCCCGGACCTCATCTTCTCCACTGCCCGCCCTGCTTCTGGCTCAGCCTACGCCCTGCTCTTCACTCCCCAGGGAGGCCGGCTGATGAGCAGAGAGTCCTTCCGGCCCCTCCCTGCTCAGACTGTGGCCCCCAGGCCAGCAGCCAGGCATCACCGGGAGCATCTCAGAAATGCAGAATCTAGAGGCACGCCTGCAACTTCTGAAGGTCAGACCTGTCATTTGAAGAGATGATTCAGATGTACACTCAAGTCGAGAGGCACTGGCCCAGCCCACAAAATATATCTTTTTCTCCATCAGGCGCACATCGCCAGCGCTGTTCTCTCCCCTGTGGAAACCCAGTCTCAAGTGAGTTTTAAGTCAATGTATCACCTCTCCCAACAGCATTAGCCTTTTAACAGCTTTATCCCCAGTGAAAGGAATTCCAGGGGTGGGTGGACAGGCTGCTCTACACCCTGAAATCACACCATGCCCACAGCCGCCAAACCATCTCCATAGAAAGTTGGCCCAGTTTTTCCAGCAATGGACTATGTCTTCTCCAGGCTATGATTGCAGGCCAGTTTGGAGGACAAAATAAGTATTTCAGGCAGCCAAATTACAAGCTAATGGTGCAAGTCTATCTTCTCTAGGATAACATGTCGAGCAAGAAATTTCAGCAGAGGACATGCTTTAGTAAATAAGCTCCAAATGTTCTCCAAAGTAAGCAATAACTCTTAGCAAGAGTAGCAATAATGGTAGGAAGAGGTACAATGTGGGCGAGAAGGGGTCTTTTGAAAGAATGCCTTGAGGAGGTGTTATGAGTCCTGATATGTACGCTTAGGATAAATCCCTATTTATTTAGAAATGAACCCTCTCTCAGCTGTCAACACACACATTATTATCCTACTGTCACTGGAAACATTTAGGGGCAAAAGAAAAAATATTGGGGAATGAAATAGTACAATAGCTAATGAGGCCTTATCATTAAAGGATATATTTGCTCAAGGGAAAACGAACGTATCACATCAGTTCTGAAAGGAAATAGCTTAGTAAAAGCAGGTTCTTTGTCAGTTACGTATTGTAAAAGGAAAATTATAACGTGGCACGCTCTTCAGACAGCATTTAATGCTTGGTCATTCTGTGTGACAAAGCTTCTCTGTGACAATCCGCTTAAAAAGAAGAAGAATTGAAAACTGAACCTTAGCCAGCTTGCAAAGTCCGAGTGTTTTCTATAGAATCTCACTGTACTTCTCAAAATGACTCAGAAATATCATTAACACTATAAAATAAGAAATGCTTCTATGTGAATATACAAATCTTTCAGGCTTAGAATAATCATGAAGTCGGGTAAAATACGTCTTGACGGTTTATTCTAAGTGTTAACCAAATGTATGACTGGAATGAAAACAGTGATTATATTTTTACTTTTTCATCAATATACAGCTTGTCTTCATCTACATCCCATTTTGTTTAAGAAAAAAGGGTTGGGAGGGATTTAGAACCCTAAATCCTACAGGATGTACAGAAAACAGCAATATGAAATTACCCAAGAGCAAAAACAAACAAACAAAAGGCGTGAAAGGAAAATGATCAATAGTGATGAAATCTTGAGCCCACAGTGAAGTTTGCACACAAAATACGGGTCATGAAGTTCTATACACTTGCACCGTGTAGCCATAAATTTGCTTTTAGTAGCCAATATAAATAGGGAAACAGGATCCCAGTGTCCATATGTTTTGTTTGGTTTTGTTTTTTAATGCCCCCAAAGAAGCACAATCAGGGACTAAAGGGATTTCTCAAATGGATCTTCTTAGGGGAGCACTCTGGAAGGTGATGGACAACATCCTGAGAGAGGGACATGGTTCTAACCAAACACACCCCACCCCCACCCCCGCCCAGGGGCCATAGAGGTTCATAGAACTGGAGCAGGGACAGAACGGGAGCGTCACGTGCAACATATCACACAGCACCTAAGGTCGGCTCTGCAGCCCGACTGCACAGGTGCCAACCCTGTGTCTACTGAGTGCTCACCTGTGACCATTAGTCGCAGGGTCAGGAGGCTACAGAACATCCCTGAGCTCCTGTTTCCTCTTCTAGGAAATAGGAACCTACCCTACAAGGTTGTAGTGAGGATGAAATGAGTTAATACTTGGAAAGTGCTTAGAACGGTTTCCAGCATAGGAAGGATGTTAGCACTAAATCCACCTTACAGCTGCCATAGAACTCAACGTTCTCAATTCTAAATTATTCATCTTGTGAAGCAGATGCTGAAGAATTTTCTAAGACTCATAAGCGGATCTACCACAAGGAAAAGGGCAACAGACCTTCTTACCACCTATTTTTTCTAAACGTTTCAATGAATACCCTAAATGTAAGTGACCAAAAATCCAACTTTTTCATTATGTCTTCAATATGCTCCAAATTGCAAGGGATAAATACTTTACTATCTGTTGCATATGCATGGCTTTTGGTGTATGAGGGACATGTGTACACTGGACAGATATAGTAAGGAACTCTCTGGACACTCATTCATTCGTACATTAAACATACATTCACTGAGTTATTTCTGTGTACCAGGCATTCTCTATAGGAAGGAACACAATACTGTTCCTTATTTCATGGTCATAGTTCAACCGAGCCCTCTCCCTCTCTTCCTCTCTCTCTCCTCTCTCTCTCTCTCTCTCTCTCACACACACACACACACACACACACACACACACACACTTACATTATATCTCTCTCCCTCTCTCTCTCTCTCTCCCTCTCTCTCTCTCTCCCTCTCTCTCCCTCTCCCCCTCTCTCCC
>NW_020174563.1:2284211-2350453 GCF_003031525.2 Neophocaena asiaeorientalis asiaeorientalis
CACACACACACACACACACACACACTTACATTATATCTCTCTCCCTCTCTCCCTCTCTTCCTCTCTCTCTCTCTCCCTCTCTCTCCCTCTCCCTCTCCCTCTCTCTCTCTCTCTCTCTCTCTCTCTCTCTCTCTCTCTCACACACACACACACACACACACACTTACATTATATGTACTTTCTGAAAATTTACAGTTAGTCACTTCCTCAATAATTCCCTTTCATTCTTTCAGAGATGACAACTGGGAGGATTTTGGTCACTTTCAACCAGTCAAAAAGCATCCTTCGAAAGTCGGAGCGCTGGTGTCACTCGGAGCCCCAGCGGGAGACGGAGGACCTACTAGAATGAAGTACTTGAGGAGACTTTCCATAAAGCAGCTTTCTACGACGGAGTGAGCAGGAGTGACAGCTAAGAGCATCTGAGCGCCGTTCCCACCCTGGACCTGAAGGGCAAGGACAGGAAGCTGAGACACAGCTGTTGCTGTAGGAGCCAAGTGCCTCAACAGAAGCACTGAGATCCTGCAGTCGGTGGGGGATAGACACCCCAGCCTCACCCTCCTCCTGCCCTCTGAGCTGAGCACATGAGTGCACAGCCCACTGGCCAGACTCTGCCAGACGCCCAAGGGCAGGGAGAATATAGATTCTGCCCGTGAAGGTCAGCTGCTTCGGGCACTGAGCAGGGCGGAGGGTGGCTGGAGGGAGGGGAGGGAGACCATCCCGGTCACAGGGGGACTCGAGGCTACAGTCTTAGACAATTAGCAAACACACCTTGACCTGCGTAACCAAGTCTGAGCCAGAGAAGAGACTCGTGGTCACAGAGAGGAGAAGCAGACTTTTCAGGGACAGCATCAATAACGCTGAAGAAAAATGACAGTTCATGGTCTAGAGCAGCGCTACTCAGAGTGTGGTCCGTGGACTGCTTGTGACTCATCCACAGTGAAACAGGGACAGAAACCGAGGGTGAGCACTGAGAAACCTTCATAACAATTGGAGAGAACAAGTTGGCATCTACTGAATCTGATTTTATTAAATGAGGCTTATATTTTGTATGCCTTTAGGCTTTATTTTTCAATTCATTTTTCTAAGAATTTGTTTTTATTGTATTTTACAAAGGTACTGGTCTGTGACAGCTTAGAAATGTTTAAAAAAAAAAATGGGTCCCTTGTAACAGACGGTTTGAGGAGCCCTCAAACACTGGTCTAAGCAGTGCTTCTCGAATCTTCATGTGCCCTTGGATTGGGCGGTGGTTTTTGCAGCCCTGGGGAGAGTAGGGGGCACACACGGATGGAGGAAGTGACAAGAGAAGGGAGGAGAGCAGAATCTAGGGCTGAGTGGAGGCTGGCTGGGAGAGTAATAAAAGGAGTTCAAACCATAGCAACCTAGCAACGGGGGCAAGCCGGGCAGCCCCGGCAACTTGTCAAACCCACCTGTCCTAAACAGCAGACGCTTCCAGGTCCAGCCCTGCCCAGGCCGCGTAGAGCTGGAGAGATACCCTTGCCCTGAAACACAGGGATTTGCAAAATGGCTGCCCTCTACCCAGTCTCCCTGCCCTGGCCTCCCTCCGCAGTAAGGAGGCTGGACTCTGCTTTCCTTGTGGTCCACCTGACCTCAGCCAGGCTCTGGGCTCTGCTCTCTCACCCTGATGCTACCTGCCCCCTGGCTCCACCCACCTGCATCCTCTGATAGAGACACCAGCCTGATTTCGTGCTGCTGGGCCCCCCCAGATGGTGGTGAAGCAGGACGAGGTCCCGAAGCAGGAGGAGGGCGCTGCATCTCCCCGCCCCTGGTGTGCCCCCTCCATCTCGCTGGAGCTCCTGGGACACCGTGTGCTTAGAACCGGCCATGCGGGGATGGCGAGAGGCTGCTGGGCCAGGGTGATTGCGAGAGACAGGGGAAAGACCCCAACATTCATTCCGGTTATTCCGCAATGTTGAGAAACTGTAAAGGTAAACGTGCAATCTCATCGCTCAGGGTGCTTAAAGTATATGGCACAGAGCTCGTCACGCATGATGTGCTGAATCGGGAAATTCCTACACTGCAGGACATTGCCGTTAGTGGTTTGAGAGTTAAAGAGAGGAGTGCAAACAGCACGGGAGCTTGCTGTTGAGTTAGAGAGACAAAGGAGCGAGCATGAAGCATCTCATCTGCAGGCTGCATGCCAAGGAGACCTCGCGAGGAAGAGTGGCAGGAACTTCGGGATGGGAGGGGGGCACGTAAAGCCGGGCCCCTCTGGTCTGGAGGGAGCTGCAGAGGTCCCAGGAGGTAGGATGTCCATGCTGCCCACGTCGTGAGGCCTTAGGAGGCTGGGCCAGTGGGTACGGCTGGAGTCAGTCAGGGAGCCTGGTCCTGGGGGAGCCCTAACCCTCCCACCTGGCTCCTCGGGCCACCACTCTGGGGCTGGGAGGGGCGGCCGGGGACACGCACAGCACCCCTCCTGAAGGCGGGCAGGAAAACCAGGTAGTGGTTTGATTTGGGTCTAGTTTTTCTCTAAAGGAAGGAAATGCAATGGAAGAATGGAAAGTGAAAAGCACAGAAACAGGACTAGGGAAAGGAGAGGCTTCAGGAAGAAAAGAGTAAAGGAAAATGTCTCGTGGCACAGGAAGGCTCCAGGGCCACCAGCGGAAAGAGGGGCAGAGGCTCTGGTGCGGGCCCTGGAGGACGGCAGGCAGAGGAGGGAAGGCGCCGGGGCCAGGGATGCCCCGAGACATTACGTTTAATACAAGCTCTCGTTGGAACCCTTGTGAAGAATTCATGAAATTCAGTTTTTCCTTATATATGCTTGCCATTAATAGTAATAGGAAAACTGCCATGATTTAAAGCTAAAATATGCCTGAAATCACGAAAGTTTCACAAGGGAAGAAACAGTTTTCAAGATTAGCTAAAGAATAAAAGAGGCTCTTTTAAAAAAATTTTCCATTTACTGGGCATTTCTCTGATTCTGTTGGCATTTAAAGATCTCTAGCAGGCCAACCTCATTGAGGGATGAAATGGTCATATCTGGGGGACGGAGGGCATCAGGAAAGCTCCAAGTAAGCTTTTCCATCAATACCTCCAATCCCACCAGGAATAACTGTGCCTTTTGCCCTCTCTGTATTGAATTCTTCTTCTTTCCCCAAAAGGAGAGATTTTCCCAATCGTCTTTACTGTCTTTCTAACTCTAAAAGTAATACAGTTCAGTGAAAAACATACAGATATAATAGCTAACATGGACTGACTTCTCATAGTGCGTAAGGCATAATTTTAAGAGCTCTTCTGTATGACCTTATTAATTCTTCACAACAACCCTATGAGGGTGGTTCTAGATTCATCCCCAAATCTCAGAAGAAGAAACTGACCCCGAGACATTAACTAAGAGGGCCCAGTGTCACACAGCTGGAAAGTTCTGGAGCCAGATTTGTACCTATGTAATAACCCAGAGCCATGCAGCTGAATCACACTGTAAAATAGATTCACAGAAGAAAGTAAAAATCAATAATTGCTCCATCCAGAAAAAGCACTCAGCATTTTAGATTCCCTCTTTCCTGACTTTTTGCTTTGCTTATACACACAAAGGAAATCATACCACGCTATATATACAGCTTACATATAGTTTGCTTTTTTTCCTTCACACTATAGCACGAACATACGTCAGATCAACAAAGACCCCCTCTGTGGCATCCTTCCAATGGTTGCCAATTAATCCATTCAATGAATCAGTCCCCTTTTACTGGACGTGAGATGGCTTCCCACGTTATATAATTATAAACAATGCTCCCAAGAATATCTTTGCTCAAACATTTTAAGCACTTATTTCATTATTTCCTTAGGATAAATTCCTAGAAGTACTAGTTCCACGGCAAACGTAGATAATAATTTTTTAAGATGCAAACATTCTGGGAAGATATAACATCAGTACTGAGCTTCCATAACTTTACTGTGAATATATTTATAGATCCTTCACCCACTTGGAAGAGATAAGGCAGTGTAAGCTTATTGGAAGCCTAGAAAAGGAGAGAAGGAGGGGTGTCAATGACAATTTCTCTAAGTAATGACAGCACTAGTCTATGTCTGCCTAGTGCTTCACAAGGATCAAAGCACATTCACCAACACTGTCCACAAGCGTCTCCAGCCATAGCAGGGAGTCCTCCCCACACACACGGGGGAGGGCCTGCCAGGACACTCCAACCCCAGCCTGCCCGGGTTCTATGCCTCAGTCAGTCTCTTCTCCACCCTGACCACCCCGCTGGGGCCAAAGGCTGGTACAGCAGCCTGGGTCCTTCCCAAGAAACCAAGTGGCTCTCCTTCTGGTCAATTCCCAGTTCCACAGAACTCAATACCGGTGCCTTGGCGTGCCATCTTCCTCCTATCTTCTTAACTGCATGGCCAGTCCTCAAAGAAAGAGGATTAACCTTTTCTAGAAGGTACCAAGGGCTTTGTTTCTGTTTATTTTTCTCTCGGCAGCATAAGCCATGATCCAGGGAGTTTTCAAGAAATGAACCCCGGTGCATGTTTGCCGTCTAGCTCTTTGAGAGACGAATTCAATGTGGGCCGACCCACAGCTGGGGAGCTACCCCCTCTAGTGCCTCTTCCTGGACTGCAGACCTCACCCTCCCATGGGAGGCCAAACCCTGGTTATCACCCTTCCTGACAAGAAAGATCCCTCTGACCACTCTGCAATGGCCTTAATCCTGGCACACAGCTGAACACCAGAGTCACAATGATGTGAGACTCAGGGTGACCTGGTAAGAGTCCCAAGAAAGTCACAGTGACCTTTGTTTAGCACTTTAGCATATTAACATATATTCACAGAGAGTTTGGGAGGAAATTCCAGTAGAAAAATGTTGCTGCCTCCCCGTACAATTCCTATCCCTGCTTCTGATTCTTGGTTTTATGTTGTCTGACTACAGCCTACTGAATGTTTTGGAAGGAAACATATTTAACTCATTTTCTGTTATGTCTGTTATACTTGTGGTGCTGGTTATGTGGCAACTAGCAAATGTAAATAGGGATAGTTAAAAAATAGAGCCCAGCTGTTCATGGTTAGAGCAAGACACAAAATCAAATGGGATACTATAAAAAGAATAGTATTGAAATGTTTCTTTCCATTTAGTTCATCATGTATTGAGGATGTAGGACCTTCCAGGACTTGTGTGTGTGTGTGTGTGTGTGTGTGTGTGTGGTACGCGGGCCTCTCACTGCTGTGGCCTCTCCCGTTGCGGAGCACAGGCTCCGGACGCGCAGGCTCAGCGGCCATAGCCCACGGGCCCAGCCGCTCCGCGGCATGTGGGATCTTCCCGGACCGGGGCACGAACCTGTGTCCGCTGCATCGGCAGGCGGACTCTCAACCACTACGCCACCAGGGAAGCCCCCTTCCAGGACTTTTAAGGCCCATGGAGAAAAAGAAGACTATGATACGCTCCTTGACCTTAAAGGAGCTCACGGTGTACCAAGCCTTCGTGACAGAGCATAGCAACTGCCTCAGAGTAAACAGAAACAGAAGGGAGGGAAGCAAGCAGTCAGGGAAGGTTTCCAGCAGGCGATAACCTGAGTTACCTTGGGAAGGAGGTAGCCAGACCAGGTGGTGAGCATGAACAGCACCCAAACAAGGCCACAAAGCAGGAAATGTCACGGAGGAGTGTTCAGGGAATTACCAGTAGGTCCCTACTGATGTGACGTAGGGTCTGCGGGAGAAAGTGGCATCTAGAAAAGAGGCTGGTGAAAAGGCAGGAACTAGACCGTGAGGGGACTTATATGCCACGCCAAGAAACTTGCACTTTATTCTGAAAGTAATGGGGAGCCAACTAGAGGATGTTCATCAGGGAGAATGACACGTTTAAACCTTTGTTTCGCTCTGGAAGCAGTGAGAAAGATTGACAGGTAGATGCCTGGAAAACAGCCAACCTCAGTCATCTCTACTGTTTCTCAGCTCATCTATTTGCACCATGAGTGACTGCAGAACTAGGGGAGGGACCTGAGAGCAGAGGCTGGGAGGGGGGTTAGAAGGCTGGTGGACTAATCACAGGTAAAGCTGTCAAAGGACCAACTAGGGTAGCACGGTATTGATGAGAGAAGGAACGGGACTCCAGGATATTAAGAATCAAGACGTAATAATCAGATGGTAAGGAGTGGCAGAAGGGGGAAATGCAGGAATGTGGAAGAGACTCAGTGAGTCATATGCTGGTATACTGGCTCCTGGAAAGAAGCCTTGATGTGTAACATTGGCTGATTCCTGGGGTGTAAATGCTCCCACCACGGCTGATGTCAGTGGATACAGAGCTGGGAAGAGATACACAATCTCAGCTTTCACCACAGGTGGGAGCCACCTGCAGCACACAGAAGAGACTGCCTGGCTGACTAGAGAGCTTGCTTCCCTTCTAGAGCAACAGCTAGACTACGTTTCCTGCCTTCTCTGTAGTTAGTCAGTCTACGTCTTTGAACCATTGTTTGGAGCGGGTGACCAGGCCAGGATCGGTTACGCTTCAACTATTCATGAATGAGAAATAAACTAGCATTGTATTTAGCCACTAGCATCAGATCTATCTGTTTCAATCTTAAGTAACCTTAGGTAATAATCTTAAGTAATACATGGAGTAAATGTTAATTCAACGTTATGGCTTGAGGAAATGGGTAGATGGTGGAAAAATATATTGAGAAAAAAGAATACATCGATTGAGGAAAAAAATACTGAAAACAACCAACATGGCCAGAGAATACACCGTTTTTAGGTCAGAAACTATTTCCCAGGCATCATTTTCTATCGTAGTGTTTAAAGATCTTGGAATCTATTCACAAACATACATTACCAATGTTGTTTGGGATAGTGATTCAGAGAACTAAGCAAAGTTGACATCTCAGGATTCTATTCTGTTGCTGTGGATCCACTTAGCTTCTTTGGGTTTTTTATACATAAAAAGAAAATGCCAGGACTTCCCTCGTGGCGCAGTGGTTGAGAGTCCGCCTGCCGACGCAGGGGACACGGGTTCGTGCCCCGGTCCGGGAAGATCCCACATGGCACGGAGCGGCTGAGCCTGTGAGCCATGGCCGCTGAGCCTGACGCGTCCAGAGCCTGTGCTCCACAACGGGAGAGGCCACAGTGGTGAGGCCCGCGTACCGCAAAAAAATAAAAAAAAGAAAGAAAAAGAAAACTGCCAGACTGCCAGATTCTTCCTAATGTGTAAGTTCCTTAAAAAGCACTTCAAAGGCAAATTGCCATTTTTAGGTTATTACAGTAGCATAAAGGATAAAATTGCATCCCTAGTAGCTCAGGAGATTTTATCAGTCCCTATTTTTCTACCCACTAACAAATTATTTGCTTTCAAGGGTTGAGTCTCATGATTATATGTTCATTAATAGAATATTTATTAATTATAAATTTGCTCTGAATAAGACATGTATCTTGTGTTATTCCTCTAAAATACTTAAATGATGTTGCAAAGAGACCCAAGTATTATAATTATCTAGTTAATTACAGGGCCAATGCTGGTCCACTCCCACCCAGAGATTTGGTCTCACAGCAATATGCTTCCACTGGTACTACATGCCCGGGAAATTCAGACCGACCCTGAGTCATCCTTGGCTCATTCTACATTCACTTGACAAATATTTATTGAGCATCTACTATGTGCTGAACACTATGCAAGATGTTGGGAGCAGAATATCATGTAGTGAACACAAGGAGACATTGTCCTTCGCTTCCTGAAGCTTACAGGCTAGAGAATTCCTAGAAATTCTAGAAATTCTAGTAGACTGAGTCAAATGCTCGAGTCATCCACTTTCTGGATTGAACTGTATCCACCCAGAGACCCAACTGAGTCAGACTCTTAATGACCCAGGCAACCCGAGAACCAATTTAATCCCCCAAACCCACACACTCAGGAAGAATCAGAAAGTAGCCCAGGCCTTCCTCCCATCTGAGTCAGAACTGACAAGGGCTACAAAGAATGTTTTGGATTCATCCACCAAAGTCTCATAAAAGTTGAAGAGGACCAGGGAAAAAAAAAAAAAAAAAAAAGCTCGTAGAAGGCATCTGAATACTAAATTCACTCTCAGATGTATCTGGACCCTGAGGAGTTCACAGTCTATGCTGAGTTCATGAAAAAATAGGTAGACTAATGGGAAATTTCTCTGTGACCTATTTTTTTTCTTTAAAAGTTATAATGCTGTTTCCTTCGTTACTCTTAATCTGAGAGCTTTAGAAACATTTTTCTGGATTTTCTACTTACTGCATTTTAAATAACTTGTTCATAGTATTTCCTTGTGTGGACGCCTAGTGGGGTTTCTGGACCTCAGTCTTGGCCCCTTTCTTCCCTGTCTTAGTTTGGGTCCTCTCTAAAACCAATTCTGGGGCTTCCCTGGTGGCTCAGTGGTTAAGAATCCGCCTGTCAATGCAGGGGACTCGGGTTTGAGCCCTGGTCTGGGAAGATCCCATGTGCCACGGCGCAACTCAGCCCGTGCGCCACAACTACTGAGCCCGCGTGCCACAACTACTGAAGCCTGTGCACCTAGAGCCCGTGCTCTGCAACAAGAGAAGCCACCACAATGAGAAGCCCGCGCATCGCAACAAAGAGTAGCCCCCCACTCGCCGCAACTAGAGAAAGCCTGCGCGCAGCAACAAAAACCCAACACAGCCAAAAATAAATACATAAATAACTTTAAAAAATAAATAAATAAAACCAATTCTGAGATAAAGACTTGGGTACAGGTAGTTGATCCGGGAGTTGATCTCACGAAGTATAAATTGGGAGAGGGACACAGAGGAGGGAGAAAAGCCAATGACTGAGGTGTTAATAGGCAGATTCCACCAGGGCCAACTGGGGCTCCGTCCTGGTGGAGACTCTGAAGAACTGTGAAGAAAGCTCCTCGGAATTGTCCCAAGAAGAGGCAGGGAAATGAGGGGATTTTCCACCAACTCCTGTCTCTTCTGGGCTGAGGGTTGCCTTGGGGGCATTAAATCCTGCACTTCACGGCTAGCTATTCTAAACACAGGCTAAGAAAACTCCCAGGGCCTGGAAAGAGCCCTCAGGCAGGAAGCAGGGAGTCAGGTGGAGGCCCTGGAGATGGTACATGTGTGAACGGGCACAGGAGCTGTGGTCCGGGCTGCCCACTCAGAGGTCCTGGAGGGCTGAGGGCAGGGTCTGGCCTCACAGCCTTTGCCTCTAACAAGGCCCAAAGGACTGTCTTATCTACGGTAAGATAAGATAAGGGGTCTTATCCAGCCAGGCCCCTTTCCCCAGCAACCCTGCAGAACAGGGCGCAAAGGCATCTTTTCATACCTCCAGCCTCTAAGGCAAACATTCATTCCTTTTGCGGTTGGGGGGGGGGAGGGGTGTTTGTTTGCTTTGTCTTTGTTTATTTCTACTACTAATAGGTTAAAAACAGTACTCTTGAGGGCATGACAAGTTGTGTAAAAGCCTTAAAATTCTTCTTGAGATGGTTTTTCTGTTGTTCCCTGGAACCCATGAGTCAGGCTTGTTCTGCAGGGGATCCTATCTTGCCCCTGTGCTGGTCCCCCTCTTCCTTCCCACCTGAGATCCAGCCCCTCCCAACCTCCCGGCCACCTTGACTTCAAGGGACCATGAGAACCCCTGCCTCACCCACGTTCATGTGTTTTTCCTTATATCTCACCCTGAGGGAGGAAAAGCAGAGTGAATATAGGGAGTCCACAGAGTAAGATTCGTTGTGATTCTGAAGGAAATCCAGGAGCGTAACTCAAGCCCATTGCTACACCTTCTTATCTCACAGGGGAGGATGGCCAGAGGTCACGCCCCACCAGGAAGAAACAAATGTCCCTACATTCCAAAAATTCCCTTTTAAAAACCGGACATCCACATTTTGCTTCAAATGTCAAAATAAACTCATTATACTTGGCCAGACAAGATGAAAGTTTCCAGTAACACATGCTGTTCTTATTCTATAGCCTGAAACTGATTAGTAATATATAATGTAATGAACTTGAACAGCCCCAGAATATGCCACTGCCCCTGGAGAATTGCAGAACCTTCCTACGTTTGCCACCTTGTAAGGAGGAAAACTGCCCTTCCATATCAAGTCCTGAAGGCAATGTTCTCACTTGTCAAACTGTGTTGGCCAAGAAAAATAACAATGAAAACCACCAAGCAGTCCAAAACACAACAGAGAAAAGTAACCACCTCGTGACAACGTAAGCTGTCAAACTGACTGCAGCACATCAAAGTCAAATTCCAGTTCTCAATAGCTAGAAAAAAGTGGTTCTGTAATAACAAGTTCATGGCCTATATTTTATTTCCCAACCATGCATCAAGATTTGTACTTCCTTAAGTCAGAAGGAGAAAGACAAATACCATATGATATCACTTATATGTGAATCTAAAATATGACACAAATTAACCTATCTATGAAACAGGAACAGAATCATGGACATAGAGAACAGACTGGTGGTTGCCAAGTGGGAAAGGGTTGGGGGAGGGATGCAGCGGGAGGTTGGGGTTAGCAGATGTAAGCTTTTATATACAGGATGGATAAACAACAAGGTCCTACTGTATAGCACACAGAACTATATTCAATATCCTATGATAAACCATAGTGGAAAAGGATATTAAAGAAAGAATGTATATATATGTATAACTGAATCACATTGCTGTACAGCAGTAATTAACACAACATTGTAAATCAACTATACTTCAATTAAAAAATAAATTTAAAAAACTAAGAAAAAGAAAGATTTGCACTTCCTAAATCTAAGGTCTGTAGGTCGCTATTCAATTATGAAATCTAATCTCTCAGTGACACTTTCCTGGTTAATTCCAGCAAAAAGGAGAAAATACAGATCCCACTACTGGGGCATAAAATATGATGCTTACAAGATAAAACATGCTTGTTAAAGCACTGTTGCTCCAACACAAGGAAAAAGAAACATCCTCAGTCTGACATAATGTATATTGCGTTCCCTGCTTCTAGACTTTTCTAGAGTATTTTCTACGGGATTATATACAGTATTTTCTAGAGGAGCAGAAGTTAGGAGTCGGTCTGTTTTAATAATGAGTGTTTACTAAAGTTCACTTAATTTTATAAAATAAAAACTTACTTAAAAACCACCAGCCTGAAGAGGTTTAAAAACAAAGTAGTCAACTCATTCAAACCTCACGGCAATCCTATGAGGCGAGCACTAGTATCATCTCACTTTATAAATGTGGAAACTGCAAGAGAGAGCAGTGAAGTCTGTGGCTCAGGGTCACACAGAGAGTAAGCAGTGCATCGGGGCATGGACCAGGGTGGGCTGACCCTAGGACCCACACTCTCAGCCACCTACAGAGAAGCATCCCAGCCAGGATGGAGGTGGGTGGGCACAGTCTTCATGAAGATGTTTACCATGGCTCATGTCTGTCAGCAACCAGCAAATTACTAAACTGCTCCTACGCTGGTGTTTTATTAATTCATCTATCTTAATTAAGGATTTTTAGATACATCAAAAGGGTACTTTTAAAAGGTAGGTTTTTTGTTTCTTTTTTTTTTTTGCGGTACGCGGGCCTCTCGCTGTTGCGGCCTCTCCCATCGCGGAGCACAGGCTCCGGACGCGCAGGCTCAGCGGCCATGGCTCACGGGCCCAGCCGCTCCGCGGCATGTGGGATCTTCTAGGATCGGGGCACGAACCCGTGTCCCCTGCATCGGCAGGCAGACTCTCAACCACTGCGCCACCAGGGAAGCCCAAAAGGTAGGTTTTAAAAAAAAAAATAGCCTTAAGGGAAGAAGAGCAAATCCACAAGGCACTGGTATGTTCAGTAAACATCATTTAATGGGTTAAAATTCCCAGCTAACTACAGAAATCCTCAGTTTAAAAAGTGGTATGACAGGTAAATCCTAGTCATTATAGGCAAAATCTCTACTGATTAATGCTAGAAGGATAAGACTAATTCAGTTGAAACTGGGGTTACGGAGTCTTTCACACCATGACGGATCTCCCTGAATTATCTCAGATGCAAACTGACGGTGAAAATATTCTCAGGAGAGGCCTGATTTAACAAAACATATGGGCAGAAGAGGTGCAAAACCCTTCTATCACCAAACTGAAGATAGCACGTTCATTGGAAGGAATCTCAGTATCATTCGATTTCCAGTCTGTGGGATGCATTTCCCTTTTGTATTTCTTATGTATCCCAAACACCAAGAATAGTACCTGGCACATAGCAGGTACTCAAGAAATATTTGTTGAAGGAATAGGATGAAATATATGGGAGGCATTGCCTGGTCTGAAGGAGGGAAAAAGAAGGTGCATTAATTTTCTGTTGCTGTTTAACAAATTACCGCAAACTTAGTGGCATAAAACAACACCATTTATTATCTTGTAGCTCTTTACGTCAGGAGTCTGGGCATGATGCAGCCAGGTTCTCTGCCCAGGGTCAAGGCTGCAATCAAGATAATCACCGAACGCCTGGGAAGACCCACTTCCGAGTTTGCACATGTTGTTAGCAGAATCCATATTCTTATGGTTGCAGGACTGAGGTTCCTGCTTTTTTTGCTGGCTGTTGGCTGGGGCCTCTCTCAGTTTCTAGAACCCACTCTTAGGTCCTTGCCATGTGGCCATCACCACAGGCAGCTTTCCCCTTCAAGGTCAGCAGGAAAATTTCTCATGTTTCAAATCTCTTCCTTGGGGTAGGGCTCAGTCACTTTTTTGGTTTGTTTGTTTGTTTTTGTTTTTTTGCGGTACACGGGCCTCTCCCCGCTGTGGCCTCTCCCGTTGCGGAGAAACAGGCTCCGGACGCGCAGGCTCAGCGGCTATGGCTCACGGGCCCAGCCGCTCCGCGGCATGTGGGATCTTCCCGGACCGGGGCACGAACCCGTGTCCCCTGCATCGGCAGGCGGACTCCCAACCACTGCGCCACCAGGGAAGCCCAGGGCTCAGTCACTTTTAAGAGCTCCCTTTATTAGGAGAGGTCCCTCAGGATAGTCTCCCTTTTGAGCAGCTGACGTGGGACCTTAAACGCATCTGCAAAATCCCTTCATCTTTGTCATATGAAGTGACACTTTATCACGGAAGTGACATCCATCGTATTTCTAGTGCTGTCCACAGTCAAAAGAGAGGGCCATGTACACCAGGAGTGAAGCATTGTGGGGACCATCTTAGCCTACCACAGGAGGACAGGTCTGAGTCAGGTACCCTCGTGGACCAGCTGGCCAAACAAGGACAAAAACTATGGTAGTCAGTGTCCACAGAGTCAGAATTTCCAGGAAAGAGAATGCTATAAAGACGTCTCTGCCATACCCATGTTCATAGCAGCATTATTCACAACGGCATAAGGGTGGAAGCAACCCAAGTGTCCACTGATGGATGAATGGATAAACAAAATGTGATACCCATACAATGGAATATTATTCAGCCTTTAAAAGAAAGGAGGGGCTTCCCTGGTGGCACAGTGGTTGAGAGTCCGCCTGCCGATGCAGGGGACGCGGGTTCGTGCCCCGGTCTGGGAGGATCCCACATGCCACGGAGCGGCTGGGCCCGTGAGCCATGGCCGCTGAGCCTGTGCGTCCAGAGCCTGTGCTCCGCAACGGGAGAGGCCACAACAGTGAGAGGCCCGCATGCCGCAAAAAAAAAAAGAAAGGAAATTCTGACACATGCTGCAACATGGATGAACCCTGAAGACATTCTGCTAAGTGACACAAGCCAGTCACAAAAGGACAAATACAGTATGATTCCACTTATATGAGGTATCAAGGGTAGTCAAATTCATAGAGATAGAAGGTAGAATGGGGAGTTAGTGTTTAATGAGTACACAGGGCCAGTTCTGCAAGATAAAAAAGAGTTCTGGAGATTGATTTCACAACCACATGAATCTGTTTAACACTACTGAACTGTACACTTAAAAATGGCTAATATGGGGCTTCCCTGGTGGCGCAGTGGTTGAGAGTCCGCCTGCCGACGCAGGGGACGCGGGTTCGTGCCCTGGTCCGGGAAGATCCCACATGCCCCACATGCCACTGAGCGGCTGGGCCCGTGAGCCATGGCTGCTGAGCCTGCGCGTCCGGAGCTTGTGCTCCGCGATGGGAGAGGCCACAACAGTGAGAGGCCCGCGTACCGCAAAGAAAAAAAAAAAAGGCTAATATGTTAAACTTTATGTTATATGTACTCTACCACTGCCAAAAATACCTTTGCCAATGATACAACTTACAACTATTTTTTAACTCATTTAATAGACGGGTATGGGTGTCTGCCTCGTGACACGCACTGTGCTGGGTGACAAGGGACACAAATATTAATGTAACAGGTTTCACAGTGATTAGTGAACTGAAACTGAAGTTTGTTTTTAAAATAATCATTATTTTATCAGAAATAACCACAGAGGATATATGTGTATGTATGACTGATTCACTTTGCGGTACAGCAGAAACTAACACAACATTGTAAATCAACTATACTCCAATAAAAAATTAAGTAAGGAAAGAAATAACCACAGAAACAATGATCCAAACTAATTTTTCCTCATTCCAGATGAAATGCCCCAACTCACCTGCCCCAGATCCAAGGTGACGTTGACTTTGTTGTATTGCGTGCCTGAGGAGAGAGGAGGGCTTTGCCACCAAAGTTCGGATCCATCAATTGCGTTGGTGATGGGGTGTGCTTTCCTGGGGTCCTCAGAATTGCAATAGTCACAGAACTGGCCCTGAAATAATAAAGCTCTTGTTTCATTGTCAAGTAGTTTTTTCTTATCAATTTAGTAGAAGAGGTAATTGAAACAAAGACTGTTTTCTATAGCTTAGAGAATTCAGCTATTGAATTTCATCATAATGTTTTCTGAAGACAGTAGTAAGGCTTTCTCTTTTTCGTTCAGTCTTAAACCATATCACCTGTTTATACCTCTGTTTATCGTGTTTCTAGGATACACATTATATTTATCTTCCATCAGTTAGAGCTATGTTTTTCTTGTCTTGTATGACACTTTAAGAAGAGCCTGTAGTGCCTGAGATGCAATGATGTTCTCCTTCAGCAAATCCTTTTTGCTGTTTACATCCTCCTCTGCAAGCTCTGTGTCAAGCCCTGGGATACAAAGAGGATCCCTGCTCACAGCCCCAGTGGAGGTGATAAGCATACAAGTAACCATACAGGAAGTAGGTTTGGCAAGAGTATAGAGCGCTGGGTCTAAGGCAGGGTGGAAGAGGTAGGATTTCAGCTGCCTGTGAGGATGGAGAGGAGGTTGGTAAGTGTCAGTGAGCAGTCAACAAGGAAGGTGTTCCAGGTGGAGGAATGAGCAGCAAAGGCACAGAGACCAGCTGGTCCATTTGAACAAGAGCATAAGTAATGGAAAACTACACTTGAAAGGTAAGCGGGGGAGCTGTGGCTGGGCTGTGGGTACTGGAGTGAGAAGTCGGCAGTTAATTTAGTAGGTAAGTGGGAATCCTGGAGTGGTATTTATTTGATATTATCATCTCTACTGAATTCTGATTCTACTGATATCATCTCATCTTCTTACTGAATTACTCTTTTTTAGTAGGCAGATTAGGGTTTTTCAAAAAATTGTTTGAGTCCTTTCTACAAAATTTTATTATTATAATAAGTATAATTGATAACTATTTAAGCTAGGACCTATTAACATTTATGAGTATTTTGCCCTTTAATGATTTTTATTTTTCCCATTTTCTCCCTAGAAATCATTTTACCAGTTTAATTATTTGGTGAGGGAATTAAATTATTATTTCTTGAAGTTTAGAAGACTTACATGTGATAGAAGCAAATCTCCTCCAAGGATGTGGATGCTTATAATCTACATTCATCTCCAACTCCAGAGTATAGATATGAGGAATGGAGATGTTCCTTTTTTGTTGTCATAGATGAATTAAGGACTTACCATTAGAAATAAAAGTTTTAAATCTCTCAGTGGAAAATAAAGGTGAATAAGAACTTGGAGCAAGGAATGAGTTCTTAAACAAGATTCAGAAAGCATTGACCACAAAGGAAGAGACAGATTTGACTACATTAAAATTAAGAACATTGGGTCCATCAACAGATGAATGGATAAAGATGTGGTATATATATACCACATACCGCAAAAAAAAAAAAAACTATATAGAAAGGAAAGCAAAGGAAAAATTAATAAAGGATTCAGGATGATGGTTACCCCAGATTGAGAGAAAAAGAGAGACGGGAGGTGGAGAAATCATATGGTTAGACATAAGTTATTGCTAAGGCCCTATTTTGAGTTTTGGTAGCAAGTTCATGGGTGCTTATTATACTATTAAAATTTTTTTTTTTGGCTGCACTGCACGGCATGCAGAATCTCAGTTCCCCGACCAGGGATCGAACCCGTGCCCCCTGCTGTGGAAGGGTGGAGTCTTAACCGCTGGACCACCAGAGAAGTCCCTTGTTATACTATTTTAAATCCATCCATCCACATACACATTAAGGCTTGTCATGCAAGGACCAATGATGAAAGCTTGTCTTAAACTGAGGGTCATGAACAATCCATAATCTAATGTAATTCTGCACCTGAGGTCAAATATTTTTTAAATAACCATAAATAAAAGCAGGACAAAAACTGGTAGAAGTCAGAGAAGAGGGGGACAGACAGAGAACAGAGAGGATTCTTACATCCTTGTGTTCAGTTATCCATCTATCCAGGCAACAAACCTGCCCTGACCCTGTGCTCTGTATCAGAAGCTATTCCAGACAGAGATGAAAATATTGAAAGATAAACAAGACAAGGGGCTCACACTCTGAATTGTGTCAAAGCTACTATTAGCCTAGTCGTGTGGAAAACAGCAAATGTAATAGAAGGGGCTAGAAGGAAAGGGGACAAAATTGTTCAAATAAACAACAAAAGAGAGTAGAGATCCAAGGCTGGAGGTCCCCAGAGGACAAGCTAGTGTTTGCCCAGAAGCCCACGGAGTGACCTACCCTCATTTAGAAAGATGGGGAAAAAAAAAATAGTCTGTCCTAGTTGCTCACATTTTTGATGATTCTCCTTAACCAGAAGCCTCTCATATAAAATACTGTGCAACTGAATTCACAGCATAAACACTGTCTTGTTCTAAGAAACTGGAGGCTGATTACAGCACCACTCCCTAACACGACTTATTTTATTGTCTGAACAGTCATTCATTTATTCAGCTTTTCCAAATCGCCACCAGTGTGTGCAGCACTGTGTTGGATGCTGGGGTAAAAACAAAGGAACAAACGCTAAGAGCTGGACCCGGCCCCGGAAGAAATTCAGTGGGATAGAAGAGAAGTAACTCAAACGCAACCTGTCACCAGCAGGGGCTGGGATCAAGCGAGCGTGTGGGGCGTGGGAGCCCAGGAGAGACATGCCACGCCTTCCCTGACGAATCTTCACCACATTCTCAGATGCGTATCAAATCAGGACCTAAAGACCCGGAAGTGAAGGCTCACGGCGGTGAAGGGCCTCAACTCAAAACCACACAGCCGGGATGTGCAGGAACCAGGACCCGTGTGTGGGTCTGGCCACAGTCCTTACAGCTCAGAACGCTTTCCATCCTGGCCTGGCTGCTCTGGAAGCTGCATCAAAGAGCCCCGTCTTAGATTTGGATGGAGTGAGGCCGCACTGCAATAGCAATTATGTGATTTTCCAAACACCTGCCCACGACCAGATGTGTGGGAAGAGATCCAGCTGAGGAGAGAACCCCATCTGACAGAAGCTTAGCTGCAGCCGTGCCCTGCGGCAGGCACAGAAAACACGGCAAGATCTAACCACGCTCACCCATCGACAGCCCTGTTTCACGATCACCACGTTTGCGCTACCGCGAACCCTCCTCCTCACCATCACTCACCGAGGCTCCTGAGGTTATGTGCCTTAAAGGCACTGTCTCAAGTGGCCAGACCCAAGCCAGCTGGAGCCCTGATGTGGAGAACATTCTGGAGTGTGCCCATTCCAAACTTGGGATTGCTCCTTTACCAAAACCTTGTTCGGAACGTTCTCCATTCTGAGAGACACAAAGCACATGGGCGTGGTTACCTACAGCTAAGACAAGCATCTTGTAAATGTCCTGAGCACCTAAACGTCTGCACAGAGTGGGGTGAAGGGCGATCACACAGCCCAGGAGAGCGCCCAGCTCTGCGGCCCACACACAGCTTTCACCCCACCAGAAGGGGGCGCTTTGCCCTCTAGTGTGCCGGGTTCCTGGAGCAAGGGATTTGAGAGACCAAACAAGGGGCTCCAGGTTGGTTCCAGGTACGTATATTTTAATTAATTTATTTTTTATTTCTTTATTTTTGGCTGTGTTGGGTCTTCGTTGCTGCGTGCGGGCTTTCTCTAGTTGTGGCGAGCGGGGGCTGCTTTTCTTTGTGGTGCGCAGTCTTCTCATTGCAGTGGCTTCTCTTGTTGCAGAGCACGGGCTCTAGGCGTGTGGGCTTCGGTAGTTGCAGCATGTGGGCTCAGTAGCTGTGGCTGGCGGGCTTTAGAGTGCAGGCTCAGTAGCTGTGGCACACGGGCTTAGTCGCTCAACAGCATGTAGGATCTTCCCGGACTAGGGCTCGAACCCGTGTCCCCTGCATTGACTGGCAGATTCTTAACCACTGTGCCACCAGGGAAGCCCAGGTATGTATTTTTTCAGGCAGATAAGCAAACACCTGCAAAATGTATACCTATTACTCAAAAACTGTGTCCACTCAGGCTAAATTACAGAGGGTTTTTCTTTTAATTTGTTTCAAAGAGATGCATTTTGGAGTAGAATGATGGAGGTCTAAATCCTGCCTCTACCAGTCACAGCTTCAAAATGTTAGTCAAATTATTTAGTCTCGGGCTTCCCTGGTGGCTTTAGAGCTTCATCCCAAAGCCTAGATTTACAAAAGCAGCTCTGCCTTGACAGTTTATTCATCCAACCGTCAACTATTGACCTGCTAAGGGCCAGATACTGTCCTCAGGAGAGAGTCTGACCTTGACCTGAGGCATTCCTCAAACCAAATATTTCCCTCTCAATTCCATTTCAGTTATTAATCTCCTTATGAAATAACTACCTGCATCGGCAGGCGGACTCCCAACCACTGCGCCACCAGGGAAGCCCTACTACACTCTTTACCACTTTATTTTCTCATTGTCCTAATGCCCTCAACTCTTTCATTCATCCTTTTAAAATTTTATCAGTCACCTAAATTCTTTTGAGAGCCAGAAAGGGAATACATACATACAAAAATAAAACGAAGTATTTATAAATTCTGGAAAGTGGCCTCACTCAGAGATAACATTCAAACCATATAAAAACTAGGGCAGCGTGGCTTTCTGAGTTCCTAGAAACACCAAACATGTTCCCACCTCAGGGCCCTTGCACCTGCTGGTCCTCTGCTGGGAACACATTTTCCCAGCCTTTCCTTGGGGCTGGCTTCCTCTCAACCCTCAGCTTTCCGTACCAATAACACTCCTTAGAAAAGCTTCTCCATCTACTTGACCTATAGAAGCTTCCCTCTTTAATCTCAATCGCAAAATCCCATTTATTCTCTCCAAGACACAATAACAATCTATAATTATCATATTAGTTTGCTCACTGGTTACAGTCTCCCCATAGAAGGTTAGCTGCTTATAAGCAGGGACCTTTTTTCTGCCTTGTTAGGAATTGTACTCCCAGCCCGTCATATCCCTGTCCTCTGTGCCTGGCACAGAGATGTCAATAAATATTTGTTAAATATAGTAGTGGATGAATATTGCACACAAGCATGTGTACATGCATGCTTCCAGGCGGCAGTTCCTTCCCTAGGTGATAAAAAGCTACAATAGGGATCGTCCACAAAAGACAGCTCTGGGTGAGCTGCCAGGTGTTAGGTGGTCAAGGAGGACAAGGGGCTAATTTGAAAGCAGCAATCAAGACCATTCACTTCCTGTGCCTGACTGTGGAGGCAAAAGGCAAAGGAGAAAGGTGCCAGCTCCCCAGGGTTCCATTTCCCCCATGGAAGGGCACCAGGCAAGGGTCAGATGACAGGGGAATGAGCACACTACCCAGGAACCCCAAACAAAAGGCTCCTGCCTTCTTATGCACCCAGGGAGCTGGGAGGGGGATGCAGAGAGGAGTAGAACAGTACCAAGTCCAAGTGGGGGAAAGGGCCTCACCCGTAGCACCCTGATAGCATCCCAAAAAGGAGTCTCAATGGAGGCCTCTGAACAGAGGCTCCAGGGCGGAGAATTTAGATAAGTATATGAGCATGGCTGGTCCACGGGGGCCTGACTCCTTGACTGCAGCTCCCTCCAGAAAACTGCAAGGCACTGGTGTGGGGAGGGCAGCTGCCCATGCTAGGCCCCTGCTAGGCCCCAATTAAAGCCTTTGGATTGCCTATGATGCAACCTAAAATCACACAGACGATTCTGACCTGGAGACAGCCTTCTCGCCCTCCTCTCTGAAAATCCTTTCAGTGGTGCAGTGCACTGGAGGCAGTCCTTCTCCACAGCTGAACTCAATCCTTCGCTCTGCAAAGCTACACCACCCTTTGTATTTTGTCTTCAGTGAAGATGGAGAACCATTGGTTACAAACATCCCTATCATGACTGTGAAGGCCCTTGGCCTCATCTTCCTTGTGGTTAATCAAGCAGATTTACTCTTTCAGCTATGGTCTTCCTAAGCTCCAGTGACAGTTGCTATCTATTACAGCTAGGGAAAAACCACACTCCAGAACCAAGGCAAGCAACGGATCAAAGAAAAAGGCGGCTGCATGTAACACCAAGTATGTGAGGGGTATGAAGTGTTACTTCAAAACCAGCATGGTGCTCAGAGAAAGGGAATGAAAACTTTATCAGGTCCTGGTATTTCTATTAGAAAAAGTGCCTTCAAGGTATATTTTTATTTAAATAAAAGTCTACTATTTGACCTAAAAGATAATGAAATAAAACAAGAGGGAAAAAAAAATCAACTAGTTTGTGGCAATCTTACTAAAAGATTTTCCTGAAGAGGTCTCTCAGCAACTTCTGCTACTTTTTCTGGTACGTTAAAAACATTCGAAATTCAATGTCACATTAAAGATACATTAAGTGATCAGCTGTCACAATGAAATAGGAACATCACTTAGAAACAGATAAGACATATATGTATATGTATAACTGATTCACTTTGTTATAAAGCAGAAACTAACACACCATTGTAAAGCAATTATACCCCAACAAAGATGTTAAAAAAAAAAGCTTCAGTTCCTTTAAAAAAAAAAAAGACATATAGGAAAGTTTGAAAGTCTAAAATTTTTGTGTTCTCATCAAATCATTAGGCAAACTACCTTGCATAGAATCTTTGCCACCAATGTCTTTTGTACACACAAATCCTCAGCCATATTCAGTCTCTGCAGAGCCAATCTTGGGAAACAAGGAGCTGGGCCTTTCATTTCACAATCCCACCCCATCCTTCCCCTGATGCAGCCCCCAGAGCCCTCACTAGTAAAGGAATCACCCAACCACTGGGCTCTGTGCAGCTCACTGTGTCCAGAGCCCCCAGACTCCCACCACCCCACCCGTGTTATTAGGCAATCCTTATTTTATGCCCCACTGATATATTCTTCATATTTAAGGATTACTCTCAATATGGGTGATCCCTAAATATTTGTTCAACCAAGAGCTCTCCTTATTCTGTTCAGGGACTAATTATGAATATCAGATTGCAAAGTCTCAAAAGCAGAGACCCTAGGACCACCCAAGAGCTTCATGTAGTCCCCCATCTTCCACCCTCCCATACACAGATAACTCACACGCTGGTCCATTAAACACTGCTGACTGACCGAGAGGTTGGTGACCTGGCTTAAAGCTGAAGCTACTGCTAGGGACTGAATATCTGTGTCCCTCCCCCAGACTCATATGTTAAGACCTAACCCACTAGATGATGGTATTAGGATGAGGGTTCCACCTACATGAACGGAATTAGTGCCCTTATAAAAGAGGCCCTGGAGAGATCCCTCACCCTTCCCACCTTGTGAGGACAGTGAAAAAACAGCAATCAACGAACAGGAAGTGGGTCCTCACGAGACACTGAATCTGCCCACACCTTGACCTTGGATTTCCCAGCCTCCAGAACTGTGAGAAATAAATTTCTGTTGTTTATGAGCTATCAATCTATTTTTTTGTTATGGCAGCCCAAACGGACTAAGCTGAGCTGCCGTAACAAAGTACCACAAACTGGGTGGCTTAGAACAACAGAAAGTTATTGTCTCACAGTTCTGGAAGCTGAAAGTCTGAAATCAAGGCACTGGCAGGGCCCCTTTCCCTCTGAAACCTGTAGAGGAAGGATCCTTCCTTGCCTCTTCCAGCTTCTGGTGGTCCAGTCCTAGTCATTGGTCTCTGCCACTACATTAGGCATTACTTTGAAATTCAACACACCAGGGCCACAACTGTCTTCCAGAGGCAGGTTGTTGAAAGTCAGGTATTCTTTCTGTCAAACAGCACTTCCATCAAGGTGTTGCTCTAGTAGGAAAGTTCTATGATGGTGTTGCCCTTTGCACATTTCTCCAAAAAGCATCTATGAAGTGTCTGTGATAAGCTGCGCAGGGAAGACAAACAGCAGGAAAATGTGGCCTCACACTCAGGAAGCTCATGAATTAATAAGGATACAGACATGAAAATCAATGGCTCCAAGGCCATGAATGGAGTTAGGGAGGTGGCACAGAGTTTGGCTGGAACTCGGAGGGAAGAGGAGTTGGCTCGGCAGTGGCAGCATAGCACAGCATAGCACAACTCTGCAGCCAGAGTACCTGGCTTTTCCACGTACTAGCTGCGTGACCTTGAACAAATCACTTAACCTCTCTGTGCTTCAGTTTCCTCATTTGTACATTGAGTGTGCTAAGAGTACCTCCTTTATAAATTGTTGTGAGGATGAAGAAGTTTGTGAAAGGGGCTTCAGAACAGTGCCAGGTACTGGTTAAGTGTTAAATTAATACTCCACATTAAATAGGGGAGCTATTGAACCAAAAAAAGAAAAAAACAACAGGGGAGCAAGTCTCCTGGTTACTAGGCTGTTCTCCCTATTCCCCATTCTGCCCGCCCCCCCTTAATTTGGTATCACTCCTGTACACAGTATATAGTGCAACTTGAAAGTAATGGAGAATTACATCATACCCCACAGTTAAGATATGCATAGATAATCTAATTAAAACCTATATTTCTCTCAAGCTAATATTCATTTATTACTTCCACATGTATTTTCTAAACATCTAGGATGGGAAAACCAAGAGAATACAATATGCTTATGATATTGAGAAACGGGCAGGACACATGGGACTCAATGAGTTGGCTCTCCCTAGGGCAGGTTCCACCCTGTTGGCAGGAGGGATCTAATCAAGGATCTGCTAGCTCATGCAAACAGCTCTTTTTTGAGAAGCAGAAAAAGGCTCCCTGCCTCCGAGCAGATACAGCCTTGCCCGGGCTGGATTTTCAGCCCCCTTGGCCAGGAGCCCATGTATACAGCACAACACAGGCAGTTCTATTGACTAAGACCACTGAGGTACCATTTAATAAATCTTTTCCTCACTAGGCAAATGGTTCCACAATGTTGAGCAAAAGTTAACACAGGTTTCGTGAAAGCCTAAATCACAACGGGAAATAAATTTATGATCTGGGAGAATGTATTAGTGCTACCAAAATTCACCTTAAAAAATTAATACCTCCCCAAAAATGTTAGTTTAGCTGATAAAAGTGTGTGTATATATGATGTGGGTGTATATAGGAATTAGTAGATATACATATAACTCCTAGCTCTGTCCCCTGAAAGGGTCTAGAAGCAATGACACACCAGTAACAATGAGCACACCTCATATCCAGACTTGGTTTCTACATACCACACTCAATTTAAAAAAAAAAAAAAAAAACAGAGATTTTTGGAAAAGTAGTTAGTTCCAACGCTGGAGCAAAGAAAATTAAAAGTGACCCTGGAACATCTTGTGTTACCAGAAAGTACATAAATAAATGAAGTCCCTACATAAATAATATCTGAACTAGTTATTAATGCATTACCAAAACAATTCAACATTGCTATTCTATAGAAGGCTATAAATGTCTTTATGCCTGTGGATTATTCAGCATGCCAAATGTGTTCCATGTATAATGCACTGTAGACGTCATCATTAAAAGTACTTTTTACTCAAAAATTTAAAATGACTATTGTGATAAATCATTTTTGTAGCTTACCACTTCAGAAGTCTTAAAAAGAATTTTTTCTCTCCATGAAAAAACACATTTATTGAGCACTAACTATGTGCCAAGAAAAATACTAAGTGCTTTTATCCTCCAAATAAACCTGTGAGATACACAGGTTTATTAATCCTGTTTTACATATAAGAAAACTGAGATTTTGCAATTTTCCAAGGTCAGAGAGCTGGTAGAGTTAGAATTCAAACTCAGGTCTACATGATTGTAGAGCCAGAGTTCTTCATCTCTAAGTGAGAGTAGTTTGATAATATCTACAGTGAGATGATGTTGTATTTTCCCTCACAGGAGTTTCCCTGGTCATTTAAGAAAATTGGGCCATAAAAAGGCTAGTCATCTACAGAAAGATCCACACTGAGACACATTATAAACAAACTGTCAAAAGACAAAGAGAAAATCTTGAAAGCAACATGAGAAAAGCAATTTATCACATATAAGGGATCCTCAATAAGATTAACAACCTATTTTTCACTGGAAACCACGGAAGCCAGATGGCAGTGAGACAATAAAGTGCTGAAAGAAAAAAACTGTCAGTCAAGAATTCTATACCTGGTAAAGTTATTCTTCAAAAATGAAGGAGAAATTAAGACATTCCCAAAGAAAAGCTGAAGGAATTTGTTGCTAGTAGACCTGCCCTACAAGAAATGTTAAAGGGAGTCCTTCAAACTGAAATAAAGGACATTAGACAGTAACTCAAAGCCATACAAAGAAATACAGAACACCAGTACAAATAACTACAGAAGTAAATTTAAAAGCCAGCATTATTGTATTTTTGGTTTGTAACTTTTTTTCCTATATGATTTAAAACACAAATGCATAGAACAATAATTATGTTTTTATCCCAAGGGGCAACAATGTGTAAAGATGTAATTTGTGACAATAACATCATAAAAGGGGAGACAGACCTATATAGGAGCAGAGTTTTAGATGCTATTGAAATTAAGTTGATGTCAAATCAAATTGGATTGTTATAAATTTAGGATGTTAATTGTAATCCTCAGAGTAAGCACTAAGAAAATTACTTTTAAAAATTTACAGGGGGGGCTTCCCTGGTGGCGCAGTGGTTGAGAGTCCGCCTGCCGATGCAGGGGACACGGGTTCGTGCCCCGGTCCAGGAAGATCCCACATGCCGCGGAGCGGCTGGGTCCGTGAGCCATGGCAGCTGAGCCTGCGCGTCCGGAGCCTGTGCTCCGCAACAGGAGAGGCCACAGCAGTGAGAGGCCTGCGTACCACAAAAAAAAAAAAAAAAAAATTTACAGGGGATTTCCCTGGCAGTCCAGTGGTTAAGACTCCAGCTTCCACTGCAGGGGGCACAGGTTCAATCTCTGGTCAGGGAACCAAGATCCCGCATGCCGCATGGCACAGCCAAAATATAAATTAAAAAAAAATAAATTAACAGAACAGGAAATGAGGAGGAAATCAAAATGACACATTAGAAAATTTAATTAAACACAAAAGAAAACAGTAATAGAGGAACTGAGGAACCAAAAAATATATAATGCATATATATATAAGACATATATAAGACATTTGTCACATATAAGACAAATAGCAAAATGGCAGAAATAAGTCCTTCATTATCAATAATCACTTTAAATGTAAATGGATTAGACTTAGTTAAAAGCAGAGACTGGCAGAATGGATTTCTATATATATATATGTGTGTTCTAAAACTAGACTCTAGTAATAGCCGCACAACTCCATAAACTTTCTAAAAATTATTGAATTCACACTTAAAATGGTTGCATGTTATGGTATTTAAATTATGCCTCGGGGCTTCCCTGGTGGCACAGTGGTTAAGAATCTGCCTGCCAATGCAGGGGACATGGGTTCAAGCTCTGGTCCGGGAAGATCCCACATGCCACACAGCAACTAAGCCTGTGCGCCAAAACTACTGAGCCTGCACTCCAGAGCCCCCGAGCCACAACTACTGAGCCCTCATGCCAAAACGACTGAAGCCCACATGCCTAGAGCCCGTGCTCTGCAACAAGAGAAGCCACCGCAATGAGAAGCCCGTGCACCACAACCAAGAGTAGCCCCCACTTGCCACAACTGGAGAAAACCCACGCGCAGCAACGAAGACCCAATGCAGCCAAAAATAAATAAATGAATTTATTTTAAAAAAAGAAGCATTTGTCCTTCAACTGCTGCCTGTAATCATTTGAAGTTTTGAAATAACTCTATTAATAATTGTTACAAATATATCAATGGACACAGTAAATGTTTTAGATTTCCCCCAAATTTTCACATCTGTATCACAAAGGAAAAGGCCCTTGTTGAAGTTAACAAATGGCTCTCTTTCACAATAGTTCTGTAAACAGAGCCTTAGTGAAGCTGAGTTTCCTTTATGGCTATTAGTGCAAGTTACACAAACACACAACCGGGACTGCTTTGTGGCAAGCATGCTCGCTCTTAGCCATAACTCAGGTGAGTGTACTTCTCTATCAATATCATTTAGGTTAAATACAAATTCTTATGCATAGATCAAAGTGCACTGCAAGAACTTATAAAAATATGTTGAACTGTCGATGTACAAAATCAAGATCATATGTTTGCTGGGACTTCCCTGGCGGTCCAGTGGTAACTCTGCACTTCCACTGCAGGGGCTGCGGGTTTGATCCCTGCTCAGGGAACTAAGATCCCACAAGCAGCACAGCGTGGCCAGAAAAAAGAAAAAAAAAAGATCATATGTTTGGTAAATACGTGCAGGTCATTTCTTGTGAGCATAGTGTTTATGTCAAGCTAAACCAAACCCAAGGCTTTCAACACAGCCTTCCACTTCCATTTTATCATCACCTCTATCAGATGTCAGTAAATTCAGTCCTCCCTTGGTATTTGTGAAGGACTGGTTCCAGGAACCCTACAGATACCAAAATCTGCAGATGCTTGAGTCCCCTGTATAAAATGGTATAAAATGGTATTTGCATATAACGTACGTACATTCTCCCACGTACTTTAAACCACCTCCAGATTACCTATAATACCTAATACAATGTAAATGCTATGTAAATAGTTGCCAGTATAGGGCGAATTTAAGTTTTGCTTTGGGGAACTTTCTGGATTTTTTTTCTCCCGAGTATTTTTGACCCACAGTTGGTTAAATCTGTGGATGCGAAACCCAAGGATACTGAGGGCCGACTGTAATAATGTCTTTACACCCCATAGGTAAGTAAACATTTAAAGTTAAAGTGCAAATTGTGACATATTTCGGTTATAATTACTTTTCATCAGGATAGAACTAATTTGCATACTTTTCTTGTTTCCTCTTTATATTAACTTCAACTGTACCTTCACTCCACCATCCTTTCATTCAATATTTTCCAAGCACCTATTCTGTTCCAGGCTTTTGTGCTCAGCACTGGAGAGAGAGCCGTGAACCAGACAGATAGGATCCCTGAATCACAGAGCTCTCAAACACCAGAAACTTAATGTCTGAGCAGTAGCAGGTATATAAAATCTTATTTAATGAATCTTAAGTCCAGAGAAACCACAGCAAACATTTTTCACCCAACAAACAAAATGCAGACTTTTTTAATGCTCTGCCTGTTGACGCACGCTACCGTTCAAGTATCAGCATTGTTATTATAGAATCAGGACCATAAACCCTGGGTTTTTTTCTAAGATGTGACTTTTATCCATTTTTTTACGTTTCTTGCATCCTTTTGGCCTGAAATTCTAAACTCTGGCTGGCTCCCAAAGATCTATTTTTAGAAAGTTCAAAGAAGTAGAACTTTTTTTGTTAACTCTTCTCCATTCCCCATCTTGAGCTGTACATGAGCAGATTCAAAATGATCATCACTCAGGTACAGCCACATGGTTAATCATAAGCTCTCTTCCTTTCCTCCACCTGTCTCCCACCACACCCACTTTTCTGAAAGGCAGGTCTGCACCAGCTGCTGCCAACACTGGGCTAGAACAAGTGTCTAACAGCCCAGCTTCTGGAATTTGCCTTCTCCTTCTTGTCTCCAACATGCTTCTCTCCTCATTACATGAGAACCTCTCACATCAGCAATCAGTGCACCTGCTCAGGCCCTCAACTCTGAACGCAGAAAGCACTTTTGTTCATCCCCAGTTTTTACAGAAAGAATAAGGCAAAACACCAGATAGCATCCTTTTCCTGCAGGATACACCTTGGCCTAGAAATGCAGTCTGTTGAGTGAGTTCAGAAAGGCACTTCCTACTCTATCTAGGCCTGTGGACCCAGGTTTAAGCACCTATTCTGGAAACTCAATTGGAACAAGAAACGTGACTTTTCTGGACTTCCCAAAACAGTAGTGCCAACTTATGACACTTAATAAAAATTCCAGCTGAGGAGAATAAGAGTTGGCCCATTTCTAGGCAAATCTGGGGAGAAGAGACGGCTGAAAATTTCCTTGATGACTTCCTTCTCCTTACATTTACTCTCCCCACAATTAGAACAATTTTCTCCAAAGTTGGGTGTGCCAGGCAATCTAGTGGGGTGCAAGAAGGGAATATTAAAACTGTTTATTTTACTTAAAGTGAAGAAATTCAATTTTTCTAATACTTAATATACAGATTGCCTAAAGGCCTTCATCCAGTCCACAAGTTAGGAGGTCACAAGAGTCCTGAGTGTCTGTTCAAGGGGAGAGGAGACGTTTCACCAGGCTATCAGCTGACCAGGACACACGAAGCGTAAGTGCACCTGGCAAAGTGGACATGTGGATTCTATTCTCCTAAATAGCAGAACAGTTAAAACCTTGTACTGAAATAGGGAGTGATTATGAAATACTTTTGACTACACAGGCTCACTGGTTTTCTCATGGAAAAGTACTTAAAAGACTTCTTAAATTTAAAGATGAGTTATACATTTTTTTTTCACAAAAATTCCAAATTGGCTGACTTTTGCTGGGATGACAAGTGACTGCCAGTAATATACTACCTGATAGATATTTACAAAATAATGGAAGTACTTTGTTCCATCAAAGAAAAGGTGTTGTTTTAAAAATGTGTGAAAAAGGACTTCCCTAGTGGCGCAGTGGTTGAGAGTCCGCCTGCCGATGCAGGGGACACGGGTTCGTGCCCTGGTCTGGGAAGATCCCACATGCCCCGGAGCGGCTGGGCCCACGAGCCATGGCCGCTGAGCCTGCGCGTCTGGAGCCTGTGCTCCGCAACGGGAGAGGCCACAACACTGAGAGGCCCGTGTACCGCAAAAAAAAAAAAAAAAAAAAAAAGGGGGAAAAAGAAAAAACCTAAAAAAAAAAAAAAAAAAAAAATGTGTGAAAAAGTAAATACTGTTCTAAAGAAATGCAAACTTTGGAAAGACCATTTCGTAAAACAGATGTTTGGAAATGTGTCATCTTTTGTTGCTGAAAAGATGGAACTGTGTTACTCTAAAAGTTCTTATATTTGCACATTTTAAAAACACGGAAACAGAATTTTGTAACATTTTTCCAAATGAAGAGTGAACTTTGAATCTATTGTTTATAGCATTAAAACACAACACTTTTCTATCAGGAAGTACTGAATTCCACTTGAAAAATGAACATATACTGGCCAAGTTTCTACTTAAAAAAAACTTTTAGAATAATTGGAGGATGGAGCAGAAGTATGAGTACCACAATTTAGGAAATTCTCACAAGGTCCCACTCCTAGAAAGGCCCCTCACTTAGTTTAATGCTCTGCTATCCCCACATCTTGAAATTCATAATTTTTGAACAAGCAGCTCCATTTCATTTTGCAATAGACAGTAAATTATGCAGCTGGCTCTGGAACTCAGGAGTCAATGAAGTTCTTTCATTTGAATTTACATATTTTTGAGGTATTTTTTCAGTGATGACAACTACTAAATTCCAGTATTAATGTAAAACTAACTATGAATGGCCATATCATATGTGCTAAACTACACTTGTCAAAAATAATTATATATATGACTAACATTTGAATATTTGTTTATAACTGGTTATACAAAGTCACAAAACATTTAAAGAAAGCAAAATTATTTGGGGCTCTTTTTTTTTTTTTTAAGGGAGGTTGCAATTTTTAATTTATTTATTTATGGCTGTGTTGGGTCTTCGTTTCTGTGCGAGGGCTTTCTCTAGTTGTGGCAAGTGGGGGCCACTCTTCATCGCGGTGCGCGGGCCTCTCACTATCGCGGCCTCTCTTGTGGAGCACAGGCTCCAGACGCGCAGGCTCAGTAATTGTGGCTCACGGGCCCAGTTGCTCCGCGGCACGTGGGACTTCCCAGACCAGGGCTCGAACCCATGTCCCCTGCATTGGCAGGCAGATTCTCAACCACTGCACCACCAGGGAAGCCCTATTTGGGGCTCTTAATAAAGAAAAAAGCATTTTCATCATTATTCTTTTTATTTCTATTTTTGTATATTTTATAGTACACACAAATTAATAAAGTAATACATGCATGTAATTTATAAATAAATTAGCATCTATCGCATAAGAATATACTGCATGTTCAACAGCCTGTCATTTATGGGAGTGCTTAGTCAAAAGACTTTCTAAAAGACTGACCTAGACTCGGAATGATAATCTTTCGCTTTGGGAGCCCAAACTCCAAAATTACTCCCTCTTCTGGCAACAATTTCCTCAGCAATACTTCCCGGGAGAGGGAGGGAGGCAACGACGTCTTAGTGTAAAGAGGATTTGGAGTCAGGACTGGGTTCAAATCCAGATGTCCTCCATGATGACGTAGGCACATTTCTTAACCTGGTCACCTGATCCAGTGCCCAGCGCTGTTGTGAGGCTCGTGTGTAAGGACCTGGCACATTTCCAGATGCTGATGAAGCACCAGCGACACTAGCATTTACACAGGTGTTCGCAGTAGGAGTCCGAAGGACTCTGAGCACCGTGTCCACTCGCGCCTAATGGCTCTGGATGGTGGCACTTCAGGCTGTGGGGTGAGGTGCGTTTTTCTGGTGAGATGGGAGTGGTACTACTGATACAATCTAAAAGTTCTCTCTTTAAATACACCACGGAATCTAACTGCTACCCGCTTCTCTGCATAAGGTCGGGGAGATGAAGGGCCTCGAAGGAGGGGCGCCGGTGAAGCCCAGGGGGGCTCAAGCCCTGGCCAGGCGCTACCTCGGTGACGGAGGCAGGACAGGACCACAGTTCAATGCATCCCGAGAGCGCAGCTTCGCACTTTCTCCTGGGCAAGCCCAAACTTAACCTCAGCCTGCATTCACCTCGGGATGGGCAAAGCATACCCATCCCGGCCCCGAGCGGCGCATCGGCGGAGGCGGTGCTCCCCAGTACCACTCCCGGGGGACACCGCGCCCACCTCCTCCCGGGGTCGCCGACCCGCGCAGGGGTTGGGGGAGCTCTTCCCGGTCGCCTCGGGTCCCGAGAGTGCGGGGAAAAGGCCCGACCCCTTCGCCCAGGGTGGCTGGCCCGCGCGGGGAGGGAGCCCGCCCGGGAGGGACCTGGGACCTTACCTGGATGGTATGGCCGCTGCTCTGGACGGTGGGCCCCCCCACCAACTTGCAGTAGAGCTCGGGCCGGGGTCGCGTGCCGCCGGGCTCCCGCTCCCCGCAGGTGGCGGTGGCCCAAATCCTCGCCGCCTCGGCCAGGTTGAAGTAGGGCGGGTGCAGGCTGCGCCGCGCCGGGGCCGCGGGGTCCCGAGAGGTCGCGCACTCGGCGGGGGGCGGCGGCAGCAACAGCGGCAGCAGAGGCAGCAGTGGCAGCACTGACAGCGGTGCCCAGCCCCGAGCCCGCCAGGCTGCCGCCATCTCGCCGCGCGCGGTCCTCCTGCCTCGGCGGCCAGCGAAGGGGCTCAGGGACACCGCGTTCTCGGCGGACGATCCTCAGGCTACCAGCTAGCGCGGCCCGAGTGTGGGCGGGGTCGGCGGAGGCGCGCCCGCGCCCCCACGCGCCGGGAGCCCGCGGCGAGGGGGCGGCTCCTCGGGTTTGGAACGTGCTGCGGCCGCAGCTGGCACCCGCCGGATAAGGAGCTGACAGCGCCCGGCCTCGGCCCGCAGACGTTGTCTCCGCCAGCGCGCTGCGCGCTGCCAGCTTCGCCGGCTGGGAGAGCAAAAGGCGTGTCTCCGGCTGCCACCCCCGCGGCTGAGGCGGGGACCTGGACCGCCCCACCTCCCCACGGCCGGGGCAGAGATCCGAGAGTCCTCTTCTCCAGAGCCTCACGGTGGATCTCGGACTAGCGGGAAGGAGGCTCGCGGCGAATGGGGTGAGACAGCAGAGGCAACTGCCACTGCCTGCAGAACCTACACCAAAGACACTGTGGTTTCCCAGATGAGTTTCAGTTGTCAAAGGACAAGTCCCGTCAATTCTCAGACCCTGGGCGCCAACGATACCTATGGCACTGCACACGCGTACTGAGTGTGAGATCAAAGGAGCTCTGGGGAACTGGGAGTGACAGAACGTACACAATTTAAAGACAGCCACTAGTGCAAGTTGTAGTGTGCCCAGAGGTAAAGGTACTTTGGAGGAAATTCTTCAGATGCCCCATCTGCTATATTTTACAGGTGAACAGAGACATCGAGTGTATTACTCGAGCTGTCACGTCGGCCTCTGGGGAAAAGGATGCGAACCCCCCCACCTCCCAGGGCTGAGGCTTGGTCTTGCACGCAGGACATCTCACCAAAACGGAGCCCGCAGAGGCCTCTAACAATTAGAGGGGGGTGTCATTGCTGCAGGCCAGGACGGACACAAGTGCCCCAGAGGAAGAAGGACTAGAGCTTCGAAAGACGGAGAAGGAAAATCGAGGGAGTGTGTGAGAGCACTGCTTGAACAAAGATTGAGATGGGAATTGAAGGGGAACAGTTGAAAGAAGAGAGAACTAACTAGTCATGAACCTACACTGCTTTGCCCTAATAAGAACATTCATATTTTAATAAAGCAACTGAACGAGTGCCCAGCACTACCTGGAATAGTCCTGCAGAGGTGGTGTGGTCCTATCTAAACTGATGAAAGAAGATTGCAGAAAAGTGAGAAAGATTTTACATTCTTTTTATAAAGTCCTTCCGGACAAGATCATTTGCAGGAAAACGTTCAACAAACAGCTAAGATTCCAAAATTATTTTATCAATAGGCAGATAAGAAGGCGAAGGGCTTCCCTGGTGGCGCAGTGGTTGAGAGTCCGTCTGCCGATGCAGGGGACACGGGTTCGTGCCCCGGTCTGGGAAGATCCCACATGCCACGGAGCGGCTGGGCCCGTGAGCCATGGCCGCTGAGCCTGCCCGTCCGGAGCCTGTGCTCCGCAACGGGAGAGGCCACAACAGTGAGAGGCCCGCGTACCGCAAAAAAAAAAAAAGAAGGTAAAGTCTACATTGAAGTAACTGTTGTCGACCCAGCCAGTAACTCCCCACGCTGCCAGGCCTGTTCACTGAGAGGTTCTGGTGTCAGAATCCTCAGCAGCAGAACTGACCATCTCTGGATTCACAGCAATGTTTCTTCCTCATAGAACTTCGCATTTTGCTCCAAAAGGCAAAAATTACGAGCATGACATAAAAATTGCTGTATTGTACATGACAACATTTCTCTTTGGTATGTTTTATTACACTCCCTAGTCAGAAGGTATATAATATCATTGCAATTGAAAAATAACTTTGTGAAGTCAGGGCACAACAGGTGTGTTTGCCCACTGAGAATAGCTTTAAAGACGAACAAATAAAAGGTACATATCTGAAGTTCATATTTGTTAGTAAAGTTCTCTCTGTAAAGGCTATGTATCCAAAACAAACATCCCGGGAGCACCGACCCTCCGTGGTTCTAGATACGGGAAATATGATGGGAATATTGACACTTTGGTTGGGGGAGGGGAGAAAGGCTGCTCTGAAGTTTAAATGAAGAAATGTATGAGCAAGTGCTTTTTTTTTTTTTTTTTTTAAACATCTTTATTGGGGTATAATTGCTTTACAATGGTGTGTTAGTTTCTGCTTTGAGCAAGTGCTTTTAAACACTAAGGCAGCAAACAGAAGGCACACTTGTGTTTTTAAGGCAAAATGGGGCTCTTATGTTTTCATGGGGAAAGATGATGCTTGAAGAAATTAAATGACTTGCCCATGTTTTAAGAAAAATAGGAATAATAAGCAGGACCCATGGCTTCCGATTCTCAGTTCATGCTCCTAGGAGGACTCTGGGGGGTGGGGGGGAAAGCCACCTGGGTGAGGCCCATGTGAGGTGTGAAGGCTTCAGAAGTGTCCCAAGCACAAGAGGAGCTATTGGTTTACTTAGCTCTAGAGGGGTGGGTGCGACAGACATGCATATTTGGGTGTAAACAAACCCAAACTAACACAGTGAATTTGGGGTTTGGCTGACCTCTCAATACTTCAGTAGTGATTCATGCATAGCTGTGTCCTTGAGATCTTAAGATAGAAATGCAACTTGCCATGCCATTGTCGCAAAGAATTTCCCTGGAATCAAGAATGTAGGCACACAAGGGTGGTAAGCTCACTGTCTTGCAAGGGCATAGTCAGACTCGATCATGTCCCATTAATACAGTGATGGGCCTAACATTATCCTCATGACTGATGCTTCTTTAGGTGAAAGCATAGATTTTCTCTTTCTCCTTCTTTTCTACCCCCTCCCCAATATGGCAGCTTTTCCTTCTGCCCTCCCAAGTCATCCTAGGAATATGAACTGGGATTATATAAATCCTGGGCCCTGCTTATTATTACTGTTCTTCTTTAAATTGTATTGTTAAACTACACCTTACCATTGGTTGGTCTCACTTTAAAAACAAGTTGCACTTTTCCTCTTGTATCATCACTTCGTAGAGAAAACAATGACATCGTTCTAAACCAACAGCAGTCTGTGGGTCACCAACAGCAGTGAAAAGAATACAAACAAAACAGAGAAACAGAAGGTGTTACTGCTTCTTGCAATACCACACAAGAGCCTGGCGAGAGCTCCCCCTGAAAACCAGGGGTAACTAAACGATGAAGGAAGTTCTGCTGTCCAACTGGCCAGCTTCACTGCAAACCCAAAGATCAAGAGCATCTTTTGGAACCCAACCATTCTATCATAAAATATAGGAATATAAGGATATATATTAATATCCTTTTATTACTCTTCTCCCATGACCTCCTGCTTGGAAAGAATTTCACAAACTGTATTTCTTAAGTATTTTCCATGTTACCAAAGATCTATATAACTGTCAATATAGGCTTTGGCTTATCATGAAGTAATTAGCATGACCACGCTGAGCTTTAATCATTCCAGCTCAAAGTGGAGAAAGTGAGCTTCCATCCGCCTGTGTTGCTAAATAAAGGCAGGGTTTCTGCTGGTCATTTTGGAACTGAGAATTGCCCCTAGACCCCTGGGCTTTGGAAAACACGAATCTAACACCACCCACTTTTATTTATGGATCAGAAGTCAAGGTTAAGGGACTTGACCAAGTCCTCATTACCACAAAATGGTGTCCAGAGCCCAGCCTGTGCCTGCCTGGGATTACAGCACACCTTACCCCCACTGCCTTTTGTGGTGGGCCCCCTGCTCCGGACCCCTAATCTAATGGCTCCTTGTAAAGTAGTGATGCTCCCTTGGCACATGGCCTGGGTCTGATTCATCGTCTCAGCTCAGAAACCCCAGTGTTAACCAAAGTGGAGCGGAAGTCTCAGTATCCAATGTTTCTGCTCACTGCAGGCAGAACCCAGCTTCGGTTGGAACCTTGACACTGGTACGTTGCATTAGGGCACTCTCTGGTAGTTAGCTCCACCAAAGGCCCTGTGAAGCATTCACATTCCAATTACATGAATTTCCTCTCCAGCTCTCGCTACACACACTCCAGTTTGGCCTTTATGTGATATATGCAGTTGGGCAGAGCAGGTAATTTTATACATTTGTTATTAAGGAGGATTCCTTTTTCCACCCCAAGTGTGTGTTACTACAAGCAGTAGTGCTAGGATAAAAGAAAGGCTAAACCTAGGTAACAGTACCTTTTCTTTACAATGAAATGTTTTCCTATCAGCCCAGAGCTAACCCTGAAAGGTAAGTGGGCCATTATTCTCATTATTATTATTCTCATTCTGTGGATGAGTGAAAATAAGGTATTGAGTAATTAAATCATCTGGCTCAGGCTAAGTGGAGATTTAAGAAATGGAGCCTTCATTCTCTTGACATGAAGGTTAAGTAACTTATCTGGCAGAGATTTTGAGTGAAAATTAGAAAGCAGCCTCTAAGTTATCTTCTTGAGTCATTTTCACATTTTCTCCTTTTGGGCCACCCTAAGTTTAAGGACTTGAACCCAGTTGAATTATCTCTGTGACCACAGGAGGCAACACTACTGGCAATGTTCAACCACACTGCACTTTGTTTCCATGTCCAAAATACCTCACTTTGAAAAGGATTAAATAAAAAAATGATTGGAGCTCAGTCCAATGATGGTACCCAGAGAAGACCAGCAAGAATTTTTGCCATGTAGAAAGAATCTCAGAATATTGAGTAGAGTTCCCTGTGTTATACAGTAGGTCCTTTTTGATTGTAACCTAAATGCGAAAAGAATCTGAAAAAGAATGGATATATGTATAACTGAATCACTTTGCTGTACACCTGAAACTAACACAACATTGTAAATCAACTATACTCCAATATAAAATAAAAATTAAATTAAGAAGAAAAAGAAATACCTAACTTCAGAGACATGTGTTTTGGTAAGAATTTGCCCAAAAGATCCAATAAAAGGTTATTTCACAATAAAAGATGAAAACTCTTGTGGTCAGAGGCTGGCCCAAAGAATTTTTTCTTGGTATCCTTTGAGATCTCTATAGGAGTACCTTATACAGAGCAGCAGGTTGGTAAATACCTGTCAAAATTTACCAAGATGGAATGAATTTCACTTGAGCCCTAGAACACAGGGTTAATAGGTAATTTTGTAACCATATAATCACTGAAATCTCTCATCTCTTTAATAACCCTCTTAATGCTGAGTAGTTCACAGAACAAATTGGGGTGCTAACTTCAATACTTTTTTTAATTGAAGTATAGTTAATTTACAATGTTTTGTTAGTTTCAAGTATACAGCAGTGTGATTCAGTTATACATATATATTCTTTTACAGATTCTTTTCCATTATAAGTTATTACAAGACACTGAGTATAATTCCCTATGTTATACAGTAGGTCCTTGTTGTTAACCTATTTTATATATAATAGTGTATATATGTTATTCCCAAACTCCTAATTTATCTCTCCCCCACTATCCGCTATCCCCTTTGGTAGTCATAAGTTTGTTTTATATGTCTGTGAGTCTATTTGTTTTATAAATAAGTTCATTTGTATCATCTCTTTAGATTCCACATATAGGTGATATCATATGATACAATACTTACTTGTTAAGAAGTCAATGTAGATTCAACTTGCTCATTTCTCTACTTTTTTACTCTAGATTTGTAGTAGAGTACTGAATGACGTTTATGGAACTCACAAGCTATTTCCTTATCTCAGACACTGCGTTCTTCATGGATGATTCTGAGGGTGGCTGGTTAGACAGCCAGGCCTATAAATCAACTGGAAAATATGAGTGAACTTCATGCGTGGCTCTGAGGAGGTGGGAGGAGATGAGGGAGGGACAGGGTCAATGGTACGTGAATAATACGAAGAGGTGAGGAAAAGAAACACCAAAGAGTCATGGGAACTCTCAACATAACCTAGTCTGGTGGGATAAAATGACTAGCTGCCCACCAGGGATTGGTTCTCTCTTTCCATAGGGTAGAGTTGTTCTGTGAAGTGGCTGGTGGCCCCAGGGATACATTTCCCACCCGACTTGCATCTAGGTGTGGTCCTTGACTGATTCTGAACCAATGAAAAAGTGAGAAGTGGTCCATAAAATCCTCTTGCAGATCCTTCATGCTTTACCTCTTTTCCTGCCTGGAAGCCCAGGGCTCCAAAGCCCTAGGAGGTGGAGGACCACAGGATGGAAGGAGCCCGGGTCGCATGTGGGAGTCTGCCTCCTACACACCCACACTGCACTCTTATAAATGAGAAACAGACCTTCATTAAATTAAGCCACCAAGATTTGGGGGGTTTTATGAAGTTAAAGTAGTGTTACCTTAACTAATACATCTGAATTACTATTGTTGTAATATTTTTACATATACGGGAGCAGAAAGAAGACCCTCCTAATGAAATGTTCAATGGTAAATAAGAAGCTATCTAAGGCCTTACAACTAAGTTATCACATGGGTCGTGACTCCAGTTTTCTCATCTCACAAACTAAGTAGCTTATTGTTTTATTTTAAAATTATGTTGGAATATTGAACTGGGTTCACTTGGGTTTAGCTGGACCAATAACATTAAACACCTGTGTGGTTTAGTTGTTGCCTGTTGCTTGCACTCTATTATGCTTAACATGCTTTATTTTCCTATTAACTCTGAAGGCCAAAGTCCTTTTAGCTATTTCCATTTATGTGGGCCAGCAAATAAAATAGTATCAGATCTGTTACCTTGAAACTACCCACTATCAAAGAAATCTCTTAAAACTGTTCATAATTTTTTTAATCCTATGGTTTAGACATCCTTAATTGTCTTTTCTCACCTCCTCAACAAACATACACAGAAAAACGTCTTCCACTTAGGATATACCTCATTTTCAAAATATATGCAGTGGGACCTACCAACATGCCCCCTTCTTGGCCCATCCATTTCCATCAGTGCCAACACCAATTTGTCTAGTATCCCAGAGAAAAATTTTTGTGAACGTATATACCATAGCGCAAATTAATAGATGCTTAACAATCATTCATTCACTTTTCCCTTTTCTTTCCTCAATCAGACTGGAAAACATGGCTTTCTCATGGATTATTCTTTTTCCATGATCCCTTATGTTTAAATGACATTGGTTACCATTCACCTGAATTCACTTATTTATCCAGACCACCCTCAGCCACGCCAAGAGCAGCTACCCTGCTGCTCTCGCTGCCTCCAGTCTCTCTCTCTTACAATCTATTTTGCATAACAGTGGAAGACCAGCATATGTGCCAGATCAAGGTGTTGCCCAACTTCCTACTGCTCCACAGGCTGGATTTGGCCTCATCCTCCTAAGTGGACTTATGTGTCCCTACTCTTGAGTGCCCATCTTCTTCTCATGGTCAGGGCTGCTCCCTCCTGTCAAATAAGATACCAAATTCTGTCCATTTCATTTCCTAAACAGTTCTCAATTTGGTTGCCTCAACTGCATTTCCATGGCCCCAGCCTTAATTCAAGACCACATTTCTCCCACCTGAGTTGTTACAGTCTTCCAACTCCCTCCAGTCTTGTCCACATCCAATCCATCCTCCACACTGCTGCCAGAGGGATTTTTCTGAAGCTGATATGTCCAATATGGTAGCCAAGGGCTACGTGTGGCTATCTAAATTTAAGTTTAAAAATTAAAAATTTAGTTCCTCAGTACACTGGCTGCATTTCAAGTGCTCAATAACTGCATGTGGTTAGTGGTTACCATATTAAACAGAGAAGATTATAGAACATTTTCATCACTGCAGAAATTTCCTTCGGGCAGTGCTGTTACTAGAATGTAAATTTGATCATGTCTCTACCCTGCTTAACACATTTAATGTTTCTCATTGCTTAGGATAAAGTCTAAACTTCTTAGTAGGTTGGTTGGTAAGTTGGTCCATAAGCTGGTCCTAAGCTTCCATTCTGCCCTATCTCCTTATTACTTGCCTGCATTGGACCATAGTCTTCAGCCTTATTGAACGATTTCCTGTTCCTCAGTGAGTCTCCATGACTTTGCGCACGGCTATATCTTCTGTCAGGAATGTCCTTCTCCACCTAGGTGACAAGTATACTCCAATTTGCTCTTGAAACTTCACCTCAAGCATCACCTTTCTCAGCAGACTTTCCATAGCCTTACCCAGGATTCTCCCTTTACTCTCAGAGCTGGCCATTCCTGTCACTGTGCCCACACAGCACACTATCCACACCTCTATGGAGCATTTAGATCTGCCTACTTATGAGACAGGGAGCTCTTTGGGGACAGGCACCAGGTTTAATTCACTTTGTATCCCCAGAGTCTAGCAGAGTGTCTGGAACAGAAGTAGGTACCTAGAGGAGAATCAGTGTTTTCTTCCCTGCTCTTCCGCTGCTCCAAATGCCGTCACATTCTCCACCATTTGGCATAACTACCCAGCTGTTATCCCCTCCCAGTGCACTTGAACGTAGCCCTGTGGCCAGACTGTAGGTTACTAACAAACAGGAGAACCAGGAAGATGCTGACAAATTGACTTGCAAGGCACCTGCCTTCTGAAAGGACAAGGACTCAGCCTTGAGAATGTATAACCACCTTTCTTTAAGCGTCTGAATGCCCTTGTTCTCTGCATTCATAAAACCAGTGTCCTCCACCCCGGAGAGGAGTACTAGTAGAGCCAAACAGGTGTTGTAGTCACCTGCACAGACCTGGATTAGTAATGGATTGTTCCAATTCTGAGACCATATCTCCTATGTTGAAAGGAGATGACCGAAAGTCTGAAATTCTTTACTGCTTTGTGGTCTATATGCACAGTTTAACACATGGTTATATTGTCTTACACTGTTTCCAACGCTAAATATTGTTTGTATTCAGCTCCATCGTAGGTACCCTGAATGCAAGGAAAATGTGTCTTCCATACCACCTTGCATAGTGATAATAACTTAATAGGTGCTCAGTAAATACTATTGATCGGTTGGCTTGGTTGGTGTAATCTGGTGAGTTTTTATAGTCCTTCATGCCATTAAGAGTGTTCCCAAATACTGATGCCATTTTACAATCTCTAGAACATCAGCTGGATTTTCCAAGTAATGTAATTCTGCCTTATTCAGAAAAATGGAATTTGTATAACTTTTAAACATAATTTAGTTAAAATTTTTTTTATTTTATAATTAACTGTTACATCAGTGGCCCCCAATGAACCATGCCTCTCAGAACTCCTGTCCTTGTGTTGTTCCTTCCCACATTGAGTCTGAGTTTGGTCCAGTGACTTGCTTTAGCAAATGAGATATTAGCAAGTTTGATGCAAGCAGAGATTTGATAAGTGCTTGTCATCTTAGAATTCTCCCTCTTGGAACATAGACTGCATGCTGTAAGGAAGTCCAACCATACTGCTGGAGAAAGAAGGTATGTAGAGAGAGATTCTGAATATGTGAGACCATACAAAGCATGTGAGCAAAGCCAGCTTGGTCTTAAAAGACCGATTCAAGCCATCAGATCAAGCCACCTGCATGAGAGATCCTAGGTGAGACCAGCAGAACTGTCTAGCTGATTCCAGCCCAGGTTGCTGAATCATGAACAAATGAAGAGTTGTTGTTTTAAGCCACTGGCTTATGGTCTCTTACACAACAGTAGACAACCACAATAGTCAGAAATTTGTCTCTTCTTATTCATCAATGTGAGCTGATCAGTATCACCTACTGCTTGCAGGTTCTATTCTTAAGTGTCTTGAGTTAGCATTAAAAGTGAAATATGACTACTCTTTCCAATTAGAGTGAGAAAGTTTTTATTTCTAGACACTTCTGGGAAACTGAGATTTTAGAATTTGACTTTTGCATTTAGATTTTTTTTCTATGTAGTTGATGTCTTTAAGACAAATTAAGTTTAAGTTTATCTCTTCTTATTTTTTTCCTGGCTTTTGCCCCTGGGTAAGCATCTAGGGAAAAGAAAAATTTGATCTCATGAATTTTATGCCCTGTTTTTTGCTCTTGCCAAAATGTTCTGTTAACTTCATTCCAAGTAAAAAAAAAAAAATTCTTGTGAATATGATTTCTGCCACGGCATCAAGAACTGTGCCAGAAAGGACAATTCTATAAAAATAGATTTCTTCATTCTGTATCTATGTGAATTCCACACAGTCAGATACTCCTTTAGCAGCTATCTTGTAAGTCATAGTTTTTCTGTGAAAGCAGACTTTTTACCATTTGTGAGACCTTGGCCTCCCTTTTTCCCCTCAGCTTGGGTTTATATTTTATATTTCCTTCTTTCATTCTTTATGTACCTCTCATAGGTTGGTCTCCAAAGGAACTATTTCTCCCTTATCTCTCAGTTGGTAAAAGTGTGGTTTACCTTGAATAATAGTTTCTTTAATAGGTTCATCAAGCATTGGAAAGTCCACTAACATGATAAGCATAAAGAATTCTAAAACTGGAAGAAAAAGCAAAAGCTCGTTTTTCAGTTGTTGGATGGTTTCAGAATGGTCATGCCTTGTTTAAATCATGACTGATCAAAGCGTGGTCTGTGGACCACTTCCAGTCCATGAACTGTTATTGCAATGAGAAAAAGTACGAAAACTGAGAGTGCTTATAAACGTTTTTAGCAATTTCATATTGCCATGACATGTGATCGTTTTTCTCATAACCCAGTTTTATTGTGTATTGCAAAATATTGGTCAACGATGGATCGGAATTTTTTTTAATGGTCTTTCTTCACGGATGGTTTAAAAAGCACTAGTCTAAATGATCTCTCCAAGTGACCTTCCAGCCTCAGGCCTAGAACACTGTGGGACACAGAGTGGGCAGTTAAGAAACATTTGTTGATTGATTGATGGTTACTTGATGGGTAGTTTCTAATCCTATGATGCTCTAATATTGTGTTAAATCTTTACCATTCACTAAACAGTACATACGACAAATGTACTGTTTTAGTCAGAGTTTTACAACCTTTTTTTAAAAGGGCATGAAATAACCTGCCTAATTCTCTTGGTTCGGTATGACTAATTAATGATACCAAAGTTTAGAGAACTCAAAAGAAAGGACACATATGCTAAAGTTAAAATTAGCTTTCACTGACTCCATAATAGCACTCACTGATTCAGCTGTCTTTGAGCAGGGAGATGGTATAAGGTGCTGAGCTCAATGTAAGGACTAAATCCATGACTCATTCCTTATGAAGAATAAATGCATCATTGGGTTATATCAAGTGAAAGCCACTCCTTACACCTAGTACAGGAAGTCAGACTCCTTGAAGTTGTGTGTCTTTAAAATCACTCCCTATCCTAGGGGATCTTTACTAACTCAGATTCCGGATTAAGAAGGTCTGAATGCACAGCAGGTATTACATTCTTGATGTGTAGGTCTCTTCCTTCTCCACAGCACATCAGCTTCAGGGCAGCCTTGCTGCTGGTTTTGCTCTGACCTGTGCCCCAGTCCCATTAGTTGGGTTATTGCCTCCTTCCTGTGGGATTTTAGGCAAGCCACTTAGTCTCTATGTGCTTCAGATCACTCATTGGAAAATTTTTTTTTAAATGAGGACAAGGGCACTGTAAAGAGTAAATGATACAACGCGTGTGAACGCGTCTGCGGCAGCGCTGGACCGGCCCCAGTTGGAGTTCACTGTTATTCGCCCTTCACCTTGCCCCTACTCCCCGACCAAGCTTTCACCATGCAGTGCAGTGTAGTGGTTAAGCCCACAAACTTCAGAGTTCTAGACTTGGGTTTAAGCCCCAGCTCCCCCATCTACTGGCTTCTGTGACCTCATGACTTTGGGCAAGTTATTTAGGCTTTTTAAGTCTCAGTTCCTTCATCTGAAAAATTTTACCCATGGTGAGAGATTTGTGACTATTAAATGAAGTCATATCCTTCTAAGGGTCAAAAGCAATGACAGCACATAGCATGCCTCGAATTAAGCCAGCTATTGTTATTTTACGCCCAGTTCCAGAAACAAGTTTTGACTGATTGTGTCTGCATATCTGTCCCAGGGCCTGCCTAGGATCCTGATTTCTCAGAACCTGGAAGCTTTCTTTGCTCTTGCCATTAAGCATCAGTCCTTAGCGATCGCATTTCTGCTTCTACCTGCTGACCACCTCTGCTGCTGCCCTTTTTACCTTGCCAGAGCCCCGGCATCCTAGAGGGCTGTCAGGAGTCCTATGGAAGCTCTCACAGCCTTAGGATCCTCTGGTCAGCTGTTCTGCCTTGCCGACCACCTACTGTCTGCCCCCAGATTCCCCAGGACACAGCACTGGTCCCCAGGCTTCTTTACTTTCTGTTGGGAGCTTCTGGATCCCTGTCCCCTCAGTGAGTCCAACTAGCCCTGGGATTGAGCCAGAGTGGCCTGGCCCTCAGGCCACCTGCAGAGCCCCAGCTTTGACAGGACTTGCTATGCAACAAGTCAAGGTCTTGGTCCCATCCTAGGTTTGGTACATCACCCCCAGGTCAGAATGCTGGCACAAGACTGAAGGCAGATATTACAAGACCCGTTTTGTCTAGAAACTATGTTTGATCGTGGCTCTCCTGGGAACTTCTGCTGACATTTCTCTTTCCAATGAAATCCTTTGGATTTCCCCACACACACCCTACCACTTTTTGTTTAGGGTTCCTTCTTCAGCCCCATCCCACTTTCTGGGGGAAGTGAGAATCCTACACCTGCATAAAAGGCATCGAAGCCAGTAGTGGCCAGTGAGGGGCTGTGACCTAAGTTTGTTTGAGCTGCACCTTGCAGGGAGCGGGGGTGGGTGATGGGAGTGTCCCGTACCATCACAAGGTCCCTCATTCAACTCAAAATTCCAGAGCACACCCCCACTTACACGCACAGAGCACACATACACATACATGGAGTATCAGTTCATTTAAACACACACAGACACACACAAAGATGGAGTCACAGCCCCTTACTGCAAAAATAGGACTTTTTTTTTTTTTGCCTGCCCAATGGCCTCCCTTACAGCCTACTAGCTACATGCCTTAGATTCCTGAGTAAGATAAGAACCTCACAAACACAGACTCCAAATCTCATTAGAGAAAAGAGCATCAGAAGCTTTGATTCTGTATCTGAGAAGCTCGTGGATCCTCAGGTAATCTGAGAGAATTCCTTCAAAATACTCAGTGAGCACCTACTATGTGCCAGGGCCTGGACTTGACATTGGAGCTACAAAGAGAATGAGGCAAATATGGTTTCTGATTTAACGTGGCTCAGCGTCTAATTTTCAGTCTCAGTGAAGTTCCCGTGACCTTACTTACGCTGCCTTGCAGCGTAACCCTAGACTTACCTCTAAGCTGTGAGAAGCCAACTAAGGAATCTTCACTGAAAGAATGAAGCTCCTGGGGCTTCCCTGGTGGCGCAGTGGTTGGGAGTCCGCCTGCCGATGCAGGGGACACGGGTTCGTTCCCCGGTCCGGGAAGACCCCACATGCCGCGGAGCGGCTGGGCCCGTGAGCCATGGCCGCTGAGCCTGTGCGTCCGGAGCCTGTGCTCCACAACAGGAGAGGCCACAACAGTGAGAGGCCTGCGTACCGCAAAAAAAAAAAAAAGAACGAAGCTCCTGCCACACTCGAAACTTGCACAATTTTAAGACACAGTTTAGTACATTACTATATAATTGCCAAACAAGGGCTCCAAAAGTCAGCCTGTTATCTCCACAAACAAAAGTAAACTTGAAGTCCACACTTGCTCCCATGTAAGACTGTGAGAGAATTTCCATAGCAAGCGAGTCTTCTAGTCCATCTTCCCTGAGGACTGAACTCAGCCTTTTTGGCTTCTCTTAAATGGTTTTGGTTCAATTAAAGATGAAGTGAGGGACTTCCCTGGTGGCGCAGTGGTTAAGAATCCGCCTGCCAATGCAGGGGACACAGGTTCGAGCTCTGGTCCGGGAAGATCTCACAGGCTGCGGAGCAACTAAGCCCGTGCGCTACAACTACTGAGCCTGCGCTCTAGAGCCCAAGAGCCACAACTACTCAGCCCACATGCCACAACTACTGAAGCCCATGCTCCTAGAGTCCGCACTCCACAACAAGGGAAGCCACCACAATGAGAAGCACGTGCACCACGACGAAGAGTAGACCCCGCTCGCCACCACTAGAGAAAGCCAGCGCGCAGCAATGAAGACCCAATGCAGCCCAAAATAAATAAATCAATAAATTTATTTTTAAAATAAATAAATTTATTTTTTAAATAAGTAAATAAATAAATAATAAAGAGTAAGTGAAATCAGTCCCAACTTTGGAAATAATTTAACCTGTGTGCACATTTCTGCTGCACTTTTGCCCCTATGGGTTTAACAACTTGGTAATAAAATGTAAGGACTGAGATTTCAGCTGATCAGCATTCAGGGTCCTCCAAACATTAAAAAATAAAGCCTTTGCATGGTACTGCAAAGCCTCAGTGGAATGCTGAAGACAGCTTCACTTAGGCTGCACCTCCTCTGGGCCCACCCATAATAGATGCTTTTATCACCAAGGGCCAGATTACCAGCCCAGTGATAGAGTACTTTCCAGTTACTAACCCAGACTCTCTTTAAACAAATGTTGGGAACCGAGGCAGCTGAGAGAGTTACACGATAATGCTAGACATAAAATAAAAATCAAACACTTCAAGGAAAATCTGGACATCTGACCAAGGGATGAAGGCTCCTGGATTGGCATTTCGACCCCAGCACTTAGTCCGCTGGGTCAGAGTAGAGTTGAGTAGGAGTAAGAAGGATGGGTCTTTATACTCACATGTCAGTGTCATGAGATGTGGGCCCCGGGAAGACAGCATGACCTTAGCAAGGTGGCTGTCTGTAGCTGATGCAGTCCCGGAGGGCTAGCAGCTGAGAGTTATCTGCCGACAGCACTTGAATAACTGGGGTGACAAGTCCCTCTGCAGAAGAATCCAGTTAGGGAGACACATGTCCCAGATAGGCCCCCACCTTGTACACTCAGAACCACTTCATACGAGTGCCCGGAGTAGCTCCTCTAGGATTCTGGGGGGCCCCTCTTCCTGGGAGGAAACATGGAAGAGGAAAGTTGGTGGGACACATCACAGCCCCCGCTGCTGCATCTGGTCTCAGGACTGCAGCTAAGACTCCTCGTCTCACTCCTCGAACATCTGTGCCAGATTCCCCTCATCCTCAGCCAGCATTTCTGCCCGTCCTGAAGACTTCTCAGGCTGGAGTTTCATCCTTTGTCCATTTATCATCCAAAAATGGTCAAGAGATACCCAGGTAGAGCATCTGAATTTCTTAAGTATTCCCCTTGCCCCACTGTGTAACTGCAGCCCGTGTTCCTCCTGATGACTGTGGTCAATTACACCTGCCACGATGGTGACTCCCCTTCTCACCTGCTGCCCCTGGACACAAAGAACCTAAAGTGCCCAAGCAGTGGCCATAGGTTATAGTTCAATAGAACTATTACTATGCCCATTGGTAGAAGTCTTCCCCTTTTTGGAAACCAGAACTTGGAAACTGGCAGAGCCTAGAGTTGCAGAGACAGGAAACACAAGTGGATCATTGGGAGTGATGGTAAATGGGGCCACTCCCACTTCCCACTCCCCGGTCTGCAGACCCTCATATTCTTTCTATGGGACACAGCGCCATAGACAGCTCTTTGATCCAAACTGTATATTGTGTCCTGGAAGATGGTACCCTATGCTTGTAAAATACCATCTCCAAATTGGTCCTTCAGCTATGCCTTCAACAAGCCACCCCCAACACTGAAATGTGTGTCAGCTTTGGGTAATGTGAATGCCATGGGCTTCAGCCCATGACGGTACCTCCTTTGCTGTAAAGTGGGTCTCTTGGTTTAACATAACATTATTCTGGATCCTGTGCTAGTCTACTAGTCCAACAAACACTCCATAAGCTCCCAGATAGTGGTGCTGGCTGACACCCCACAGACAGGAGTAATGGCAAACCCATACCTAGAATGTGTCTATTCTTACCAAAAGAAATCGTTGGCTTTCTAGGATGAAACATGTCCAATATAGTCAATTTGCCAGCGAATGGCCAGGCGATCTCCTCAAGGGATGACAGCATACTGGAGGCTCAGTATTGAGGCCTGTTATTTGCCATGTAGTGGCCACAGTAGCTAGATCAGGCTTGGTAAGTAGGATCCCATACCCTTGGGCCCATTCAATGACCTTCATCCCTGCCACCACAGCTGCATCGCTCACAAGCCCGTCATGCCGGCACTGGGGAGGCCAATGATAGAGGCTGGTTGATGTCAGCTGGTAAGTTATTTTTTCTGTTTGGTCATTTAGTGCCTTTCTTGTGGGGAATGCTCTCTGTTGAGCATTAATGTGTATTACAAATCTCTTCTTACTTTCTTCCCACACCCATGAGTCACCCACAGGACTCCTCCAGAGCTCCTTCTCCCCAGTCCTCCAACACTTCTTCCTAGGACATGACTACAGGTCCAGCCATTCTCCTCTGCTGTGAGTCACAGATAGACTCACCTTGGGCCACTTCTCTTTCCATGCAAAGTGGATGACCGTGTCCTCCACCGGCAGTTCTGTTTTTCAAGCCACCTCTGAATGGGGCTACAGTGCAGCCACCATCCATATCAGCTTATACACATATACATCCCCCATCCTACCAGGCAGGCCAAGACCCCTGCTTCAGCTCATTTCTGATGCATCTGGTTGGCCAAAGGGCTTCCCCACAGATCAGCAAGTGTAAGCCGAGAGGTACAGTCGTACAGGTTTGCTTGTGCCCTCTGATCCTGCTCAGACTCAACCTCAGATGTACCACTTCCACCTTCTGATGGATTATTGCTGGGTCCGCCCAAGCTTATGACAGAACCTAGCTCATGATGGAAAGTTCTGGCCATATTGATACTTGATGTCCATGGTCAAGCACTCTGTCTTTACCAGGGCTCAGTAGCATCCATCTTGGGTTCGTCCAGGGCTTTATCTACTCTCTGGCTGGGTGGGTAGTCTCCCATTTAAGTTCATGTCAGGTTTCTGAGCTATTACTAGAAAGCAGCTCTCATTTCCATGTTTACGTGATTTAACTCCATGCCTAAGCCATTGCGCTCCAGGTACCAGCTGGAAAATGAACCTCAAACTGAGCCATTCAATGACTTGAGAAGAACAGTATTTACAGAGGACCATTTAAGGGTCTGTGGTCCCCCCCCCAACCTCCTGGAAGCCAGCCCAGCAGATGCTATACCTAAGCTGCGCAGTTTTAAGTTCTCCTGAATTCCTCTGATGTTAGGTTGTCAGCCTGCATGAAGGAATAGCCCCAAATCAGCTCTGTGAAATTTACCAATGCATTTACCATAAAGATAATGCTGAGGAAGCTGTGCGTTGCTCTGTATAGTTTTATTTCTGCCTGTAATAGTTGACCCTTTCACGGGCAACTGGAGAGTTTTGATCTTAGGGACACTCATGAACCATAAAAATGATGGTGTCCCGGCTCTGTGTTGGTTGTTGAAAAGCCAAGTGTGTCCCTCCTGCCTCCCCTTTTGTGTTCTCTCTTATTCCTGGCTTTGTGTTATCTTTCCTGTTTTCAATTTCTCTTTGTCCCATTTTTTTAATTTCTTATTTTATTTTTACCCCGTTTTATTCTATGCAATTCTTCAAGAGAATTTAAATAATGTCTGGCAGGGGTATAAATAAGCAAACAAATAAGTAGAAAGCTTAGTGCATATAATGTTTGCCTACACAGTCAGCATTCAGAAAAATCCAAAATAATAATTTAATCAGCCTGGATGGAGGTATAAATCTGGCCGAGAATTTCTGTAAAGCAGTTGGTAGATATGAATTACCAGCCTTTACAATGTTCACATGCTTGGGCTCTGGAATTCTAGAAATTTATCCTAGTATGAAATAGTGGGAGGTGTGGATAAAATTTAGGTATGAAATAATTATTCTAGGATTATTTTTAATAGCAAAACTAAAAGCAATGAAAGGTCTTGTAATAGGATAAAGGTTAAATCAATTATAGTATACCTCAATTTTAAATGCAATCATTAAAAGCAAGATTTTCAAAGAATTTTTATGCCAGAGGAAAGTGTCCTCTTTAGCATGTTTGTAAAAAAGCAGAATACACGTGATTCCAATTATGTTATTATATGCTTTTTAAAAGATCGGGGCATAGTTAGCAACTGATAACTCTAGGAACTTATATTAAAGGTCATTGTTATATATCTTTGTTATATATTATTGTTCTATATCATTATTTTATATATATGTTTATATATATTATATATATAAATATTATATATATACTATATATACTATATATATATCATTGTTATATACAGACCTGGAAAGATAGCATAGTGGAGAGAGCAGGAGTCTTACTCTCAAATTTGCCTGGATTCAAATACCAGTTTCTTACTTTTAGTCCCTGTGATTATAAACAAGTTCTCATCCACTCTGAGTCTCAGTTTCATCATCAAGAACGCTTTCATATAAAGCTGGAATGAGAGTAAAATTTAATGACACATTTAAAATGCCAGCAAATAATGGACATTAATCAATATGGATTAAGTTCCTGACCCTTTGCCCCCCACCCCTTGCTTTCATTCTCACCCAGGATCAGAATACTTTCAATGGAAAGTAGCTTAAACAGCAAGAAGTCCTGGGACAGGGCAGCCCCAGTTGGTCAACACAGACCTTAGTGACACCATCTCTTTGCTCTGCCACCCTCAGAAGATAGCTCCCCTCATGGTCACGAGGTGGTTGCAGCAATTCCAGGCATCACATCCATTCAGGACAGCATTACAAGGAAGAAAAGACTTTCTCCTCCTGGGCATGTCTCTTAGAAGCAAGGAAATCTTTCTCAGAAGCCCCCAGCACACCTCCTCTCATGTCTCAGAGACCAAAATGTGCCACACGCTCACCCCCAAATCAAGCACTGTCACTAGCTTAGGTAAGAAAGTTTGTAGACCAGCCGGACCGACTAGAGCAAGTCCTGCTAGGGCGTAAACTGAGGGTGCAAAACCCAGAATAAGTACATTACAGTCTGTGCTGGTATAAACCGCGGTGATAACAAACATAGCCTCATTTGAAATGAACTCAGATGGCTGCGCTTATGTGCCATGGATGTCTGCAAAGGAGTGGTGGGCTTTCTGACCGTGTAGATGTGGAGAATACAATTCCTGAATCTTCTATTCAATCAACAATAAATACATTTCGACCACCTACCATATCTCCAGCCGTAAACTAACCCCTGAAAAAAAATAAAAGACATATTATAAGACTCAGAGTCTGACTTTGAAGAATTTAGACTCCGCTGGAGGAGTCAAAAGTAACAGAAGCAAAGTCTAGAGGAATACCTCGGGCTAACAGATGTGGTGCAGAGCAGAATTACAGCAAGAACTCAACAAAGTTGGGAGAGAGATGGCTGAGGGGCAGGACGCAGGAAGGGACTTGAGCTGGGAGTAACTCTGCTAGGTCAAGATTGGGGTTAGGGCAGACAGAAGAGGGAAGACACGAGCGAGCCATGGGGATGGGAGGGAGGTGATAACAAGGAGACGCCTAGGACAAGTGTGGAGCCCTTCTTTTGGGGGAGTGAGAAAGTATTTGAATATGGAGGGTGGGACTACAGGGACTGAATTTCCTGTGTTAGGCCTGGTGGGTTCCTGCTAAGTTCCAGAGTAGAAGACCTTAGAAGGAGGTGCCTGGCTGTGGTCATGAGAGATTTGCTCTGTTTGGGGGCTTTTTCATGAAGACAAGCTGAGCCACGTGTATGGGATGGTGTATATGCACATTCTTTTTTTTTTTTTTTAACCATTTAAACTTTGTATTCAGGCACTTTCTTTCCTTTGACAAGAATCCCATCAGCAGCCTGGCCAGAGACAATGTCCAAAACAAGTCTGAGTGGAAAGGAAACAGGCTTTGAAGCCAGAAAGACTTTTTTTTTTTTTAATTAATTTATTTTTGGCTGTGTTGGGTCTTCATTGCTGCACGCGGGCTTTCTCTAGTTGCGGAGAGCCGGGGCCACTCTTGGCTGCGGCGCATGGGCCTCTCATTGCTGTGGCTTCTCCCGCAGCGCAACACGGGCTCTAGGTGCACGGGTTTCAGCAGTTGTGGCACGCAGGCTCAGTAGTTGTGGCTCGCGGGCTCTGCAGTGCAGGCTCAAGAGCTGTGGCGCATGGGCCCAGTTGCTCTGCAGCATGTGGGATCCTCCCAGACCAGGGCTCGAACCCGTGTTCCCTGCACTGGCAAGCAAATTCTTAACCACTGCGCCACCAGGGAAGCCCACAGAAAGACCTAATTAAAGGTCTAGCCTGACCACTCATTAGCAAATTACTTCATCTTTCAGAGTTTTTTCCAGCTGTGGACTGGGCATAATACACACCTCATAGCATTCTTACAAGGGAAGCTCCTGGTACATAGCACTCAAAATATTAATTCTTTCCCTTCCTCTTTTTATCAAAACTATTAATAAAGCAAAACTTCCAATGCTTGATTTTATATAATAATGTCATGTAGCTACTTCAAAACTATCTCATCCGTAGACACCCAGGGCAGGGGAAAAGTTTTGAGTCTTTTTTTTTTTTTTTTTTTACTTTTTGGCAGCACCATGCAGCACGTGGGATCTTAGTTCCCCGACCAAGAATCAAAACTTCGCCCCCTGCAGTGGAAGGGCGGAGTCTTAACTGCTGGACCGCCAGGGAAGTCCCTGAGTCTATCTTGATTTTAAAAATTAGAAATTCCTATCAAATTTTAGAACTTTTTTCCTTAAAATTGTTCTAAACACAAAGTAATACAATTTATCCATACAAGATAAATATTTTTATGCTCTTTAATTTGTAGTTATTTTCTTTAACTTTTAAATTAAAAAATCATTACAAATTCATTGGAAAAAAGAAGGAGGCTCAAACAGAGGTGAGGGGGAGGATGAATGGATTCCTGTAGTGTGAGGGTGTGAGACGTTCACTTTTACTTTAGCGTTCGAATTTTCTAGAAAGGATATTATTGCTGTTTATACTTTAAAAATAATATATTTTTTAATTAAAAAAAATATGACTCTCCCACTTTTACTCCCCTCAGACCAACCCTGGGCAATTAGCAAGCAGTACGTTCGAGGGAGTGGACAGCTCCTGTGATACTGCAAGGTGTGCAGGATAAGGCCAAGGGGAGAAGGTGGTTGGTGTGGTAAAAAGAGGAATATGTGTCTATTTCAAACTGTGCCCTCCACCTTCAAAAAGGAAAATACCACTTATCATTCCTTCAGTCAAAAGGCTTGTTTCCCAGCTCTTTCCCCAGGAGGAAAAATCCCAGATTCTTATAAAAGAAAAAGAAGAAAAAGAAAAGAAAACCTAGAAGGTCAGAAACAAAACTGAAAATGGTTATTTGAAAGAGTGGTGGGGATGATGGGTGAATATTTTTCTTATGTTTCATTTCCATCATCATCATATTTGTGCTGTAATGAAGGTTAAGAGTCATCTGATGAAGACCATGCCCTTTTGGAGGATGTGGGTGTGTGTGGATTTGTGTGTGGATGTGTGTGTACTGTGTATACACGGATGTGAGTTTGGAATTATGTATTGTGTGTGAACCTGTGTGCGTGGAATGTAGAGTCTGTGTAGAGACTGCAGTGTATGTGTGTGAGGACTGTGGATGTGCATGGAGTGTGTGCATGAGAGAGAAGGTGGGTGTGTGAGGGGTGTGGGTGTGTCTTTTTCTTTTCCTCCTGAACCAAAAATTTTTTTAATTAAGTTTTTAGTGCATACGAAAATTTTTCATAACACATGACATATAAAGATGTTAGCACATTGAACTACAATAGAAAACATTTTTATCCAACTTTTGCATCATTAACATGCTTATTTCTCCTGGGAATGAATGCAGCTAGCTTAAGTCAACTTTGTCACGGAGTAGCAAGTAGGTTTAAAACGTGGGGCTAGGGTTGAGTGTGTGTAACCTGGAAAGTGTGCACAGCGTGAGGTGTACAGTTTGGAGTGGGATGGAGTGGGAGAGAGTGAGCCCGGATGTGTGAAGCGTGATGTGAGGTTGTGAGCGTGCAGCGGTGTATGTATGAACCTGTGTGTGTAGAGTGTGCACAGTGCATGCGGAGTTGGGAGTGTGTGTGTGGTAGGTACGCGGAGGGCGGTCGCGTGTGAGCCCCCCGCCCCTCCTCCTCCCCCTCTTAGGGTGCGGTGTTTGCCCGAAAGGCTTTCAGTACTTCTGGCTGCAGGTGCGGTGAGCCCGGCCGCGGGGCGCAGGGGCGGCGAGCACTGTCGCCGGGGTAACAGTCGGGCGGGGGGCGGGGAAGAAGCCCTGGGTCTGCGCTCCTGTGCGGCCGCCCCTCGCAGGGACCAGGGCTGCGGCACCGATGCCCGATCCTGCGTCCGCGTTCCCGAACGCCAGCCGCACCACTGCTGCCTTCTCCCCACAGGACTTTTTTTGACCCTGAAGCTGAGTGACCAGCGCAGAGTGGAGCTGCGATTGATTACCAGACTTCAGTGTCCAAAGAGGTTATTAAAGTCATTCATTTAACGCCCACATTTTAGGATGAAAATGAGGTTCACTGATATGCCTCTATTGAAGGTTTTAATAAAAATAGTAGTTAAGATGTATTGAGCACATAAAATGTGCCCGACTCTGAACCAAGGGCATCATGGAGCATCTTCTGAATCCTCAGGAGGACCCACGAGATGGTACTTTGGTGCCCCCGACTTTTTTTTTTTCCAAATAAGAAAACTAAAACATGGAGAAGTTAAATAACTCCTCCCACAGCCGTGCAGCCAGTGTGTGAATGGTGTTCAGATTGAAACCCTGGTGTGTCTGGCTCCAAAGCCAGTGTAATCCCACCTCTTACAGTAGCTCGTGTAAGCAGAGGAATGACACGGTGAGATTTGCATGTTAGAAAGATCTCTGGCTACGGTTTGGAGAAGGGAATGGAGCTGGGAGACCAGTCAGGATGATGCTGGGGTCATCTTGTTAAATGGTACCAGACTAGGGCACAGGTTTTGAGGATGGGAGGAAGCAGACAAATGTGTGACAAAATTTTTTTTTAATCAGCAGAATTCGGTAATTGATGTTATTCACTGAGTTAGGGAAGGCCAGAGGAGTAAAGATAAAATGTTTGGGGTGGGACATGTCAAGTTTAAGGATGGATAGGAGTCCAAGTAGAGATGTTGGTTAGACAGATGTACAAACCAGGAGCCCAGGAGAGTAGTCTAGGCAGGAGATAGAGATGAGATTTAGGAGTGAGCAGTGTTAAGTGGTCATTGAACCCTTGGGGACGAATGTGATTGCCCAGTGAGATCACGTAAAGGTAGAAAATAAGAGGACTGGGCTTCCCTGGTGGCGCAGTGGTTAAGAATCCACCTGCCAATGCAGGGTACACAGGTTCGATCCCTGGTCGGGGAAGATCACACATGCCATGGAGCAGCTAAGCCCGTGTGCCACAACTACGGAGCCTGAGAGCCGCGTGCCACAACCACTGAAGCCCGCGAGCCTAGAGCCCGTGCTCAGCAACAAGAGAAGCCACTGCAATGAGAAGTCCGCGCACCGCGACGAAGAGTAGCCTCCGCTCACCACAACTAGAGAAAGCCAACGCGCAGCAACCAAGACCCAATGCAGCCAAAATAAGTAAATAAATAAATAAAATTTATTAAAAAATAAAAAAGAGGACTGAGGACAAAATCTTAAAGAAGCTCAAGATTTTAAGAATGAGCAGAATAAAGGAAACCCATTGAGAAAATGGAGGAGCAGACAGAAGTGTATGAGAAGAATCAGAAGCGTGTGCTATCATTAAGCCAAGAATCTGTAGTCTTTCCACAAAGGCAGAGAGGGCTGCAGAGTTAAATACCACAGAGAAATCAAACAAGCTTAGAATCGAAAAGTGCCTCTTGAATTTAGTAACAAAACAGGCTCTGGTGACCTTGCTGAGAGCAGTTTTAATGCAATGTTGAGTTCAGAAGCCAGATTGTAATAGCTTGAAAAGAGAGTGGGTGGAAACCACAAGTGGAGAGAACTCTCTCAAAAAATTCTGCGGGAACGGTGGCTGCAGCAGGAATCCAGACTTGGCCAAGGGTTTGTTTGCTTTAAAATGGTAGAGACTTTAGCATCTTTAAATGATAATAGACATCTCAACAATAAACAAGACAACCCAATTTTAAAATGGTCAAAGGATCTGAATAGACATTTCTCCCAAGGAGACATACAAACGGCCAATAAGCCACTGAAAGGATATTTTACATCATTAGCCAACAGGGAAATGCAAATCAAAACCACAATGAGATACCACTTCACACCCATTAGGATGATTACAGTCAACAAGACAGACAATGACAAGTGTTGGCAAGGATGTGGAGAATTTGGAACCCTCATACATTACTGGTAGGAATATAAAATGATGCAGCCATAATAGAAAACAGTCTAGTCATCCTTCAAAAAGTTAAACATAGAGCTACCATATGACCCAACAATTCTGCTTCTAGGTGTATATGCACAAGAAATGAAAACATATGTCAGGAATTTATATCTCACAGTGCTGGAGGCTGGGAAGTCCACAATCAAGCTGTTGGCAGGTTCAGTGTCTGGTGAGAACCCTCTTCCTACCTTGCAAACAGCCACCTTCTGGCTATCTCCTCAGAAAGGGGAGAGAAGGAGCTCTAATGTCTTCCTTTTCTTGTAAGGGCACTAACCCCACGATGGGGGCTCCACCCTCAGGACCTAATCTAAACCTAATTATCTCCAAATGCCCCACCTCCAAATATCATCACAATGAGGGTTAGGAATTCAACATAGTAACTTGGAGGGGGGAGGACACAGTCATTCAGTCCATAATATGGTATATCGATATAATGGAATATCATACAACCAACGAAAGGAATGAAGCACTCATACCTAGCAACATGCATAGACCTTGAAAACATTATGTTAAGTGCAAAAAGCCAGACACAGAAGGCCATGTATTACATGGTTCCATTTATACAAAATGTCCAGAATAGGCAAATCCATAGAGACAGAAAGTAACTTAGTGGTTGCCAGGGACTGGGGGAAGAAGGGGGTGATGGGGAGTGATTGTTAATAGGTATGAGGTTTCTCCTGGTTGATGAAAATGTTCTGGAATAGTGGTGATGGTTGTGAAACCTTGAGATTAAACTAAAAACCACTGAATTATATGCTTTAAAAGGATGAATTTTATAGTATGTACATTATATCGCAATAAAAAAGTATTTTAAGATGACAACAGGGAGTGCTGAGAAGGCTTGCACATGGAGGGGGTGATTGAGCTGAGTGCTGAAGTTCTCAGGAGGTGAGAGGGGCAGAGATATTGATGTGTTATAAAGTGAAGGCCAGGATGCGGTCAGAATTTGGGGTGGGCAGAAAGGAAGGTGCCAACATTTCCAGTGAAGAAAATGTTCATTTTCAGTGAAGAAAATGTCAGGAGGCGACAACTACCTTGAGGTGAGGCAGAGGATGAGAAGGTAGGATGGCCTGAGTCTTGAAGCAGCAGAGATGTACACCTGGTGAGAAGGGCAGTGTCTGGAAGCCAGGTGAGGCCTCCTCACCCTAGGGCTGGGGTGAGAGCAGGCCCAGCCTCCACCAGGGAGGCAGAGGAAGCTCGGTGCTAAGTGAAGGAGAAAGATGGTTGATTTTCCAGCAAGTGGAGGAGTTCCAAAAGGCACAGAGGGAAGGCTTGAGGGGGAGTGGGGGAGGGGAGCAGAGTCACAGGCCAGTGACTAACCCTGCACTAGCCCCAGCTCACATCATACCAAACATATTAAAATGTACCCTCAGCCCACAATGAGAATAGCAACTTTTGGGAATTCCCTGGCCAGGGAATTTGGACTGAGTCTCGTGGTTTGGACTCAGCACTTTCACTGCCAGGGGCCCAGGTTCAATCCCTGTTTGGGGAACTAAGATCCCACAAGCACTTTTATTGTACATTTTTGGAAGGATTTGTATACTATTGCTTTTTAACTTATTTAGCAACAAATAACATTTAATTTACATTTGTCCAGGATTTTTCTGCAATTCAGTAGTTCTTGTCTAGTGAGAAAATCAGCCCTGCCGATTATGTACATGTGTCAGCGGTATTTTATGAATACCAATTTTAGCAATTAGTAAAGTTGACAACATGTTACATTTCGTACATACTGAATGATGTTTTCGTTAACTTTGATTTTGGAGCCATAGATTAACTGTTTCATTTTCATCGGCAGCTGAAAGGCTTGTAGCCCCGAGGCCCTGGATCTCCAAGGCCTGCATTGAAAAGACCCAGCATTGTTGGCTGAGTCTGTGGGAGGATCAACAGAGCGTTAGAAACCACAATTTCGCTTCTTCTCGATGACTGAGTCACCACTTGTAGGGCTATTTGCTTCTGAACCATGTGGACACCCTTTTTTATCCTTTGTCCATTATGCTGTCAGCAGTCCCTTCTTGCTGGTAGCGCTTTGCCTCTCCAGTAAACTTCCTGTTTCACCCTTGGCAACTCCCAATTTGTTCTGGTTGGGAAAAGAGATACATGTTTGTTGGAATTGTTTTTAAAGTAAAAGCAAACTCAAAGTGCAGGTCTGAGTCTTTTTGTGGAATGAAGCTCGTGGATTTCAGTACATTAACTTTTGTCTTTATAACAGCTATTTCTCCAGGGCTGAGGTTGCCAAAAGTCTGGCACAATTTGGGGGTTAGACCCTAACCCAATGAGGGAGGTCACCATCCCAGGGGAATCATCACTAGATAAAGGATAATACCTAGGTCTTTCTTGAGCCTGTCTTACCCAAGAGGATAAAGCATCTCAATTCCAGGCTTCATCTTGGTGATGGAAATTGTTCATGTCTTGGCCAGACGTACAGGAACTTGTATGTTCCATCTATGTTCTGAAGGTATGTAAATTATCTCAAAATCAACTCCAGTTCATCAATCATCTGAAATTTTTTGGATGAGCCACAGGAGAATAAATTAACAAAGCCATGTATTTTTTTAACAGCTTTATTGAAATACAGATCACATACCATATAGTTCACCCCGCTAAAGTGTTCGTTTCAGTGGTTTTTAGCATATTCACAGAGTTGTACAGCCATTAGCACAATCAATTCTAGAATATTTTAATCACCCCAAAAAGAAACTATATACCTCTTAGCAGTGACTGTATTCCTCCAAACATCCTTGTTTCAGAAAACTGCTAAACTACTTTCTACCTCTATCGATTGGCCTATTCGGAACATATATGTGTCAAACAGACTTTAAACGTGGTCTTGAGTTCTGAGTTTGGAAACGCCAGTGTTATACAGGCCTACCTCTTAGGCAGAATGCCTGGGTGAATAAATCACTTACTTTTTGCTCTTAGGTTTCCTATCGCTTACAGAAGTGTAATGATACTTACAACACAGGGTTAATTCTCAGTTCATGTTTATTAAGCAATTCCGTAAATTTCAGCCATTTAGCAGGAAGTGGAATGGTGACATATCAAAAACCTCCTCCTGCCCGTGGTCTCTCAACCCTCCTTATCCCCCTGTTTAATGTGGCTTAGAACATCAGAGAAATTCATCGTTGAACAAAGCTAATGTTCTCTTGATTAGATTAATTATACAAATGAAATCCACATTATTCTTAACCCTTTTTTAAACGAGTAGTTTAGATCTCTACCCCCTCTTAGCTTTTAATCAGAATTCCAGTTCTGTACAAGTAACAACTTCCCTTCTGTGTTTCTCTCCCCTTCCTTCCTGTATTTAATTTCTGGTAGTGTGCTAATGACCACTGTGTGAGCCAAAATTCTGGCAGTAAATAGGGGGGAAAAAGAGAAGGGAAGACAGCATATGTGGAAGGTTATACTCAGGTTTTCTCACAGCGGATGAGATATAGGATCTCAGACTCTGGACCCAAACAGACTTGGGTTTGAATCCCGTTACTTCCTAGCTGTGTGACCTTACATAAGTCACTTCTGTGCCTCAGTTTCCTCATCTTAAAAATGGGAACAGTAACACCTACCTCATGGGGTTTTTCTGGGAATTAAAAGCGTTAGAACAGTGAGAGTACTCGGCACACTGCCTGATACAGAGCAAGAACCCAACATAGGTTGTCACTGCTGTGATGACAATGTCACAGCCAACAGCCTGCTTGCAGAGACCCAAAAAACCAAGGAAGAGGTTAAATAGTAATCACACGATTGGCGAAGTGCCTTAATATTTGTGTGAAGCATTTTCACGTGCATCAGCTCCTTTAAAGACTTAAAGGGCTGCCCTATGTAAACAGCATTTTATGATTATGTGCAGATTGTACCCAGAGGAGGTTTGGAAGTTCACCAGGCAATGTGGTCTGTAGACCCCAAAGAGAAAGAAGGTCGGTGGACTTTCCATCTTGGCAGAAGAGGACTTGGAATGAGGGTAGGAAGGAGGTCACTGGGGTCCACACTGCCTGTTCCTTGCTGTCTCTGGAGGAGAATTCCGCAGGAGGCAGGACGATAGGATGACTGAAAGCCCAGCCTCAAGCACCAGACTGCCTGGGGCTGAAGCCTGCCTTGTTGCTTCTCGCTTCTCACTTACGTCACCTGAGCAGTGGGATAATAATGCACCCACTTCCCTGAGCTGAGATGAGCCTTAGATGAGCTAGTCTGAAGAGGATGTGCCACTGGTTCGGAATAAGCACTTGGTAAGTATTAGCTCAGGACTCCTGCACTCCAGTAAAATGGGTTGGCCGCAGTGTGATAGGAGAACTTACGCATTGCTTTGCTAGACATTTCCACTTAGATGCCCCATAGGCATCTGAAACTCGGCATGTGCAAAGCTGAACTCATCACTTTTCCCCATAATCTGCCTTTCAACCGGAGCTTCCGACTTCCATGAGTGGCACCACGTCCACCAGGCTCCTTCTCTCCCTCCGCTCCTGCACACAGTCATACACCGAGACTACTCGGTTTAGCTCCTTGAAATTTCCCCCGTCTGTCTCATCCTGCTGTCCCCACGATCGTAGCCTCAGCTCACCATCTCTTCCCTGTCTGTACAGTGTCTCCTAACCTTGTAGACACTAATCTCGGTCTGGCTCCAGTCCTCAGTCCATTCTTCCTGAGGCTGCCACGGGGACCTTCTAAAATGCAAAACTGGTGGTCTCTCCCCACCTTCCTTGACTCCCTAGTACCCACCGGATGAAGGCCAAGCTCCATCACATAGCACAGCAAGTCCTTCAAGATGTGGCCCTGACTACCTGCCCTCCAGCATCTCCTGCCCTCTCTCCCCACAACGTCCTTCACTCCAGCCCTTCTGAGCTAGTGACGGTTCCCAGGATGCCCCCATGTCATTGCATCAGCACTCTGCATGCCTGGGATGCTCGTTTCCTACTGGCCCATAAAGCCATTGGAGCACAGATCAAGGTTGACTGGTACCTCTAGTCCTAGCCCCTGGCCATTGCCACTCTCCTGAGCACATGCCAGCAACCAAGCAAGTGAATTCTCCTGGACAAGTCTTTTAAAGGGCTGTGAGGACTGTGCATCTAGAGCTCGCATCTCTTGAGCGTTTGCTGTCAAAGTGCATTTGCATGTATTACTTCATTTATCCTCTAACAGCCCATGACAGAGGTACAGTTGACCCTCCGTGTCTGCAGGTTCCACATCTGCCTATTCAACCACAGATCAAAAGTATTCAGAAAAAAAATTCCAGAAAGTTCCCAAAAGCAGAACTTGAATTTGACCTGCACTGGCAACTATTTACATAGCATTTACATGTGTAAGCTATCACAGGTAATCTCGAGATGATTTAAAGTACGTGGGAGGAGATACATAGGTTATATGCAAATACTGTGCCGATTTATATAAGAGACTTGAGTATCCACAGAGTTCAGTATCCGCAGGGGGTCCAATCCCCCAAGGATACTGACTATACTACCACTATTAATATCATTCTCACTTTCCTAGGGCAGAGAGAAATTAAATAACCTGCCCAAGGTCCCAGAACCGGGAAGTAGCAGGGCCAGGACTTGAACTCAGCTCTCTCTCACCCCAAATCAACTACTCTCTCATGCCTCCACCTCCCAGTATATCAAGCTCTTGAGGGAAAAAAGAAGGATTTACACCTTTTCCCAAAGCTCAGTTTCTAGAACCTTGTAGGAAACCAGGATGTGTAGCCCGTGCAGGAGAGGAATCCCCGAGGCCATCCCAAAGGCAGGAGAGGCTCCTGGCTGGAGAGCTTGTCATGACAATAGAAGTTTGTGGTTTGCGAATGGTTTTTTGAAAGGTATTTGGGGTTAAAGTGAAACAACAAAATCACTGAAAATGATTTACAGTTTATGACTCTCAAGGTTTCATGTTTCCAGAAAAGCCAACAGAGCTGTTCCATGGTACATATTAAATTGTCTTCCTGATTCACTCTCCCAAACTTCATCTTGGCCTTGTGCAATCTCTCTATTAAAGGGGCATTGTTTCATGATTTATTATACAAGTCAAACCAGCCTTGCCATTGCTTCACCCACTTACTAACAACTGTAACATCAGACCCAGCCTGGTGCAAAAACCACAGACACTGGGTGTGAAAACTCCTGGGACAGTAAAGCTTACACCTTCAGGGGAAGCAAATTATTCACCTGGAATTTAAGGTGATCTGTTTCCTCCTAAGTGAGCCAGGAAAGCATTCCAAGTATGTTTGTAATCTGCTTATCACTCCCCACTTTGCCACGCTCTTGTCCAAGAATGCACAGGAACAGTAAGTTGTGTATGTGCTGAAGAGCTCCTGAAATTAAATCCTCACACCCACAGGTGCTGCCACCGCTCTGCTGCCACTGGACCTTCACTTGTGATGGTTCTGTGGAGCAGCAGAAATTGTTGGTGTTTTCAACTTAGCATCGGTGAGTTAGCTATTGTATGTAATACCTTATACATACACTTAGAAGACGTATTGCATAAAAGACCCTCTGGGGCAGATATGTGCTTTGAGCCCACCCCAAAAAGTGTTTTTGTTCAACAATTTGAATACTAGAAAATTTCCTGAGACCAGCAGAATTCTTTATTAGTACCAATACTCTGAGTTCAGCTGTGCCTGTTGATTCTAACTTTGGAAAGAAAGTGGACAGAAGGAAAGAAACTAGTATTTGTAAGCATGTATGATGTGCTGGGCACCGTATTAGCCAATTAACCTGCATCATTTAATTTTTACCATAAACTTCAAGGCGGGTAATGTGATCTCCATCTGAGCAAGAGGAACCCAGGCCTCAGCGGGGCCAAGTCCGCTGCCCAGGGCTGGGGTGGAAACCCTGAGCTGTCTGGTTCTGTCTGTCCCTCACCCCCACCAGGGACTGTTCTCTGCAAATTCAAATTGATCTGTTTTAGAGAAGGTGGTGGTACTACAGTCAACTCTGCAGCTCTGATTCAGGAGACCTGTTCTCCAGCTCTGTTCCTTCTGTAGTTGTTCCAACGTTAACTTAGCAACTTTAAAATAACCCAGGAGTGGAGTGAAGGATCCACTGGACAAAACTGGAGTGGGAATGCCCGTTTTCACTGTGGCCTCACCCACTGACCATGTTGATTACCACTTTACTCCTTTTTCTTAAAGGACTCACAGCAACATTTTCTGCCCAGAGTTCCTTGTTCTCAGCAGAAACCTCTGTCAAGTTCCAGCTGAAACAGAGAAAATTTGGTGGAGGGAAAGTGAGGCATTTACCCAGGCAGCTGGAACCAGGTAGAAAGTATTGAGGTCACAGAAAAGGTACCTGTAAACTCAGAATTGGGAGAGATTTCCCTCTGCTTAGAGGCAAAGAGAGATTTGGGAACACTTCAGGGAGGAAATAACCTTTAAGCAGAACCTTGGCCGTGAAGGATGGGGGAAAATTCATTTCAAACAAAAAGGAAACTGTGAACAGAGGCAGGAAAGTGAGGACATTGGTGGGAAATAGGGTATTAATAGTGCTGTGTAATCAACAACACGGCTCTTCATCACAGCCCCATGGCTCGGGTATCTGCATCCCATAAACAAGTACACGACAATCACCTGTTGCCGGAGGAGCACTCTTTCAAATGATCAGACACATCTGGAAGGTCTCCCTTTTGAATGGTAGTGCGTACCTGCGTGGAAGCGGTCGTGTTAATGAAGATCGATTTTAAGATTCCGTTTTGTTTTGCTTCTGCAGAAGGAAACCCCACTTGCCAACGCGGCGTTCTGGGCAGCGAGGAGGGGCAACTTGGCCCTGCTCAGGCTGCTGCTGAACAGTGGCCGAGTGGACGTGGACTGCAGGGACAGTGTACGGACCGGTCCATTCGGTACACGCATGCTGGGAGCTCGCCGTCCCCCGCTGGCATGAGAGCGCCTGCCGAGTACCCTTCCTTCACAGTGCTTGTCTGCTTTTCCATGTGTTTGCTTGCTTCATCCTTTTCAAAAAGTCCGAAGTACCACGGGGAACTTCAAAACATACTGGGGGTCTTCCCTGGTGGCGCAGTGGTTGAGAGTCCGCCTGCCGATGCAGGGGACGCGGGTTCGTGCCCCGGTCTGGGAAGATCCCACATGCCGCGGAGCGGCTGGGTCCGTGAGCCATGGCCGCTGAGCCTGCATGCCCAGAGCCCGTGCTCCACAACGGGAGAGGCCACAACAGTGAGAGGCCCGCGTACCGCAAAAAACAAAAAAACAAAAAACATACTGGGAAAGCCATTACCTGCATAAAACAGGAGGGGCCACAATAGGGGAAGAGACACGTCACTGGGAATCAGAATCGGCCAAGTCCAAGAAGAAAAGGGGGAGATGATTCAGAACGGAAGGGGGCTGCCGCGGATGTGGGAGTTGGGTTTTTTCTACTGAGAGATGGAAGCCTCCACCCAGCCTCTTATCCCTTCCTTACCTTGGCAAACACCAATACCCTCATCGGCAATGAAGGGGAAATAAAAACAGGTCCTCCCGCCTACTTTCAGGCATCACTGCGAGAGCCCTTCCTTCCCCGGCTAGAGGCGGCAATTTCCCTGTTCTCGGCAGGATGTCGCGTCTCTGGGGACTAAGAGGACCTCAGATGAGGAGAGAGGAGATGTTTTGATTTTAGGGATTAAATAGAAATGTTTGCACAGGAGCCTTCCTGTTTTCCTGATAACAGGGTGTGCCATTTCCATTTTTTATTGCGCAAATTTGGTAGGTGATGTCAGCCACCAGCCCAAGCGAGGTATCAAAATTTGCTCCACTTTGCCCCCCCCGCCACCGGGCCTCAGTGCAGGACAGCTTGGGGTGCACCTCCAGACCCACTTGTAACTTTCTCCAGTTTGCTCTGTGTCCCAGAGTTGGAGCTGTCTGGCCTGCCCCAGGGGACTGGCTTCCCTCTGGCCTCCAGTAGGGTTTGGCCAGTGGGAGCATTGGCAGGAATCAGAGGGAGGGAGGACAGGGATGTTGGGGAGTCTAGACCCCCCCCAATCCTGTCTGGCAGCAGGACTCTCACCCTCTCCGTCCTGGGAGCCACCACCTGTCCCTCACGCCTTCGGGCCTGGGCTAGCAGTGCAGCTCCGCTGTTACTCGCTCCCAGTACTGTTCTTTGTAGTTTCCCTACATCCAGAGCATAGCCTTATAAATAGTCTCTTTATTAAACTTTCGTCCAGTTATCCCAGTTTGAATGTACCATCTGTTCTTTGCCAGGACCCAAACTGATATGGGGTCTTGGGCATCTGTGAACTGGTCGTCGGGTCTTACTTGGGTCTCGCTGGGCAGCAGTGCCACACTGGACAGAACTGGAGTGGGAATGCCTGTTTCCATTGTGGCCTCACCCACTGACCATGTTGATGACCACTTTACTCCTTTTTCTTAAAGTCACCCCTTTTCAGACACCCCCTATGACCTTCTCCTGATTCCAGCTTTGTGTAGCTTAATACATCCACAGATCCCTCCTCTTTTTAAAATTAATTAATTTGTTTGTTTATATTTTTGGCTGCGTTGGGTCTTTGTTGCTGCGCACGGGCTTTCTCTGGTTGCGGCGAGCAGGGGCTACTCTTCGTTGTGGTGTGCGGGCTTCTCATTGCGGTGGCTTCTCTTGTCGCGGAGCAGGGGCTCTAGGCGCGCGGGCTTTGTATTCTATTCCTCCTTTGTCCCAACCTCTGACTTCTCCTCAGTCGACCATGATGTGGAAGTGAAATACAATGTGTAAAGGAGCATTTTGGTTATTTGTTTCATTCATCTTCCCTTACTGTAAAATAGATGAGCCTGTTGTTTTTTATTTTCTTTTTAAAATATCCAAGTTAAGTGCTCTGGGGTTCCTGTAGCTCATGATTGATTTGTATTTTGAGACCAGTGTGACCCATGATGAAAAAATTTTCTCATCTCTCACGCAAAGGATACATTCATAGCTTGCCTGTTCAGACTGGCTTTAAATCAAGGAGTCTTCTGTCTGAATGCTGAATAAAAATGTTCTCACATTCAAGAGGAGGTTGGTAACTCCAAGTTTGCTACTCTAATCTTGAAAAACACGGAGGAATAAGTCCCCCTGAACGATAGGTGGTACAGCCGACATGAAGGTCCTACATTCAAATACCAAATGCTGTCACGTGGGGTAGAAGAGTATCATCTTCTCAATTCTACCGGTACTTTTACTTATAGCAAACAAGACTTTCCCCAAACTAGGATCGTCTTTCACACGAGTCAACAAAAACCAAATAATAATCTAACATTTACTGAGGCATCATAATATTATTTTAACATCTAACTCTTTTTTTTTTTTTTTTTTTTTTTTTTTTTGG
>NW_020174563.1:2350589-2447775 GCF_003031525.2 Neophocaena asiaeorientalis asiaeorientalis
TTTTTTTTTTTTTTTTTTTTTTTGCGGTACGCGGGCCTCTCACTGTTGTGGCCTCTCCCGTTGCGGAGCGCAGGCTCCGGACGCGCAGGCTCAGGGGCCATGGCTCACAGGCCTAGCCGCTCTGCAGCATGTGGGATCTTCCCGGACTGGGGCACGAACCCGTGTCCCCTGCATCGGCAGGCGGACTCCCAACCACTGCGCCACCAGGGAAGCCCTAACATCTAACTCTTACTGAATATTTAACATTACTAAGCTAAGCACATCGCCTGAATTATTGCTTTTCCCCATTTAATTTAATCAGGCAGATGCTTTTACTAGTCCGCATTACAGATGAGGTGAATGAGCCTTTGAGAGCTCAGATAACCGGCCCAGAATCATACTGTCAGTGACCACTCAACTACACTGCCTTCCTACAAAATCCCACAGACGTATTGAATATATAGCACGAGGCTTCTAAGAATCACCACCCCGTACCTCGTGAGGCTTCCTCACAGGCAGAGCCGTCTGCCTCTCTCTTATCCTCTCCACAGAAGCAGGCGGCTGACCACACAGAAGAGGCGGTTCAGATTACAGTTTCGAGCCCTTGAAAACAAATGTAAATTAAACCACAAAAGTCCACTTGAATTGGAATATCAGGTGGTACGTCTCAAGCCCTTGAATCTTAAAGCTGGCAGGGACCTTGGCAATCATATCATCCAGCTCCTCATTTTAAACCTGAAGTAAACGAGTCCCAGGAATTGTGAGCAGTGTGCCCCAGGTTACGCTGCTGGTTGATGACAGAGATGGACCCCGGGGCTCCTGACTCTCACTTCTGTAGTCTCTCGTGGCATCTTTACCTGAATCCGTTTGAAAATAAAGAATTCTAAACTCAGAAAACCGACTAGTACCACTTAACCCACTTTTTTGCGTTAATAACAGTGTTTTGGCTCAGGAATCATAAAACGAGGCCACCACGTCACTGCTGCCTCAAAATGCAGTAACCGTGGTTCACTTGGACTGCGTGTCTGAGGGTAATGGAAGTAAGTGAATGTTTGAATTGAAAATGCCAGCCTCAGCAATTTGTCACTTTGCTTTTTCCTGTTTGGTCTGCATCATAAGATTATTCACGAGACACTTTTATTTACTACGGGAGATGTTGCGCTCAGCTCGGATGTGTCCTGGGAGGAGCTGACGTCTGCGGCATCTTCTCCAGGCCACCTCTCTGGTGTCACGTGGCCTGACTGCTCATCTGTCTCTCCCCCACCCAGAATGGCACAACACTGCTCATGATCGCCTCCTATGCTGGCCACATAGGCTGTGTGAGGGAGCTCGTCCTGCAAGGAGCTGACATCAATCTCCAGAGAGAGGTAAGTCAGGTTTTGCACGTGAATAAGAATAACGCAGCTCTATTGACAACAGCCAGGTCATGGAAGCAACCCAAGTGTCCATCATCGGACGAACGGAGAAAGAAGATGTGGTACATATATACAATGGAATATTACTCAGCCATAAAAAGAAACAAAACTGAGTTATTTGTAGTGAGGTGGATGGACCTAGAGTCTGTCATACAGAGTGAAGTAAGTCAGAAAGAGAATAACAAATACCCTATGCTAACACATATATATGGAGTCTAAAAAAAAGTGGTCATGAAGAACCTAGGGGCAAGATGGGAATAAAGACACAGACCTACTAGAGAATGGACTTGAGGATACAGGGAGGGGGAAGGGTAAACTGGGACAAAGTGAGAGAGTGGCATGGACATATATACACTACCAAACATAAGGTAGATAGCTAGTGGGAAGCAGCCGCATAGCACAGGGAGATCAGCTCGGTGCTTTGTGACCACCTAGAGGGGTGGGATAGGGAGGGTAGGAGGGAGGGAGATGCAAGAGGGAGGGGATATGGGGACATATGTGTATGTATAACTGATTCACTTTGTTATAAAGCAGAAACTAACACACCATTGTAAAGCAACTATACTCCAATAAAGATGTTAAAAAAAAAAAAAAGAATAACGCCAGTGACAGAGATGTGAAGTTCTCACAATAGTGAATTGTTAAAAAGGACTAGAGTACAGTCATCCCTCCGAATACGCAGGGGATTGGGTCCAGGACCCCCCGTGGATACCAAAATCTGCAGATACTCAAGTTCCTTATGTGAAGTGGCACAGTATTTGCATATAGCCTACGCATATCCTCCGATGTACTTTAAATCATCTCTAGAGTACTTATAATATCTAATATGATGTAAATGCTATGTAAATAGTTGCTGGTGCGTGGCAAGTTGGAACTTTATGGAATTTTTCTTTTTTTAAAAAATTTTATTGGAGTATAGTTGATTTACAATGTTGTGTTAGTTTCAGGTGTACAGCAAAGTGATTCAGTTATCCATGTACATATATTCTTTCTTTTTCAGATTCTTTTCCTGTATAGGTTATTACGGGATATTGAGTAGAGTTCCCTGTGCTATACAGTAGGTCCTTGTTGGTTACCTATTTTACATAAAGTAGTGTGTATGTGTTAATCCCAAACTCCTAATTTATTCTTCCTCACCCACCATTTGGTAAGTGTAAGTTTGTTTTCGAAATCTGTGTCTGTTTCTGTTTTATAAATAAGTTCATTTGTATCATTTTTTAATTAGATTCCACATATGAGTGATATCATGTTTGTTTTTCTCTGTCTGACTTACTTCACTTAGTATGATAATCTCTAGGTCCATCCATGATGCTACAAATGGCATTATTTCATTATTTTTTATGGCTGAGTAATATTCCATCGTATATATGTACCACATCTTCTTTATCCATTCCTCCGTTGATGGGCATTTAGGTTGCTTCCATGTCTTGGCTATTGTAAATAGTGCTGCGTTGAACACTGGGGTGCATGTATCTTTTCGAATCATGGTTTTCTCTGGATATATGCCCAGGAGTGGGATTGCCAGATCATATGGTAGCTCTATTTTTAGTTTTTTAAGGAACCCCCATACTGTTCTCCATAGCGGTTGTGGAAATTTTTAAAAAATATTTCTTTCTGTGGTTGGTTGAATCCATGAATGCAGAACCTGTGGATATGGAGGGCTGACTGTAATCATTGCTTTTTTCCTATATGACATTAAAGCCCAGGTTGCAGACTGCATTGTGTCTAAATAAGGCCCAGGGAGGGACTGTTGGTTGTACTTCAGTTGAACAAATCTTCTAGGCCCATGTTACATCTGACATAACAAGGGCTTCCCTGGTGGCGCAGTGGTTGAGAGTCCGCCTGCCGATGCAGGGGACACTGTTCGTGCCCCGGTCCGGGAAGATCCCGCGTGCCGCGGATCGGCTGGGCCCGTGAGCCATGGCCGCTGAGCCTGCGCGTCCGGAGCCTGTGCTCCGCAACGGGAGAGGCCACAGCAGTGAGAGGCCCGCGTACCACAAAAAAAAAAAAAAAACATCTGACATAACAAAACCTCCAACCACATTCCTTAAACACCCATATGTTTTGCCCTGAGCCTAAATCACTTCTTCCTTCTTCCCTTGGGATGAGATGCTATAGAAGGTATAGGATTTTCATAGAGATTATATTTTTAGAAGGATTGGGTCACCCACTGTTAGCTAGGCTCACTGGCTAGCCTACCTCAGCCATTCTCACCAAACCATGTTTGCAAAGGGCTTCTCTGACCAGCCATGAGTTAAATAAGTTCTCTCTCCGAAAGGCATGTGGTGAACATTGGACTAAAATGTGAGCCTGTTCACACAATCGTTCAAGGGCCATCTCAGGAGTCCTATCTAGCCAGAGGATCCATTCTCAGTCCGATGCAGAGGAGCAGTGGGAGGCTGGAGATTCAGGCCTGGGAAGGTGCACGTATTTCCAAGCCAGTCTAGGGCCTGGTGAGTTCACCTTTGTGGAGACACATCCAAGGTCACACCTAGAGTGAATGTGACCTCAGTCCACAGAGACTCAGACCCGAGGTGGGCATACAGGGGCAAGCTCCAAACCAGACAGGAGTGCTTGGTTTTCCTTGATCCACTCTTATCAGAGGCCCTGACCTGCAGGTGTTTCGGAAAGGATGATTCACCAACCAAACTTTCATCAAGCAAAACACCCTTCTCCCAGGCTGGACCCCCATCCCTGAGTGGAGAAAAGTAAGACACACCATGTGTAAGGTCTGCATTTTCCTGGGGGCATCTAGAAGTCCCTCCCTCTCCCCTCTGGGTGTCACCTTGGCTGTGGACCGTGGGAGAATAACCCTTGATAGATAGCATCCGGACACTGGTTCTCCACAGCCCCGGATCAGCAAGCCTGGGCCTTGAGAGGAGCAGTACAGAGACTACAGGAAATCCATCCAGTCTCCTCCCGGACAGATCCTTCTGAGTAATTTCCACAACACCGAATCATTGTTTTAGGTCATTTTCACTTCAGCAGCTGATTTTCTTCCGGAAGGAAGCTGTTTGGGCCCCTTTAGAATTCGACTTTAAAACTTCCCTAATCGTTTTATTTTTCCCCTCTGCTTTACAGCCTTTGTTTATTTTAACTTTAAAGAAAAGACAGATTTTCTCTAATAAAAACAATACAGTCCAGATCTGCTTACTCAAAGACTTTATTGTGAAGGGCTAGTTCAACATACACAAAAATCTCTTAAGAAAAACGGAGAGAAGCTGGGAGAAGAAGAGAAACGTTTGTTTGACTTCCACCCGAAGTATGGTTTTTATGGTCTTTATATTTATCTGTTTGGTTCCAACTGCTCAACTAATGTTCTTGGTGATGAAAACTATTGTGCATTGAACACAGTGGCCCTTGAGGAATTAAGTGTGTTGGGTTTAGAGGTAACCTGTGTGGCGCAAATAACGATGACATGTAGGTCCCCGGTGACCCCCAGAATTCCCTGAGCCAGGTCAGTCTGGAAAAATAGCCAAAGAGAGGCCCTGACCTCACCCCGCATGTTTTGGAAGCTGGAAGAGAGTGCCTGGCAGTGCTGTGGAACTGACGCTTAGAGCAGACTTCCTCGGTTCATCTGTAATCCAATTTGCAATATCAGAATATTTGTCTCCTGAAGATGGACCTGCCACTGTTTCCTTTAGTTTGCTCTCCAGACACATAGCGTTTGCACACTTCGGTAGTCTCTAAAATTCATGTCTATTAAGAAGGTGAGGGATTTCCCTGGCAGTCCAGTGGTTAGGAGTCCACGCTTCCACTGCAGGGAACACAGGTTTGATCCCTGGTCGGGGAACTAAGATCCCACATGTGCACAGGGCAGCCAAAAAAAAAAAAAAAAAGATGAGAGTTTTCCTATTCTAGCCCAGTTTCTTCATCCAGACCTTGTTACATCTTAACATTTCTGGAACCCAGCAGCCTCCACACTGGTCACTTACCTGAACAAGGAATACAGTCTGTTCAAATATAGCCCCCTCCTAGGCTGGAAGTTTATATGCAAGGATTTTGTTTTGTTTTGTTTACAAGCATATAAATCAAATGTAATGTAACCAAATATCTTTTAAAACCAGCCTCTGTCTCTCTCTCTCTCAGTCAGGTACAACTGCCCTGTTCTTTGCTGCTCAACAAGGACATAATGATGTTGTGAGATTTCTCTTTGAATTTGGAGCATCCACTGAATTTAGGACCAAAGTAAGAGAATTTTCTTGCTTTTATACCTTGTTGAAGAATTTCAGCAGTCATGAGTTTCCATTTCTCTTCATCTATAGTATGAATCTTTGCTTTGCTTTTTACAAGATTTTCAAGCCTAAGAAGGTGGGTTTCACAAGGTTAAATTGTAATGATTCAGGGGTAGTCCTAGGAATCCAATTCATTTTTACTTTGGGCTCACAATTGGAGAACTCGGGGTGGGAGGAATTGCTTAGATTGTTTCTTGTACTGGTAACTTTCTACTCTGGGACACTAAATTTTGTTATCAGGATGGATACAGTAGCAGGTGCTTTATAACTCTCCCTGTTTTCATATGCTTTTTTCTGCTTCAAGGCTAATCCCAGTGCTATGATAGGAATTGTTGGAAGTATTAAGCCAATCCTAGTGAATCTGAGAGATTTCTAAGGAGGGTTTGGCAGACAGTTTACTTTCTGAAATGTCCTCACTGAAATATATATGATTACAGTTTATATAGTTGGGCAAGGAATTGTGGTTCTTCCTTTGAAGAAGTCATTGATTCTTCATGTTTGACGTGTGGATAAGAAAACTGAGGCTGCAGAAAGATAAATTTTGTGTTCACAGCATGACCTTTCATGATAATGCTTTGTAGTAGAAGAATTTGAACTGCCATCGCATTGTAATTGAAAACTTATTTCTGTCATAAAAAATTGCTTCAGTCATAAAAAATTCCTGAAAATTAGCCCTAGTTGGAAACCTTTAGGTTTTCTTAATTTACTCTATGTGATATTTTGATATCAAGGAGGTTTCCAGTGGAGTTTTTTTTTTCCTGTTAAAACACTATTAAGTAGATCTGAATTTCAGAAAGGGTTTCTGTCCTTTCTAAAACCTACTGTTGGACTGTGTACATGCCTCCAGACATGCTGAATATAATATACAGTAATCCAAAATACATGTGTACACATATTTTATATTAAATATCATTTTATTTTTAATTATAAAAGCAATACAACTAAAAATAAAAAGTTCTACAAACCTGACTCAACTCTGAACTATGTCAAATGATCGTGTGTGACCACATGGCTGCTTCGTTCTTCTTGGCTAACAAGTTAATGCTGGCCTTTGAGCCAGTTTGTGCTGTCCCAGAAATCCATGGAACATGGGACCCAGGGCGAGCAGTTCCACATGTTTCCATTAGGTCAACTGCAGGTGGCCAAGAGTTTTCCATGGGAAGAAGACAGTGTCAGGAGGCTTTGAGTTTTAGTATGATCCTGTCATCAAAACTGACTCTGTGGGCTTCCCTGGTGGCGCAGTGGTTGAGAGTCTGCCTGCCGACACAGGGGACACGGGTTCGTGCCCCGGTCCGAGAAGATCCCACATGCCGCGGAGTGGCTGGGCCCATGAGCCACGGCCGCTGAGCCTGCGCGTCCGGAGCCTGTGCTCCGCAACGGGAGAGGCCACAGCAGTGAGAGGCCCGCGTACCACAAAAACAAACAAACAAAAAAACAAACTGACTTTGTGTCAACTGTTCTCATTGTAATTGAACCTATGTCCCCAAAAATGTGTTTTTTTAAATAAAAGGTATCAGCTCTTCTATGACGATCATGTTTTATCTGTTCTCTAAATCCATTACGCAAAAAGCTGGGAAGATTGACACAACAAAACTTGGAAACATTGGTGCTTGTTGCTGCTAATAGCTTAATAAGCAACTTCTTAATGCCCACCCGCCTCCACCTCCACCCACCCCCACCAACCTCAGCCCTCCAGTCTCTCTCCTCCATTCCCCACCCTTCAAAACGCAGCTCTTCCCACCACACAGCCGGGCCCTTGCTGAAGCCTTACTCAGCCATGTGCATCCCCCAGCACCCTGCCTGCCTGTGAATGCGGGACCATGTGCAGCAGTGTTTCTCCAAGGGAGGCCCACCTGCCACTGGCACCTCTCGGTCACCTCACATGGCTGGTCAAATGCCTCCTTCTGGGGCTCACTCCAGACCTACTGAATCTGAGGGTGGGGCTGCGAGGGTAGCCATTTTGAATAAACACTCTATGCCCAAATTTAGAAACCACCCTATCTTATATCTATGACTTGTATTTTAGAACCAGAGTCCACGTTCTTCGATTGTTTACAGTTGGCTCAAATGTCCACATACCCATTCACAGAGCCAAAGAAACAACACAACAACCCTAGATGGGAAAAGAGAAAGCCTCAGCCCAGCACCTGAGAAAAACCATTAAGGGCTTCACGGACTTCCCTGGGGGCGCTGTGGTTAAGAATCCGCCTGCCAATGCAGGGGACACGGGTTCGAGCCCTGGTCCGGGAAGATCCCACATGCCACGGAGCAACTAAGCCTGTGCACCACAACTACTGAGCCTGCGCTCTAGAGCCCACGAGCCGCAAGTACTGAGCCCGTGTGCCGCAACTACTGAAGCCTGTGTGCCTAGAGCCTGTGCTCCACAACAAGAGAAGCCACTGCAATGAGAAGCCCGTGCGCTGCAACGAAAAGTAGCCCCACTCCCCGCAACTGGAGAAAGCCCACACGCAGCAATGAAGACCCAACGCAGCCAAAAAAAAAAAAAAGAAAGGGTTTTAGTTGACCACAAACTCAGTGAGTCAGTATTTGGTGTGGTTGGCTTAAAAGCTAATTCTAATTTAGGCACAGAGATAAAAGTAGAGGAGATGGAACCAAGGAATGTCCCATCAGGCCGCATCTACTTTGCAGTGCTCTGTTGAGTCCTAGCGCCCACGTTTTAAAAGAGGTCTGGACAAATTGGCACATGTTCAAAGGAAAATGCAAAACAGGAGAGAGAAGCACATGGAATAGGCTGCAGTTATCCCCGCTTTCAGTGCATGCAGATTTCGTCCCATGAAGGCAGGGGCCCAAGAGGGCTACTCCCTAAAAACACCTTAATCTCAGAGACCTACAACTGGGTGGACCCACGGGGAGAAGCCAATGTTTGTCAGTTGGGTCTCTGGTGAGACCACAGGAGATGATTCTGGTGATTCCAAGACACAACTGATTGGTACAGACTTCCTGTTCTGTTTCCTTTATTGAGAGGCAAAGAGATGATTCTGCGTTTGACATGAGAAATTTCTAAATTAATTATAATAACTTAGCAAATAGCTGTAATATATCTCAAGCAAGTCACCCCAGTACACAACATAAAGATGCCCTTAAGATGAACTCTGTCACGATTATAAAGAAAAAGTAAAAGAGAGAAAAGAGGAAAAGTGAGTTTGTTATTATGTACGGAAAATTCTTTTCCAAAGTTCTCACCACGTGAAGAGCATCTGCTCGTAAGATTTGTGCCCTCACTGTTTCTAACGCATTTATACTTCTCATGACCGCAGGACGGGGGCACTGCCCTGCTGGCCGCCAGTCAGTATGGGCACATGAAGGTGGTGGAGACCTTGCTGAAGCACGGAGCCAACATCCATGACCAACTTTATGTGAGTGTGTTTCAGGGGGGCTCTCGGGGGGACACTTGCTCATTCCCTTATCACAAATAGCATCGCAGTCTAAATTCCGGAAGTGGCATCTGATGCAAATTATTGCAGTTATCAGAGAACTTCAGGGGAGTTGTAAACAGTGTAGAATGATAGAGAAATTAAGAAAGTTGGTGATTAAGATACGACCAGTGGATTTAGGCATTAGGATATATGTATTAAAAGAGCAAGACCCTCAGAGGTCACCAAAGAGACCAGTACTGAAGTCAGAATGTCAAGGGTTAAGAGAATGGGAGGTCAATGAGTGATAGTAGAAGGACAGCACTCACCTGAGAAGTATTAAAACAAAACAGAAAAAAAAAAAAAAACAGAAAGTTGATGCGAGATAGAAGTTTCACTCATTAGTTATACGCTCCTTTCCTTCTTGACAACCATAGACAGTATAAATGCATTTATGTTTTACTGGCATCATAATCAAAGATGTCATTAAAGATGTCAATCTACCGTATCATTAAATTTTTTTTCCAGGACCAAAAGCATTATGACATTTAAATTAAAATGTTCCTGACAACTTTATCCACCCTTCCAAAGTTCAATACCTATGAAATGAGTGATGGGGGAGGATCCTCTGGTAACAACCCTGTTGAGGACCTGCTCCAGAATTTCTTGTCTGATCATCTCATGGATCTAAAAAGAACAGAAGAACCAATAAAATATTCCTTGGTGACCTTCAGCTTACAATTGTATCAATGCATGTTAGGCAGAATAAAGAACAGTTTGAATATGGGTTAAAAAAAAAAAGAAGTGACATCTGAGACATCAAAGGAAAAAGATAGAGTTAACCAGGTGAGCTTTTTCTATGTAGAAACCCATAATCTTATTTACCCACCTTTGCTCTGCCTTTTAAATCTCTTGTACATATGATATATTTCATGTACCTATGTAATTAAGAGCTTCAAAAATAATGTGATACAGGGGAGAGTGGGAGGGAGGGAGACGCAAGAGGGAAGACATATGGGAACATATGTATATGTATAGCTGATTCACTTTGTTATAAAGCAGAAACTAACACACCATTGTAAAGCAATTATACCCCAATAAAGATGTTTAAAAAAAAATAAAAAATAAAAATAATGTGATACATACTTATTTGTAACATGCCAAGCCCAGTGTATGGACTTGCTGAAAACCAACATAAGTCCTCCTGTTGTAGAGTTATTTGGGAGGAAGAACACAAAAAAGGAGAAATCAAGTTATTTGGAAGAGAAGTGAGGATGGCTGAATGAAGACCTCTGAAATACATGCACTCCATTGACCCTGAAAGGCATTCACTGCCAGTGTGGGTCTGTTTGCCGCTAATTGGCAATTAGCACATTACCCAAGCATTTTTAATGGTCACTCTAATTCCGTAGAATTTATGGCAAATGTTATTCTTGTTTTGGAGGAAAAAATAAAATATGGGGAGATAAAGTGACTTGACAGTCTCATGGTGAGGAGTGGAAGAATTCCTGCTTCCATTTGTCTAGGAACCATATTTTACGCTATTGTACCACTAGACATGAGCCCTATGCCCAGGGGTGCTATACTTTCATAGACGTGTAATGAGATGTGTAGGTGTGAACTTTTCCATTTGAACACCCTTTCCAGAGTTTACACAGATACCTCTGACAAATCACCAGCCTCTCTGAAATCCATAGAAACTAGCCTTAGGCTTTGCACTTCAAAATCTGTTACCACTCTGTGAACCTGTAGCATTCCTGGTTCAATGACTAAACTACTTGACTGTGGTCTGAAGGAGTGATTCTCAACTCTGGCTGTCCATTAGAACCAGGGAGCATTAAAAAAATTCTACTTCCTGGGCCCACCCCTGACCAACTAAACTGGAGTCTCTGAGGGCAGCTTGGGCAACAGGTGGTTCTGACATGTGGCCACATCTGAGAAACAGAGGTCTGCAGCTCCGTATTTCTTCAACTGTATATAGTGAAGTTGTATCTGAGAGTGTGTATGAGTATATGTATGTACAGGTTGAATAGCAAGAGCCCCTGTCTTTGGAAAAGGAAAATGGGTTATTGTTTTCATAGCATTACCATTAATAGTCAGCAATCCAAATTGACTGTGGGTATAGATTTTGTACTGTTAGATAACATTCTTCCATAAGGCTCCTTGAAGCAACACTTAATTTTAGAAATGTAGAGTTTGGGCAGATCCCATTCCCATGGTAAATTCCTCTCTGTTATAAGGTAACCTAGAAATTTCATGCACCAGAACTTCCATTTTGTATTAAGACTTTTACCCTTACCTAAACAGTCCAAATATAAATGTTTCCATTAAAAACAGTTGAAATACAGGGCAGGGGGCAGGGAGTGTCAATGATGCTTGAAAACTTCTAGGAACAGAAATGTGTAAAGCACAGTAAAAAAAAAAAAAAATCCAAAGCATGGAGATCCGTTTTGGAAAATTCCTAAGAGTTATCAGCTGCTAAGGGCAGGGAAGACTTTCTGTGGCAACACAGTAAGGAACAGCTGAAAATTGTATCCCCATATCAAACATTTGCTTAAAAATCTGTACAGGCTGAGACTTCCCTGGCGGTCCAGTGGTTAAGACTCCGAGCTTCCACTGCAGGGGTGTGGGTTTGATCCCTGGTCAGGGAACTAGGATCCCACATGCCGAGTGGCACGGCCAAAAACAAAGAAAGAATCTGTACAGGCTGATTACTTTCTTAATGATTGCGTTGAGGGCAGTCTGGCAGCTCAGCTGACCCCCACTGGAAATTCAGCACCCTCTGCCTGGTTGGACTTGTAGGGAAGGTGCTTTGATCCTGTGGTTAATGTTCCTGACCGTGAGGGGTGGTAATTAGCTGGGTTAAGTAGTTTTCCACTTAGGTCTGAAAGTAATGAGGCTCACTCTGTCCTGTGAATGCTGTCTGTGTGAAGTAAGCACCTGGACAGGAGGTGTGCTCTCGACTGACCGATGTACTTGCTGAAATTAACCAATGATACGTCTTCAAGAAAAAAGAAACGCCCAAAAGATGTACAGGCCCAGTTAAAAAGAAAACTAAAGAAAATCGGAAACAAGCACTTGCTTTGGGCTTTTTATGCACGACTGCTTAGTTGTGTGTATAGGTATTGTTGGCGTCTGCTGGGCTGGCATGGAGAGAATTCATGGACATTCTTACCAGGGTGGGTATTCTGGAAGCATCTTGTGTTTTAAAGCTTAGAGGAACTGCATGTTGGGAAAACATGGATAAGGGAGCACGAAAGAGAAAGGAGTAGGGAATATCTAATTAAAAGGATACTTTTCACTCCCAGTTCATTAGAGCACACAAAATAGATTTGAGGGATTTCTTTTTTGTTTTCTATTAACAGATTTTATTCTGTTTTTGTTTTTTCATGAACACTTAGCTCTCAGTGACAAAAGGACTGCAATGGAAAATTGTATTAAATGTGTATGTTTTTAAAATCTAAATACAAGAGGGTGGACTCTGAGATCATGCAACAAAAGCAGAAGGCAGCTAATGAGAAACCTATGCAGACAGAGGAAAATGATGATTATTTGGAAAACCTGAGTTTTCCAGCTAGATGTATCATAAGCTGTATGACCAAGATTTTATAGAGTAAACAGTCATTACATATGTCGTAACTCATCCTTATACAACTGTCTATTTTAAACTTTACCTTTCAGCCTGACTTAGTGTGATGTTTTAGAATGGTTCTTCAATGAAGAAAACGCCACACATATTAAAAGGGGGGAGGGGAGGAAATAAAAATCTAATTTCTTTTATAATAAATGTGAAAGATGACTTGTTAACACTTTCAATTTGCTATCTGTCAGGATGGAGCCACCGCACTCTTCCTAGCTGCCCAAGGTGGTTATTTGGATGTGATTCGATTACTGTTGTCCTCAGGAGCAAAAGTCAACCAGCCGAGGCAGGTAATGTTTGCGCGTGCGCATGGGGCGGTAGGCGGGACGGGCCTGCGGTCCTGCGGCAGCACGTGCCTAAGATAACCAGTCAGCACTGGGCGTCTCTAAACCCTTTCGCCTCTGGGTAAAAAGTTCATCTTTTTTTTTTTTTTTTTTTTTTTTTTTTTTGCGGTATGCGGGCCTCTCACTGTTGTGCCCTCTCCCGTTGCCGAGCACAGGCTCCGGAAGTGCAGGCTCTGCCGCTCTGCGGCATGTGGGATCTTCGCGGACCGGGGCACGAACCCGTGTCCCCTGCATCAGCAAGCCGACTCTCAACCACTGCGCCACCGGGGAAGCCCAAAAGTTCATCTTTGATTAGGGTTTTCCCTGTTCTTTGCCTTGGGCTCACCCGAAAGCCTATGAAATCAGGCTGACACCATTATTCAAGATGTTTGGCGTCTGAGGACAAGTACATACTCTGCCACCTCCTGTTCAAATAAATGATGGCTGTACTGGGGTCAGGAGAGTAGGCTAGCCTGGGACATAGGTAAATAGAGGCGGGTCAGGTAGCCTTGCCATTGCTCAGTCTCTCTGTTGATATGCTGCCTTATCTCTTACCCACCACTTCTTGTGTTGAGCCAAAGAGGAGTCCATGTTCTTGGAATCATTACTGGATTCTGCACCTTCATCTCTCACCATTACAACACCACTGAGACTTCATTTACCAAAAGTAGTTGTTATCTGGCAAATCAATTAACTGATACTTAAAGGAACAGGACTACAAGGTAATACAGGCCACATTTATAAATGGTAAAGAGCCATCCAAATGTAAGGTATTATAATTAGCCTCTCATAACTACTTCTGCACTAATCCATTTGTTTTTAACGAAACATTTCAGATTAAGGTAACAGTACTTTAAAGGTAGTTTTCTAGGGAAAAGTCAAGCTGATAACTTACCAGTAAATGACACGCAGGCAGATTTCCACTGTCATGTGGCCTGATATGGAAAGACCTGTATTCTCATTAGTGAATAGCTATAGGAACCTTAAGGTCGGCCTGAGCTCTTGGCCACAGGCTTCTTCAGACTTTAGAAATCCAAGTGCATAAGGAACGTGAGAAAAGAAAGAGCCTTTGGGCAAAGTAGATTGGAGGTCAGGAATCCTGAGCTTTAGATCCAACTCTGCCACTAACTAGCTGTGTGGTTTTGAACAAGTAAATTAACCTCTCTGGACCTCTGTTACTTTATCTGAAAATTAGAAGGCTGGACAAAATGATCCTGATAATATCTTCAAGTTCCCAAATTTTGATAATTGTTTTGTTTGTTTGTTTGTTTTGTTTTTTGTTTGCGGTACGCGGGCCTCTCACTGTTGTGGCCTCTCCCGTTGCGGAGCACAGGCTCTGGACGTGCAGGCTCGGCGGCCATGGCTCACGGGCCCAGCCGCTCCGCGGCATGTGGGATTTTCCCGCACCAGGGCACGAACCCGTGTCCCCTGCATCGGCAGGCGGACTCTCAACCACTGCGCCACCAGGGAAGCCCCTTGATAATTGTTTTATTCAATGTTCACTCTGTATTTCTTGAGCACTTGTCATGTGACAGACACTGCTATGAATATAAGATCATAATTTTAGAATTTTAAAAATGTTATAGGTTTGGATGGCCCCAGTAATACTCCTGGGAAAGGATGCTTTTAGAAAAAAATAGCACTTCCAATGTTGACATTTGGGAATTGGAATTTAGTATTTTCTTGTTGGTCCTTCTTATTTCGAAATCATTGTTTGATTCTGAATCAGAGTCTTCATTTTTGAAAATTAATGAAAGGAATTTATTTTAGATTGCTTAAGTTTGATTTGGAGGCCATTATTGAGGGTACCACTGTGAATTTAGAAATGAGAGATTATCGAGATGGTCAAGTCTCTCTGTACATCTGGCACTTCAAAACTGTGGTTGTAAAGATGCATTATTTGTATGCCTGAGGTACTGTTTGTAAAAGACCAAGTTGACATAAGAGATCATATTTCAAATGTTGCCTGAATTATGTCCATTTAACCCTAAATTGAGTAGTGTGATGGCATTAAAGCCAAGAAGTTGAAGAGTAAGCCATCAGGGCATCCCTGGTGGCACAGTGGTTGAGAGTCCGCCTGCCGATGCAGGGGACACGGGTTCGTGCCCTGGTCCGGGAAGATCCCACATGCCGTGGAGCGGCTGGGCCCGTGAGACATGGCCGCTGAGCCTGCACGTCCAGAGCCTGTGCTCCGCAACGGGAGAGGCCACAACAGTGAGAGGCCCGCGTACCGCAAAAAAAAAAAAGAGTGAGCCATCAGTGCCGTGGTAGCCACAACACGCCGCAGCTGTATTTCATCTGTCAGGAGTGAGGATAACCTGGGCAAAGTAGGCAACCCAGCCTGGGAACAGGAGGGGCCCACCCTTAGCTCAAGGAGCAAGTGACATGCCCTTCCAACAACTGCATCTAATGCAACTGTTTGGAGTTGTGAGTGTCCAGATCTGAAAAGATTTTTATTTAGGGAGAGGTGTTTTATAAAATACGAATTGCTTTAGGGGGGAAAAGCGATGAAATTTTTCCTTTTCATAGAGTGCCAGTAACCCCTTTGTACCCTCACACCATAATCTTTTTACTACCACAAGCTTATAGTTAAAGGTGATCTAGCCAGGTCAGACTAGTCCAAGTTCTGTCTTCTGTAAAAGAGTAAACTTTGCATGTTTAATTCCATTCCAAGAAAACAAGAAGTGTCAGAAATATAGCAAAAGTGATATCAACCCCAGCTGACTTTGTCACAAGTTATGAAGAGGTTAAAAAAAAAAAGTCTAATTAAAAGTTTCCATTAAAATGGCCTGTACGTGGTAGACGGTTATATAGGTAGGACATTTGGAAGCCAATGTTTTATTCTGAAATCTCAGCTGCCACATTGAATCATTGTCAGAAAATTCTTGAATTTACAAAATAAGGGCAAGGATATTTGCCTGGTTTAATTTCTTAGTAGTTTTAGATAAATCTGATTTCTAATTTTTGCTTCGCCATTCCAAGGAGTCCTGACATTTTATGGTACACTGTGCCAGGATGTGAATGAAGCTGCATTGAAATTATTCGGCTAACATTTGATCTGAGCTTCAGGGAACCTGAACGCTAGTAGAAATGACTTTTCCTTGTTAATTCTATCACTGAAGAACTAACTGAAAACCTTCTTGGTACTCTTGTAGAAGGAATCATATGCATAAAGCAAGCCATAGGCAGATTTTGGAATGACTAATTTCTTTTTTTTTTCTTTCTTTCTTTTTAATTTTTTATCCCTGGAAAGACTAAATTACTGTTTTGAAACTTGAAATTTTTCCCTTCTAAGCTGTCCTGAATAAAGAGGTCAAGAGTCACAGACATAATTGAAATCCACAGTCATTTAAAACCTCATTTTCAGTTCTTTCTATGTGTCCTCACCAAGTGGAGTTGATATGACTCAAACCTTTTTGATCACTAGCTGAGATGGCTAGTCTGTTTTCCTACCAACAAAATGCTTTGACATATACGTTTCCCAGCTCAACTCACGCAGTCCATTAACATGATGCTTTTACAGAGTGGCGAAGGTCGGGCTCGGTTTACCTGGGGCTGAGGTTGGTCAGTCATCACTCATCTCTGTCTAGTCCTCTTAATATGCTAATCAGCATTTCTTTGAAGCCTGACCGAAACGCCATCTTATAAAATGCCTTCTCTATCAGAAGCCTTGGTTTGGACTTGTATGCAGAGATGCTGACACCCAGACAGTATCCTTTCTCCCAGGTTGTAAGCTTGGAGGGCAACCCAGTGGTGGGCAACGGGCAACATAGAGTCAGCAGATGGGTGCAGTGTCCTGAGGGTTCTGAGAAGGGAGCGGACCACAGTAGGGAGGCCCTGCTGCTTGCATGCCCTCTACTCTCAGAAAAGCCGTGTTGACCGCCAGGGGACACCTTGTGGCCTGGACAGAGTGCCCATAAGGCCTGGAAGGCTGCAGGGCATGGAGATCAGTGACTGGGAACTGGAACAAGGCTCCGATACAGGGCCCGGACTCCTGAGCAGGACAGGAGGATTCTAAGAGCCAGCTAGGAAGCCAGAGCCACATCTCGGGGCTGGGACTGCAGATGGGGGAAGTGAGCAACTTGGTAGTTACAGGGATATGGATAAGAAAATGAAACACAGTCCCAGTTTTGCTCATGAACTGTATGACCTTGAACAAATCGCTTTGTCTCCCTGAATCTCATTTTTTTCATCTGTAAAACCATGATAATGATGGTACCTTTGCTACATGAATACTGTGAGAATTTAAAAAATAAATAATCCCTGCAAAACTCTTCATGCAGTGGCCAGTATAAACCGAGTACCTAGTAAATGTTAGGTATGGTATTATCATTTCTATTCCATCCAGGCCTTCCTGGAATAGAAAACCCATCAGAAATCAAGGCTGCTCTCTTTCCCAAATAAGCCAAGTTGTCTCTGTCATCTCAAAGTCCCTTCTTTCCTCTCTTTCTCTCTCCCTACTCCTTTTCATTTTGATCAGCTTCCTCTGCCTATGTATCTTGTATGCAGTCCCCAAGTTTACAGGTCAGACTCCCAGACTCTTGGCGTAGCCATGTCACTGTCACAGCTCATCCCCGCCCTCCAGGCCACAGTGGACTGGCTGGCCTGCCCATCCTCAGTCTGATCACTTGTGGCTGGGAGAATGGGTCAGGGTGTGGGCAATGCAGGCATCTTTTACAGATTAAAAGATTTTACATCTTTTACAGATTAACATCTTTTACAGATTCATTTGCTGGACCAAGGACACAGAGTAGAGGGACCCAGTACTGAGAAATGGGCTCCAGGGCCGGTAGCAAAGTATCTCCCTATTGAACCCCCTGTGTTACTGATGAGGTTCCTTATAATCTCTTGAACCCCCAACTTAGAATAGAATTGGTCCCCAGCACTTGCTGTCTGGCTCAAACCTGCAGGTGAAGTAGCCTAAGTATAGGTACCGGAAGGCAGTAGAAGCAAAGAGCCAGTGCCACTTAATACACTTATTGCCATGGGAGAGAATGGCTTTATGGTTTTAATTCTTTTTTCTACATCATCTTTAGGAGCCTAAATAAGACCAAATAAAATTTAGTCTCTAATACAAGTCACATCATATACTCCATCTCATGCTGTGACCTCTCTATAAAAATACATTAGAGGAGACTTGAAAATATTATCTCAAATGGAATGAGGGAATAACAGAGCTGGAAGGAACTGCAAAAGTCCCCTATTTAACCATCCATCAGGTACTAGAAGCTGATTGGGAATCAGCCACTGTCAAGCCTCTCCAGGCGTGGGGAACTCATTACTACCTCATCAGCTCACTCAGTCTTTAACCCGCCCTCCTTATCATTCCTTTCTTACGTGGAGCCAGTGTACCACTTGGTATGCAAAATAAATTTTTTTCCGCTTGTCATGCACACAAATAGTAAACAACAGCTGTCATAACCCCGGTGAATCCCATCTTCTTCAAGCAAAGTGTTCTATTTCTTTAAAAAAAAAAGTGCAGCTGAGATTGTAACTTCTACTTCATGACAACTTCTTTGACAAGAAGAAACTGTATATTTTTGTCAAGAAGTATTTTAAAACTTACATAAATATTTTCAGACGTTTTTCCTACTCCGATTCTCTCCAAAGCTCTACAAAAAAGAAGCTAAATCGACTTAATTGCCCTCATTTTTATTATGAAGCCATCTTCACAATGAAGATGCTCACTATCGTAATAGAAGGAAAATATATGACAAAGCAGAAATTGAGGTGTACGGAAGAGGAAGACCTGTCCTCTTCACAAACTAGATAATCAACTGATAAGTAATTGGATCTGACAAGAGTTCTCTAATTCACATTCAACTTCCTGGGTTCAAAAATCAGCTTTGGAGAAGTAAGCACCAGTAAGGAAATACACAGGTTTCCCCCAAATCTCATTTTCCCAATCGTTCCTACCTGCTCTATCAGTTATCTCACAGGGTAACTGGGAGAATCAAATTAAATAAAGCACATGGAATGCTTTGTAGACAAAAGTACAAATTAAATTACTTACTGTTTTTCATGATAACTAATATTCAGATCCATTTTCTAAGCATCTGTTGGCCATTCCTTGTGCTTAGCACATTTCTGTATGTTTTCTCCTTCACAAGTATCTCTGCGAGGCTAATGTTTTTGCAGAAGGGGACGATGAGGCTCAGAGGGATTTCCCTAAGTTCTCACAACCAGGAAGTGGTGACTTTTTTTTCCACCTACTATGACTATTGCAATTAAGGTGATAACATTTGATAAAATATAGAAACATAACTGTTATGATATTAATAGTTGTTGCTGATACAGCACCTCTCAGCACTTTCCCACATAGTAGTGTCAATTAATAGAATTTAAAGACAACCAAACCCTTGGAAAGCACGGGGAACAGCCTGCTGGCTGCCTTTCCTTGCCTGCCCTCTGGCGGCGATGACAAAGAACAGAATGAACCCAGAGCGGGCAGAAGGGGAAAGTGCATCCACATCTGAGCCCCGGAAAATCCTTTGTGGAGCCCAGACCCTCTGTCCGGTCTCCCCGGGCCCTGCCCACAGCCCTTGGGCTGTAGCCAGCTGGATTTCCCCCAGATCCTTCTAGGCTCCTGATTCGCCATCACCCCACTCAAAGGTCTTGGTCCTCTGTCCCTTTGCCAGGACAGCAGTGGGCAGTGACCCTGCTCCTGCTGCAGGTGGTACACTGGGGCTGAAATGATATCCTCCAGCAGAAAGTGAAACTTTAGCTTCTGTACCTGAATCGTCTTGCTCTTCAGCCCACAGTCCCACTGATGAATAATTCAGTCTTACATGACTAAGGCAGTCTCTTTGGGTCCCATTACCTTAATTGCATTTGAGGTTAAGGTTAGTCAGTTCTGGGTTCTCCCTCTTCCTGACCTTCTCTCCAGGTGACCCAAGTTCTCAGAGGTCAGACTATCACCCTGGCATTGGAGTTGGGATGGGGATGCTCGTGTCTGCTCCTTGTGCTGGCTTGTCAGCCTCCCTGGTCCCTGAGCATCCTGCATTGGTCCCCGAAGGCGCAGCTGGTCCACCATATGTGGGCCCTGCCGTCATCTATGTCCCTGACGTCCCGTGGCCTTATCTCCCCAACCCAGGCTTACTCCAGGCCACTGTTCAGCCTGCACTTCTGATTTCCTTCAGGCAGGCAGGCAGGGACTCCTGGGGGGATGTGGGCCCGGGGTATTGGGGGCGTGTCCAACATGGGTCCAGACGGCTCCCATGGCCATTTCTGTTCTACCTGTAAGGCACTGGCCAAGCGCAGAGCTCCTTAGGGGGCTTGCAGTGTTCCTGGGTTTCATTCCAAGAACAGGAGAAAATCCTTTCCTATCTGGAATTCACTATAATTTATCTGGGTGTTTCTAGCACCCTAGCTTACCCAACCCAGATTCAACCCAGAGCAGGAGGAAAACAGAGACACTCATGACCCTGCCTCCCCCATTCCTCTCTAGTGCCTCCCTCCTGCACTAGAAGGGTTTTCTAGTTTCCTTTCTGTCCAGCAGGAACCACCCTCCTTGCTGTCAACTCCTTCTCTGTCCCCTGGATGTTCCACCTCTTCTCTGGAGCAACATACCTCAGCTTCATGGCTCAGTGTGCACAGAAAAAGGGTCACTGGGCACATAATACACAGCAGGCTTTACCAAAACTATCAATCTGCTGTAGGTGGGCACTGTGTGGCAGCCCCCACAGTATCACATCCTGCATAAAATTATGGTCCTTGAGAATAACATGGCTTGGAGGGATTCTGGACACAAGAGCAGAGTGGGAGCAACGTCTTTAGCTTTCTGACCCTCAGACCGGCCTCAGAGGAAGTCGCCCCCTCTCCTGTAGGAATGAGGGGGCCCCACGAAGCAGGGTGTGTTGTGTGAACCCACCCGTAAAGCAAACAGGCAGAGTCTGGGCAAAATAAGGACAGGCTGGCCTCTCCCCGGGTTTGTCGAATTTGGTTCTGCTTGGTATGCCTGCAACACAGCCGCTTCCCACGCGTGTTCCCTGGAGCCCCGCAGCACACTCGGCCGTGAAAGGTCTTGCCGTGCAATGGCTTTTATAAGCCAAGATCTGAATACTGGCACTTACCCAAGTAGTCCGGGCACTGCCCAATGCCAGCTTACTTACGTGGGTCAGAATCACCCTCGTCGTGGGCCGTTGGGAGCCCTCCCTGGGGCGTAACCCGCCATCCCGTGGATGCTGTGTCCTCTCCCCGCAGGACGGCACGGCGCCGCTGTGGATCGCGTCGCAGATGGGCCACAGCGAGGTGGTACGGGTGATGCTGCTGCGCGGAGCAGACCGCGACGCCGCCCGCCACGTGAGTGCGAAGACCGCCGCGCGCGCGGGCTCGGATGGGGACGCCTTCCTTTGAAGCCTTGACCTCCGAGTTTAACTCAACCGAAACGTGCGGAGGAGACGCAGCTTTATTCTGTCTCTTGCTCACCGGGGTTTTCTCCCGACCGCCTCCTGCTCTTCAGCAGGAAAACAAGGGAAAGGTCTGAATCAGTTGAAACCTAGCAACTGCTGCTCAGTCCCTGTAAGGGGAAAGTATTGAATTCCTTGAGCTCCTCCTCCACCTGGGCTGACCTCTGGATGACCCGGGAGGACCAGGTAGGAGACTCAGGCCTCCGCTGCCCTTGGGGATGTGTCCGCCAGCGGCTGCCGGTCTGCCTGGCGCTGCGCCTCCTGTTGGCCTCCAGGCCACAGTGCAGCTGGCTCGCGGGGTCTGTGGTTTGGGGTCCTCGGTGCCCCGGCTCCCCGAGCTGCAGACCCCCGCACCACATCCCCCATCGGCCTTCACTTAGCCTCTGTTGGGGTCACTTCATTTTTTTTTTTTTTTACACTATCTGGCCTTTTTGCCCTTAATATTACCTTGCCTGTGTGACCCACCTCCACTCTCCCGTCTGAGCCCACAAAGGGGGAAACCAAAAGACACATTCCTGACCACTTCTCTGTCCTCTCTTCCACTCTCTCTTTTTTCCTTCCCACAATCTCTGAAGTCAGAAAGGAAAAATCCTCTATTCTCATCTTCCTCCTGATTCCAGCTAAACCTTTAGAGCAGCCTGGGATGTTTCCTTTACTACAGAACTCTGTGAGCAAAATCCTCCAAATACAGAAATTGATGCGTGAAAGTAGGAGGAAGGGGGAATTGGAAAATCTCTTCTCAGGCCAGAAAAGGATGACAGAGCTTAATATTAATTTTTGAACTTGTCTTTGCATTCTTTTTTTTTAACAGATTTCAATCTATCCCCTTCTTACTCTCCCCCCATCACCACTACCACAGGTAGGCAGGTACCCAGGACAGACTAGAGCAAGGCTGTATACACGGGAAGGCAAAAAGAAAAGCAATTAAAAAATTTAAAACAGTAGATACAGTTCAACAATTGTTTAAATCATTAAAAACAGTTCAACTGGGAATTCCCTGGCGGTCCAGTGGTTAGGACTCCGCACTTTTACTGCTGAGGGCACAGGTTCAATCCTTGGCAGGAAATTAAGATCCCACAAGCCACACAGTGAAAAATACTTAAAAAAAAAAAAAAGTTCAACAATTAATTTCTAAGTCATGAACTGCAGAGAATGCCTCTTTAGTCCATCTATGTTCTAAGAATATCCTCCTGAAATTCTCCTTGTTCCTGTACCCAATATTCTAAGGGACTAGAAGACCATGGATTCCCAGATGGCAGGGTTTGAAGATACTGGAGTAAGTCACATATTTTGTCTGGTATTCTTTCACGCAGAATTAAATGTTTAATATGCTCTAAAATGATTTTAGATTAAGAGACGTTGCAGGCCTCTGCTTTAGTTTACACATTTTGCCTCCTTCTGACAAGCACATCCCAGTTCTCAACCAACATTTCATTATTATCCAACACACACATATGTTAATAATCAACTTTTCTTTTCCTCTCTCTGTAAAGGATGGTACAACAGCATTACTGAAGGCAGCCAACAAAGGGTATAATGATGTCATAAAAGAGTTGCTGAAATTCTCACCCACCCTCGGTATTTTGAAGGTAAGACCTACAGAGAAAATTTTACCAACCTGTAAAAGAGAGAGGATAGAAATTTAAGAAGTCCACACTGGGGACTGCAGTAGAATCTGGGTATACCATTTGCATGGTTAGTTGTATTACTGAGAGAACATGCCTACAACTTATCCATGTTAGAGATTCCCGGGCACTGGTAGAAATGGGAAGGTAATAAAAAGAGCGAACCGGAGTCTGTAGGTACCTAGTTTTCTAGGGGGAAAAAAAATTAAGCAATAGTACTGAAATTGCTAAATTGGAAATCACCCATATTGATATATCATTGGAAGATTTGTGAAATCCTCCACAAATGAAACACATGATTTGTGTCCCAGAAAACATGAGGGATAGGAACTCACATTCCTTCTCTTCATTATCTGGGGCAAAGAACCACATTGTTACCTTAGGTGGAATGAAATAAGCCTCAAACATCTGGACACGTCAGAGAATGTGTCATTCTGGAGGGCTGCGTCTTCCAGAAAACAGAGCCCCAAAACTCCTTTTTTAAGTTGATCATTTTGGATTAAAATATTCCTCAACTAGAGTATCTACCAGAGGTTGGCAGTCTTTTTCAATAAAGGACCAGATAACAAATATTTTAGTCTTTGTGGGCCATACAGTCTGTGTTGGAACCGCTCCACTCAGCCATTGTAGAAAAAAAGCAGCCATAGAAAATACGGCAACAGCAAAAAGTGTGCCTGCATCCAATCATACTTCATTTATGGATGTTGTATTTCTAAAATTTCATATTTTTACGTGTCACAAAATAGTCTTCTTTTTTAAATTTTAAAATGCTGAGCTCATCAGGATGTAGAAAAACAGGCGGGGCAGGGGGAGGGGGGAGTTAGATTTGTCCTGCGGGCTGTAGTTTGCTGACTCCTGGTATACACTCTAGTGTTTTGTTAAATAGAGGACACCAAACCTGTTCTAAACTTGGGACAGTAGTTTAGCACTTTTTTGGATTTATTGATGTATCTGAAGTCTACTTACCCTTTAGATGCCTTCTGTCTGATTTTTATGGGTTTAAGGCTCCGTTGTTGCTGTCAGCTGATACAGAGCTGCTGTTGGTATGCCGTACTCTCTTGCCCCAGGGAACTAATTCTAATCTTCCATGAGCTTACGAGTCAAAAAAGCTGTACTTTGTACTTGTAAAACTTGTTTAGCAAGTAAGAATAAACAGTCTGTGAAAATGAATTCTCTATGAATAAAAGAAACTAGCTTCAGAAATGGACTTTGCAATATCTAGTTGTGTTGCAGACAGCTTTTAGGCTTAGTTTTTTATTCTTAGCCACACTGCACTTCGGCAACACCGATAAGTTGGTTAAGATTTTGATAAGTGAAATGTTACAAGGTTAGTGTATTGCTGCCCATGGCAAACATGGTGAAGCAAACAGGGAAAACGGCTACTTTGCTGGAGTTTTTCTCTGGGTATGATATTTAACGTGCCTACAAGATCAGAAAGTGTTTTACGTATATATATGAAGTAGTTAATTTGAAAACTAAGCTTGCATTTAGGTACTATTCACAGACATATGTACCTTCTAGAACAGATGTCTTGTGACTGCCCATCGTTCTTATATTGGGTTTGTCATATTCTCTTTTCCCCTCCCAGAATCCAGCTACACGCTGCGCATAGCTGCTTCCTTATGTCAATAAATATTTGCAGTAAATTCCATAAAATGTCAGCAACCTATCCACTAGACCCCTCAGTACCCAGAAATGCTCCAACTCAGGGCTGGGGTTGGGGGTGGTCCTCAACGCACCTACTCTTACTCTTAAGCCGTGTAGCTCCCAGTCGCTCTCCTGCCCACCTGCGCGTGTGGAGTGTGTACAGCTGGGTCGACAACTCGGCCCATAGGTGAGCAGGCTATTCCTCCAGCCTTGCAGAAGTGTGCTCACCAAAAGCACAAAGACCTTAAGAAAAAAAAAAGTTTGACGTAGCATTGTTGTTTTTCCCACAGCAAGTTCTGATGCCTCTACAACGGACCAAGTGAGCATGAAATCATGTACACGCTGGGCAGATGCCTATTTCACTTGCAAAAGGTTATTGGCAATATTTATACTGACCATACACGGTGTCCCTGAGGACACTGTACTAGGTGCTGATGTGACTTTGAAAAGGGAAGATAAGGATGAGCGAGACTCTAGCATTACCGTCTCATCAGGCTGAGTGCTGATGGCTGTGAGCTCTCTCCTGACGCACACTGTCCTTTTCTCCTAGAATGGGACCTCAGCACTCCATGTGGCAGTGCTCAGCGGAAATATTAAGGCAGTCGCGCTGCTCCTGGAAGCAGGGGCAGACCCAGCCCTGAGAAACAAGGTACCGTCTTAGTCATCTTTTCCCTCCATCGGGCGCCTGTGCAAAGAGATAAGGCGGCGTCTGCTGAAGCCAAGAGAGCATCTTGGCTCCAGTCGCTCCTCATCCTTGGGCATAGCAAGGGCATAAAATGTTGTCATCATAGGTTATGAGTGAGCAGTACATTTGGACCCAGAGGACTATACTAAAACCCCTCTATTATCAGTGATTTTCAGGTAACAGTGGGGCGGGGGTAGGGGGCAGTGGTTGTGGGGAGTAAGGTTGTAAGTGTTCTATCATCAGAGAAGTGTCCTAAAAATGTCAAAGTTCCGGTAGTTTAATCACCATCCTCCGTGAGTTGGATACTGGTACCTTGAGAATTGCCTGTGCTCTATTTGGTGACCTCATGGGGAAGATGTTGCTTTTTATATTGTTAACAGGACTTTGCCCCACAGTTCCAAAACCAACCCATATTTTTTTTAATTGAAGTATAGTTGAGCAAAACCAACCCATATTTTTTCATAGCTCAAAAATTTTCTTAGTTTTCAATTAAGCCAAACTTGGAGGTGGGAGGATGCCCAGTAAAAAATGACTGTCATTGTATTTCCTCCTACTCAACATCTGCAGTCACAAGTAGAGGCTGAGGGTGGGAGAGTAGCCTAGGAAAGGTCTAGAGGAAGCACACTGAAACTACTGACTTTTGAAGGAGGAAGTATGGTGGGGACTTATTAACAAGGGAGGGTATGAAAAGCAACTTTCACTTTATACTTAGATAGTGTTTGAATTTTTATAAACATCTATTACTGTGTTAGATTTTATTAATAATAAAACCAAAATCATATAACATTTCATGATATTTTTAAAAGAAACTATTAAGAAGTGCAATTAGGGCTTCCCTGGTGGCGCAGTGGTTGAGGGTCCGCCTGCCGATGCAGGGGACGCGGGTTCGTGCCCCGGTGTGGGGGGATCCCACGTGCCGCGGAGCGGCTGGGCCCGTGGGCCATGGCCGCTAACAACATGCCAAGAGCCGCCACCTTTTCTCATTCCACTTAGCACGTGGAATTATTACTTCCCCTGTTCCTACCATTGAAACTGCTTGAAGACAACATTTCTGTTTATTTCTTCCTGAGATACATAGGTTTGTTTTCCATTAGCTGGTCTGGCTGTGTGATGAGCCCACTGAAATCACAATTGCTCTCTTATCTTTGCACCTTGGACACAGATGTCCTAAAAAGATCAGTCTTCGTTGCTAAGCCACCCAGTACTGAATTAAGGCAGTTTCTTTACATAGAAACTGAAAGATGCAATTCCTTGTGTGTCTCGTGGAATCTCAGCAATAATGGTTATGGGGAATTTCCAGTGACCAAAATGCTGGTCTTTGGAGGGTCTGTGTAGCTGCCTGTGTTGGAGTTTCATCCTGCAGAAGCCCTTGGAGAGCCGGGAGTAGCTGCCAGGAAGCTGCACGCCTGCACACCAGGCAGCCTGTAGAAGCCAGGCTCTTCAGAGGCAGCTCCAGAAGCAAGGGTGTTGGGATTCCAGCAGCCACTCAGGACTCTTGAGGGGGTATCCTTGACCTTTATTCATTCATCCAACAAACATTTATTGAGTGCCTGCTAGATGTCATGCACTGTGCTGTGAGCATTGTCTATGCGGAGATAATAGTGAAAGAGATTCACATAGTGTCTGTCTTCATGGGGCTCAGAGTTTACTGGGGAATAAAGATAATTAAACAAGCAATTGCAACACACAGTGACAAGGGCTGTCAGCAGGAAGTGAAGAACGCTATCGAAGGCTTCCTGGAGAGAGTCACTTTTCAGCTAGTACAGAAGCACCCTTCTGCTCTAGGGGCTCCAGGACTTCTGCTCTGGGGCAGATGCCAGAGGAGAGGGTAACCAATGGCCGAGAACCTCTCCCCACAACGTAGCCATCCCCATGGGTGTGGGGATCCCATGTTCCTGATAACCCCCAACTGAGGACTCAGAACACATCTTCTCCCAGGAGCAGCGGGGACAGAGAGTGGTGTGATGCTGTGGGGTCATGAGTATGGACCTATGGTCCTGCTCCATAATGGATAAGATGGCCTTTAGGGGCTAGCCTGGGCGCTAGCCATCATAACCTGAGCAACTTGAGAATTCAGTGGGGACCCTCCTGAGAGAGGAGTGAGACCAGGTTTTTAAAACTATATGGATGACACACAGAACAGCGATGTGATTGACTGAAGCAACACAGTTTGAGAGTATAAAGCCTATTTTAATGGCAATGGATATGGACATTCATGGAGATGGTCACACACACCGTAACTTAACGAGCTTGTAGACAGAGGTGCAGCTTCTTAGACCCACTCCTCTTCCTGACTGCAGAGGATCCTCTGGCTACCTGCCAGCCTGTCACGAAGGACCAGTAACCGATGCAAAGCAGTTCGTTCTTCCTGAGGGTACTCTGAGACTGGATGGTGCTCAGGTCTGTTCTCCAGGAGCACTATTGTCAGCCCTAGGCATTAGCCCTCTACAACATCTGCTCCTGCAGGAACTAAGCTAATACTAGACTTAACCCCACAGAGGGGTCTCTGGTCTAAGGCAGCATCGAATAGCACCTCTTGTTAGAGTCAGTCCAGCACCAGCATCAAGGGTCCTTTGGGTGGGCAGGAGTGCAGCTGCAGGACATGCTGCACAGCAGACCACTGTGGCAAACTCATCATTCCCAGCAAGTGAGGTCCCAGCCAGTAGGTGGGGGTCAGAGGGCAGGATCCAGCCTAGAAGGTAGGTATTGCAGGAGCTTCACCTAAGATCAGGGTTTCAGATAGAGCAGACGGGGTTCCAGGTTTAACTGCAGAGGAAAAAAAAAACTACATCCAAGTTCTCTCCCTGATGTGGTTGCCTTTCTACCCTTTAATTGCCTCTCCCCTGAATTCCCAAGAACATCCTTTTATTCATCTGTAACAACTGTTCTCAAAGTGTGTTCCGTGGACCCTTGGGGTGTCCTCAAAACCCTTTCAAGGGTTCTAATAGGTCGAAACAATATTCTTAGTAATACAGAGACACTATTTGCCCTTTTTCGCTGTGCCGACATTTGCCGTAACGGTGCAAAGGCAATGGCGGATGAAACTGTTGGCACCTTAACACACATCAAAGCAGGGTCACAAACTGTAGTGGCAAATGATTTTACAAACCTCTAAGTTATTTTACACGTTGTAGATTATTTTATAAAAATACCAGTTTTACCTAAGAATATCTTTGATGAAGCAGCAAACAGTTTTAATTTTATGAAACCTTGACCCTTGCTGTATGTCTTTTTACTATGTAACAAAATTCGAAGTTTGCGCCAAGCACTTCCGCTGTAGGCTGAAGCACATGGTTGTCTCAGGGAAAGCACTTGTGCAATTGTTTGAGTTACAAAGGGAGCCAGCCACTTTTGGGGGGGAGCTCCACTTTTACTTGAAAGAACGGACTTGTATCCATCACATGAGCCTGACAGCTTCCCGATACCTGTAGCTTTTCTGATGAATCAGTGATAATATTAATGAATGATGTGAGCTTTGAGGATTGTATAATAAAATGTGTCAACATTTGGAAGATCTGCATAACTCAGTGAGCTACTATTTTCTAAATGGCCGGTACATGATGTTACAAACATGCATAGGTAAAAAAATCCACCTGCAGATAGACAGACCTATGGATTTTAATGCAACAGAGTAGAAAAATTCATTGATATGGTTTCAAATTCCACATGGCAATTTAGCTTTAAGATAATTGATTGGATACAGAAGCAGATATAAGAATCCATTTGTCTTCTTTTAAGCTACACAGTAAAGAAATATGCAAAACTGTTAACAGTGCTACACTTCTAACTTTTCTGTTTTTGAAAATTTAGTTCTTTTTTATAAATATGTTATTTATGTTAACCTGTAATGGGTTTATTATTTTTAATGAATTAATAAATATACTTAAATTTTTTTCAGTTTTGATTAGTTAAAAACAAAAGCTCTTTGGGGTCCTCAATAATTTTTAAGATTGTACAGAAGTCTTGAGACTAAGAAGTTTGGGAACCATTGCCCTATAATGTCTATTTCTTAAGATAGGGACTCGCTCACAAAGTAAACACTTACAGAATGTGTCTCAGCAGCACTGTGAAAAGAAAGGACATAGAGTGAGACTGGATCAGGTGGGGTGTGGGCCACTGAAGCTGTTCTTCCCCGTGTGTCTTACGCTCTGGGTGTTTCCTAACTCTGCCTTCTCATCAAAAGATGGGTCTCAAGTCCCTAGCAGCCAGACTGCCTTATATAATAAACTAATAAGTTATCAAATCTATTTATTGACAACATACTAGATAAGCTAGGCATTGTGCTGGAAATGAGGATACAGTGATTAATAAGATATAGACCCTGGCCTCCTGGAGATTATAGCCTAGTAAGGGATATGGCTAGATAGAAAAATCACTCTAAAAGACAAATATCATATGATATCACTTACAGGTCAGATCTGAAATATGATACAAATGAACTTATTAATAAAACAGAAACAGACTCACAGACATAGAAAACAAACTTATGGTTACTAAAGGGGAAAGGGAGGGAAGGATAAATTAGGAGTTTGGGATTAGCAGATATAAACTATCATATATAAAATAAATAAACAATAAGAGCCTACTGTATAGCACGGGGGACCGTATTCAATATCTTGTAATAAACCATAATGGAAAAGAACATGAAAAGGAATATATGTATATGTGTTTATGTGTGTGTGTGTGTGTGTGTGTGTGTATCTGAAGCACTGTGCTGTACCCCTGAAACTAACACAACATTGTAAATCAACTATACTCCAAAAAATTGTAAAAAGAAAAATAACTAACAATGAGATAAGAAAGTGACTGATGATATTTATATTTAAATATATTTAAAGAAAACCTTTAATGCCTTGATACAAAAGGCTGAGTCCAGTGGGGTTTTTCATCAGTGGAGGAGCAAGTGTGGGTCAGGGGCCCCTCTTTGGAGTCCCTGAAACCACACCAACTGTGGGAATTCACTCATGCCTATCTTATCTTCTTTCAGGCCAATGAACTTCCGGCAGAACTAACCAAAAATGAACGTATATTGCATCTCCTCCGAAGTAAAGAAGGACACAGGAAGAACTAACTTAGTTTCATATTCGACTGAAAGATAGAAACCTTAATCATACTGTCCAAAAAGAAATTGCTTTTCAAATAGTGTTGGAAATTCCTAGAAGAAAGAAAATGCCAGAATGCCCATGCTGGGTCCCTGACCAAGGAGAGCTGTGCTTTGTGCCCTGAGTCAAAAGCGGAGCAGCTCAGGGACCCCTTCCTCTCATGTAGTGGGCTTCTCACACTGGCCTGTAGCCCCACTCCAGGGGGCCTGGCATGTTCGTGGATTCCACAGAAACTCGTTTTAAACTACATCAACTTGGGTCTTTCAGTTAAACTCTAAGATAGAGTTAAACCCTCTGTCTTAAAAATAGAAACAGAAAGGAAGCAGAAAGCTTTGTTCCTTTAAAAAGACTGAAAGTCTGACCTTCAGTGAATTGGTGCACTTTTGCTTTTGTGTTAAATGTATGTGTGCTCAAAGATATGGCTCCATCGTATTTTACATATATTTGTATGTCATTCCAGTGTAAAATGTTCTCCTCTATGAATCAATAATGTATAAAGTTATATTATTGAAAAGCCACTTCTGACATTCCACCATGTGCTTTTCAAAGATGGACTGTTGAACTATAAAAAAAAGAAAAATTGTTCATTTTTACCTGGAGTCAATGTTGTAGGTATGATAGGATACAAGTGGCAAATTTGGAAATTCAGAAAATTACAAACCACAAGAAATGTAGGCTTGTCTCTTTGAACCATTACTTTGGGTCTATTGCTGGGAATCTATTTCCTGTGCCGTAACTAAGTAGACTTAATATGCTGTGGAATCTTGAGCTTCCAACACCAATTGCTTGATACAATGACTTTGGAGTCCTTGGATAAAATGTGATATAATATGTTGCTATTACTATTGCAGAAGTATAAGTAATAAAAGACTGTTACTAGTATTTAATAAGTGTTCATCTATGCGTGTTTTTGGGTTGATTGATTCCAAGAAAGAAACCTGGGTTTTGTTGAATTATTCCTTTGAAGGGGGTCAAAATTTATACTCAATGCACTTTATAATCAATGGTGTCTAAATGCCTCAGTCAGTGCCTAACTGCACACACAAAAATTAAACCTTCTTTCTATAATCTACCATAATAAACACTGATGGCATTTTGTTATTTAAACACATCTTTAGTTTTCTTGTTCATGTTCTGCTCTGGTTTCCAGCCAATGTTCTATGTTAAGATGGAGGGAAATGTTCTAAACCATATATATATATATATTTTTTTTAACCAACTTGCAGTGGTAGTACTAAAAGTATTATCTTTATGTCAGTAAATGAGTTATAATTTTGAAATTAGAAGATATTCTCTTAAAGTTTGTTATGATCAGTAAAACAATCAACCAACAAAGATCAGCTTATTTTAATCCATGTCACAAGCAAAGCCAGTGATGAGCAATCCACAGGGCCCCCAGAGAGGCCTACAACCCGACCACCCAGGCAACAAGCCTGCAATCTAATTTCTGGATTAAAAAATTAGAAAGCTGTCTGTATTGCTAAGACATCCAGATATAAACATTTTAGTAGTTAAAAAGCAGTGCCCATCTCCGCGCTGGCTTTCTTTTATTCAACAAAGTTGTACAAATACATCTTCTTTTATGGGAATTTCATAAAGCTATATTCATTTTGAAGAGGAAAATAATGTGGCCTGAAGTGCTTTATTTTTTTCCCCAACCAAAAAAAAAAAAAAAAAGTTTGCTCATCACTGATATAAATCAAAACAGTATAATGGGTACTGATAACAAAGTTCCAAAAGACAAAATGGGATGAAATGACAAACTTAATGTTTTTCACTAGAGCATGTTGTCCTGGGCCTACTTGTTAGATCCTTTAAAATGGATAATGTTCTTGACCAATATTAGGGGCATAAAGAATGAATTCAGTAGCTTTAACAATATTGAAAGGAGGCCTTCTTAACTGTAGGTAAGAGGTCTCTAGCTTAGAAGGATCACATTTAGTCTAAATGAGTCTAAATATTATCCATAGCAGGGAAGAAGATTGTGTTAATCCCTCACCAAAGACTGAACAAAAGTTCTGTTATTTAAAATTAAATTGCATTTTTAAACTTTTTTTAATAAGTTAAATTGCATTTATTTTGCACACAGGTAGGTGATTCTTACTTTATGTTAATCTAATTCACAATTCAGTGCTCTGCATCTTAAAACTTAGAAGTAGCAATTCCTATGCAAATTATTTGCTTAATTGAATCCCCAAAGTTTTTCATTACATTCATTTGTTTGATGACAAATTCCATGTTATAATTCAAAATAAAGTTAACGTACTACCCAATCTGCCTTTGCTGATTTTTCCTGTTTGTTCGTTTGTTTTTTTTCCCTTTTTTTTCCTTTTCCCTGTTTGTTTTTAATCAGAAGTTCTTTCAGTGTGATTTTTAATAGTATGGAATTTTAGAGTGAATAATTCCGCTCTGTTGATAAATATATTGATATTTGGAAACTGAAAAGGATTAAGCTTTATGGACCTATGATTTCATTACTTCTACCATGGAGAACTTTTGTCATGATCCCAAAAGGTTTTTTATTCAAACAAAAATTCCTGGGATAGTCATGAAAGGTACTGAAAGGTACCGAAAGGTACTGAAAATGAAACTCTAAGCTGTACGTCGTGACAATTTGATATTTGTAGACGCTGTGAAAGTATTCCCCCAGCTAGGTAATTAACACATCCATCACCTCACATATTGATCTTTATGTGTGTGTGTGTGAGAACGTCTTAATATCCATTTGTATTATCTATGATGCTCCTGGCTCTTCAGTCCTTTGCATTGGCTCTTTCTTCTGCAATAGTTGAGGATTTTTGCACAACTTCATATTTAGGAAACAAGTATTTGCAACGGTAACATTAGGAATCTGGAGCACTCCATGGCCGTTCTGGGATCCTCCCCTGTTCCATCCACCCTCTGCAACTGAAACCGCACAAGGCAGATGGAACTCAAACCCAGCCAAAACCCAGATTGGGACTTGAATCCTGTCGTTTAATTAAGATTGCACACGTGGTCTAATGGTCACGTGGACTTAATGAAGCTCAGGTTCTTTATGCCTCAGCACAGAAGGAATTCAGGGAGAGGCAAAGTAGTAGGTAAGAAGTGGATTTATTTAGAGAGATACACATTCCATAGACAGAATGCGGTCTGTCTCAAAAGGCAAGAGCAGCCCTGGGAGAAACGCATGCCACATACAGAGTGTGGGCCATCTCAGAAGACAAGAGGCCCCGAAATATGGGCTGGTTAGTTTTTACGTGTTGGGTATTTTCACAGTCTGAGGAGTGGGAGGATTATTTCAACTATTTGGGGGAAGGGGCGGGGATTTCCAGGAATTGGGCCACGGCCCACTCTTTGGCCTTTTATCGGAAGCCTCAGAACTGTCAGGGTGCCTGTCAGTATGTCATTTAACGTGCTGATGTATTACAATGAGCGTATGACGAGGTTCAGCTCGAATCTTCCGCTATCTTGGACCGAATCGGTTCTAACCAGTTTTTGTCGTATTCTCAACAGCTATGTTGCTCTTTTATTTTATTTTGTTTTATTTTAAGAGAGCTTGGGAATAAACTATTTTATTTTACTTATTTATTTATTCTTTTTTTTTTTTTTTTACCGTGCCCCGCGACATGTGCACTGGAAGTGCAGAGTCCCAACCGCTGGACCGCTAGGAAAGTCCCCTAAAATGTTGTGCCCTGCCCCCTCCCTCCTCTTTCACAGCCACAGAAGAGTTATGTCTCATCATTACCCCACACTGGGACACCTACTCAGAGGAAAAGAGAACCCCGCAAATGCCAGGCTACTTGGAAACTGACGGCGATGCCTGCATTTCGGGGTGCGCCTGCGCTTCAGATTACAGGGGTGAGAAGCTGAGGTCCTAATTTCATTATGAAGTGGTTTTGGTGCTGGAACCGGCTGAGCCTCACAAGTGGAGTCTACAGATTATTAGTACTAACAATAGAAAGAGCAGATAACATTTGTTAAAGGATTGTTATGTGCTCAGCACTTTACATAGATAATCTCATGAAGTTTATACGCATTTTCTTATTTACCCCTGACAACAACCCTATGGAACAGGTACGATTGTCATCGTCATCTTGCAGCTGAGAAAACGGGCTTTGAGAGTGTTTTATTTATTTATTTATTTAAGATTTATTTTATTTACTTTGGCTGCACCGGCTCTTAGTTGAGGCATGCAGGCTTCTTAGTTGCAGCATGCATGCAAGATCTATTTCCCCAACCAGGCATCGAACCCAGGCCCCCTGCATTGGGAGCAAGGAGTCTTATCCACTGGACCACCAGGGAAGTCCCAAGAGTGTTTTTAAAAAGAAACAACAGGCCCCAAATGGAGTCAGTTGCCCCCAGAACAGCAAACCTAGGTTTAATTTCAATTTCAGCTACTCCTAGGAGTGTGAACTTTAAGCCCTCGATCTGGAATTACCACATCAGCACCTGTGAGGTAAACTGCATGATAGATTCCTGCCCTTCCCCCAAAGGAAGGTGACTTTGCCTGAAATACTGTAACCATTTTTCTTTTTTATGACTTCCTTGTCCCACCCCCTTTCTACCTTTGAAACCCTTCCATTTTGTACAGCTCCTAAAGCTCCTTTCTACTTGCTAGGTGGGATGTTGCCCAATTCATGAATCCTTGATTTTTTTTTTTTTTTTTTTTTTTTGGCTGCCCTGCGTGGCTTGAGGGATCTTAGTAAACCAACCAGGGATGGAACCCATGCCCCCTGCAGTGGAAGCGCAGAGTCCTAACACTGGACCACCAGGGAATTCCCATGAATCCTTGAATAAAACCAAATAGGTCTTCAAATGTACTCAGTTGAATTCTTTTTTTTAACAAGAAATAACCTCCCAATGCTATGAGGCCAATGCTAAACCCTCTGATCTTTGGGTTTTGCTTTTTTTAGTGGGGGAAAGGGGGGAGAATGGTGCCCAGATAGAGTCACGGTTATGGCATCAAGGCAGTGAGGGTGGAGAATATGGGACTTTTTTTGTTTTTAATATTTAGAGGTAGAGCTAATGATAATTAGGTGATTAATTGAAAAGAGAGGGTGAGGAAAAGAAAGAAGAGTTAGAAATTATACTAAGGTGTGTCAGGGGACCCTAAGACCACTCCCAGGTTTGGTGATTTGCTAGGAAGGCTCAAGAGGCTCATTGTATGGTCATATTCATGGCTAAGATTACAGCGAAATTGATAAATAGCAAAATTAGAAAAGGGAAAGGGAAATGAAATGGAGATATATAGGAAACCAGGTTAAAGCTTCCAAGAGTCCTCTCCTCTAGGAAAGTCTTGTGACAACATTACGAAGTGTCATCTGCTGGGGAAGCTCATTAGAGACTCACTCAGGCTTTTAACTGGGAGCTAGTCACATAGGCACCCTCTGCCTTAGCATTTACCAGAATTCCAGAAGGAAATCAGGCATTTAGCATAAACCACATTGTCTGTGTAGACAGCAGAGGCACCGTGAGCCATTATCGCTTAGGGAAAGTTTTCTATCAGTGCAGGGAACGATTTGCCAGTCAAGAGTCCAGATGCCAGCCAGCAGCCAACCTTGTAAGCAAGACTTTCTATAGACAGCAGTCTCTGGTCTGCTGTGCTAAGTCTTTCCCACATACAAGGTTTACATGGAGGATGGTGAAATTTTCTCTAGGAAATAAAGAACAGCAGGGTTGGGGTGGGGACAGAGAGAGAGGGAGTTTGGACACGTTCAATTTGAAGAATGTGTGAAATAGACTTCAGAAGGCAGTTGGAAACAGCAGCTTAATGTTTAGGACAAGAGTCTTCCTGATCTGGGCATCATCTACGTAGAAGTGATGGTCAAAGTCATGGGACAAATGAGGTCTCCCAGAAAGACTCTTGTGAGAGGAAATAGCTGAGAAGGAAATTAGAAGGAAGAAGGGAATCAGCAGAGGAGAAGAGATGAAATGGACAGGAGTGGGAAGTGAAACGTGGATCAAGGGAGGAGACAGTCTCAAGAAGAGGAGAGCAGACAAAAAACGCCATGAAGAAGTGTGTGGCCATGAAACACTAGGGCCGGAAAATTCCAGACCTCCTTTGCTGCACAGCCTTGCCCTTGGTGAGCTTGTTCAGTCGTCAAAGAACTCTGGCCCTGTGTTGGAGAGGAAAAGCATGGAGTCTGGTCAGGACCTGCCGCTAATGATAAATTAAATGGTTGACTTGAAATGATTCTAGTTCTGTTGGTAGAATTGTTTTTTGAAACCACTCCTAACACTTTCTAGGAATTGTTGGCAGCCATCAGAATGTATTACCTCTGCTTGTCACCAACAAGGGACTTTGTGCAGGATCTGTGTGGTGCCTGAGAGTTAATGTTTTACTACCTTCTTGGTAAAGTGCAAGAAAATACACTTATCTATGCCGGTCAGTTGGTCTTAATTAGTGAGTTCTATCTCACTGTGAGAAGGTGCTAAAAAATGAGCATGTAGAGCCATGCTGAGACCCAGCTATGTACAGACTCACACCGTGTGATGGTGATTCATGCCATTTTCCCTCATCAGCTCACACCCATGTACTTACATGTGCTTCAAAATACGGAGAAAATCAAAAACCAAAATCAAAACGAAATAAGACAAAAAATATGTTCTCTGCTCTCTGGGCAAATTTAGAATAATTTATTTCACATCCCTCTGACTGAGAGACTGGCCTGTCTCTTTACTCTGTTTAACTTACCAAACACAATGAGAGAAGCCAGTAATACTAACTGAGGTGTTTTCTCCAAGCTCTCTGACTGTACTTAGTCCTCAGTTAAATAATTTATGCATTAGTGGGCCTGGAAAGTCTTAGAATCTTTTCCTGGTGACTTACCCTTATTTTTTGGCAGTATTTTAAGATAATTTAAAAATATAAGTGAAGTCACATTTTAACAATTGAAGGAAGTTAAAGATCTTCAGGTTTTTTTGTTTTTTTTTTTTTTTTGACCACGCCTTGAGGTTTGTGGGATCTTAGCTCCCCAACCAGGCAGTGAAATCGCTGAATCCTAATCACTGGACTGCCAGGGAATTCCCAAGATCTTCAGTTTTTATTAGATGCCTTGTCAGCTTTATCTCTGGCAACAGAAAGAATGACTTCTCCCATCGCTGGTCTCTTCTTCTCTCCCTCACTAGACTTTAACCCTCTAATTTTTAGGAAATGCTGTTATTGTTCCTATTTCTTGCAGTTGAACTTTAAAGAATAGCCTTAGAAAAGTCTTCTGTTTACAAGTTAGACTCCCGACTTTAGGAAAGATAATACCAAAAGCCACCCCAGGGCTTCCCTGGTGGCACAGTGGTTGAGAGTCCGCCTGCCTATGCAGGGAACACGGGTTCGTGCCCCGGTCCGGGAAGATCCCACATGCCGCGGAGCAGCTGGGCCCGTGAGCCATGGCTGCTGAGCCTGCGCATCCGGAGCCTGTGCTCCGCAACGGGAGAGGCCACAACAGTGAGAGGCCCGTGTACCGCAAAGAAAAAAAAAAAGCCACCCCAGATGAGGGAGACTGTATTATGTGACTGAATCCTCCAGATTAGGGAATGCCAAGTGAAAACCACTGACAGCCATGTTTCAAGGTATCCTCGTGCTAATAGCATCCTATGCGAGTGTAAGCTACACAACCCATGACTGGATTAATCACCAATTCAAGTATCCTTAGTATGGTGAGTAATACTTTACCATAAGTCTGACCAAAAATAACCCATTCCTGAACCCTCATAAACCACTGACATTGAAGTCATGAGTTGTGTCTGTAAGCTATTTTAAATGAAGATGTCTGTAAAATTTGGCTTGCTTAAGTATGGAGTTTTAAAACTCTATTGCAGAACCCAAAAGAACTGAGGGCTTATTTCAAAGAAATGACCTGTACAAGAATGTTCATAGCAACTCTATTAGCCCAAACTGGAAACAATCCAAATGTCTGCCGTGGCATTTTTATACAATGGACTGTTACTGAGAAATAAAAAAAGATGAACTATTGCTATAAGTTATGTGGATGAATCTCACAGACACAGTGAAAGAAACCAGACACAAAAGAATATGACTCCGTTTGCATGAAGTTCAGAGACAGCAAAAGCAATTTATGATGATAGAAGTCAGAATCGTGGCTATCTTTTGGTTGGAGGAGGGGATGATATTGACTGGGAAAAGGCATGAGGGTTCTGAAAATGTTCTATAGGCTTCCTCTGGTTGGTGGCTACATGGATCTGAGGTAACTAGCCTCCAAGAAGGTCCCCAATGCTCTGGAATTCTTGTCCCTGTATAGTCCCCCTCCTACATTGTATCAGGACTGTTTGGTGTGATCAGCAGAATATGGCAAAAGTGATGGCATGCCACTGAGTTGAGGCTCCGTCTTGCTCTCTCTTGGATCACTCACTCTGGAGGAAGCCAGCTGCAAGTCTTGAGAACACACAACAGCCCTGTGGAGAAGCCCACACAGAGAGGAACTGAGGCCTCCTGCCAGCAGCATCTTGCAAGCCAATATTCCAGCTCCAGTCAAGCATTCAGATGATGTAGCCCAGCTGACATCTTGACCACAACCTCACAAGCCAAAACCACCCAGAACCACACTAATCCCTGGCTGACAGAAACTCTGATATAGTAAATGTTTCTTCTTGTAATCTACTACATTTTGGGATAATTGGTTATCAAGTAATAGGTAATATAAGTATATTATATGTAAGAACTCATTGAACTGTACAGGCAAGTTTTATATACTTTATATATGGGTTATATATTAATAAAAAAGAAAAAAGTCTATTACCAAAAAGAGACTGTCAAAAACACTCAACCTGAAACTCCCTAGATGTTTGGCAGAAGTATTAACTCAAGGTCTCCTATATTTCACCAAAATGTGTTCGCAGTGTGTAGTCGGACGGAGGGAGACAGGTGTGAGCTGGTCACCTTCTCCTGTTTCCTGTGTTGAACTGGTCATCCTCCGACTGTCTACAGGTGGTGCTTTTAGAGTCAGCTCTAGCTGCTCTTCCTGGACCTTTTTGGGGGCTGTCTGTTAGCAAAATTTACAATGTCTACAAAAGTGGGGCTGACTTCTCCATTAAGCCCAGTAGGCCTAGTGCCTAGGGCCCCTGACACTTTCAAGGTCTCATAAAATGTTTTAACATCAATTTATTTTAAAATCAGAAGAAAAATATAATAATAATAAATATATAATAATGAAATTAGCTTGGATTATATCCATCTTCATACCAAATGCAGTTGTAAAATATAATTTTAAGTGTTTTTTCTTTAAGGAGGGAGGGGCCCCCAAAGGCAAACGCACTTAGAGCCAACAAAAGTCATAGCCCAGCCCTGAGCACAAGGAGGCGTGCTATGGACTGAACAGTGTCCTCCCCCAAATTTATATGTCCCCCTAACCCCCAAAGTAACTATTTAGAGACAGGGTTTTAGGAGGTACTGAAGGTCAAATAAGGTCATAAGGGTGTGACTTTAACCCGATAGGATTCCTTGACTTTCTACGAAGAGAGAGATTTCTCTCTCCACATATGTTCACCAAGGAAAGACCATGTGAACACACAATGAGAAGCCAGCCATCTGCAAGCCAGCAAGCGGGGACTTACCAGAAATAGAACTCACTGGCAGCTTGATCTTAGACTTCTCTGTCTCCATAACCGTGGGTTATAAATTCCGGATGTTTAAGACACCCAGTCCATGGTATTTTGTTACGGCAGCCTAAGCTGACTAATACAAGGAGGGAAAAGTGGGAAAAAAAAAAGAGCAAAGTGAAGACATGCTGAGTCCAACAGGAACGGTCTCAGGTATCACCAGATTAAGTCAGTAGTATCCCAAAGGCCCAGCTCTATCTTCATTTCCTATTATTGAATTTCAGCCTTCAAGTTAGAAACTAGGCAAGCTTGCAATCTGTGCAGAGGTTAGGCATTCTTTTTTCTTTGACCACTTGAATCACTGCCTACTTTGCAGGTTTCAAGTTAGTAGCAACAGCAGCAAAAAAGCTTCTATATTAGAAGAACTCAAAGTTATTTTATTGGAATAAAATTTTATTAACATGAATATCCTGCTCAAATCACATCCCTAGTCTAGAAAATGAGATGCAGTGGTTGCTTAGCCAATGAGGTAACCCAGGAGAATGAGGGTTAAAGAAGTCTATGTTTTATGAAGAATATGTGATCATCTGCTGAACGTTACTAAGAGGCCAAGTGAGATGAGAACAAAGGAGTTGTCATTGATTTGGCAACACAAAAACCAGTGATGACTTTAAGAAGAGCAGGTGTCCATCTGATTGCTGAGGCTCTGGGGGGAGGTAGAGAGCCAGATCTTTACATCACTCCTTGCAGCAAAATAATTCCAGATGGATCATTATCTTCATGAAATCATTAAAACTCTAAAGGAAAACATGGAATAATTTTTTATAACCCTGTAAGCTAGTAAATTAGTAAAAGTTTCTGCAGTGCATTTGCTATACCAACAGGTGAATTTTCTTAATAAATAGTTTTTACAAATCAATATAAAAAAAACTAACAGAAAATGAAGAATACAGAAAAAGAAATAAAATTTATAAGTGTATGAAAAGATTCTTAATCTCACTTATAATTAATAAAATACAAATTAAAGCATCATAATATTTTTTAAAATAAGAAACAAAATAATTAAAATCACAGATACTATTTTTCACCTAACAGAATGGCAAAGATAAGTGTTGGCAAAGAGGTAGAATCAAGTACTACCATATGTTGTTAGCAAAGGTGTCAATTGCAATCTATTTGGAGGGCAATTTGGCAATAATCAAAACTAAAATACACATTTCGTTTGATCCAACAATATATACATTTTTCCGACAGTTCTATTTGTATATGATTGTAAAGATTTAGGTACAAGGATGTTCACTGCATCACTGTTTCCTGTAACAAAAGTGACAAACCAAACATAAGACAGGAGATTGATTAAATAAATTATGTAATGGATCAAAAACTATTAACAGACTATTTCTAGCCTTCCCCTTCCAACTGCTAGGTAAAAAGAAATTTGTTTTGGGTCAACGTTCTCATCTCTCTCCCTAAGGAAAATGTCCAATAGCTTTTAGACTTCTGTGATGCAATACCATGAGGAAAGCAGAGCGCACAGAAAGATGCAAAGCTTTGTGGAATCCAGACAAGCTCAGGAATGTGAGGAGGCATAAGAAAAAGAAAGGTGAATTTATACAGTATTACTAGAGATATACAAACCCTTCCCATGTTTCAGAAATGCAATTTTGAGGCTTAAGTCATTTTGAAATACTTTTTGGTGGTGAACTCTATTTCACTGACTTAGGCACAGCTCTGAGACTGGCCTACAGTGCTAGCTTCAGAAATGTCATATACACACAATGAAATCCATAAAGCTAGTAAAAGTATTGAGGTGGAAAAGCATATTGCTAAATGTAAAAAAGTAAGCTGTAAACTGTATACCGTATGTTCCCACTTGTTTAAAAAGCCCATCCATATATTATTCACGTACATGTTTTCGAATACATAGGTGTTTTCTGGAGGATGGTTCTGCACATTTATAAAGATGCATACATGTAATAATTTCATTGATCCTCTTGTTTGGTCCTTCATTTTTATGCAATCAATGCTGAATGGTGTTTATAATGACAGTGGTATTGAGTATTATTTAAACAAAAAGTCTCTCTTAGGACCTCAACCATGTGTCAACTGAAATAAAAATGCACAATGTAGGACTTCCCTGGTGGCGCAGTGGTAAAGAATCCACCTGCCAATGCAGGGGACACTGGAAGATCCCACATGCCACGGAGCAACTAAGCCCATGAGCCACAACCACTGAGCCTGTGCTCTAGAGCCCTTGAGCCACAACTACAGAAGCCCATGCGCCTAGAGCCCATGCTCTGCAACAGGAGAAGTCACTGCAATGAGAAGACCGCGCACCGCAATGAAGAGTAGCCACCCCCCCCCGCCCCTTTAACCCCCGCTCATCGCAACTAGAGAAAGCCCATGGGCAGCAACGAAGACCCAACGCAGCCAAAAACAAATAAATCTATATTTTAAAAAAAACACACAATGTAAATGTTGTGAGTCAAGTTTTATTTGGGGACCTTACTGAGGACTAGAGCCTGGGAGACAGCCTCTCAGGAACTCTGAGAAACTGCTCCAAAGAGGTAAGGGAGGAACCAGGATGTATGTGAACTTTTCTGCTTGGAAAAAAACTTGTAATCAAGCATAAAAAGATCACTGCTAATCACAAAGAACGGACATTTCAAGTTAATGATTTTAGTGCTTTTCTAAGTAGGGGAAGATGAAAGAATCTAGGGTCTTTTTGAAATTTTTCCTTAGCTACGTATCTTAGCTACCTAGTGGTCAGTATATCCGATGCACAGAATACTTCCAGTTTTTCTCCATCCTGAATTCCCCTCAGGGTGCACACATTAGCAACTGCAGTGGTTAAAGGCTTAATCCTTGTAGAATTGGGATGGCAGGCAACTTTTTTTTCTTTATGAGTGAAAACAATTTTCAGAGAAGAAGAAAATACACCATGATGTGACATAGATTATCCATAATGGTGGAATTATATATGACTTTTTTATTCTTGTCTGTAAACTTGTGTATTTTCAAAGTTTCCACCAAGAGCATGGATTACTTTATCAGCAAAACAAATTTCTCTTCAAAATATGATAGTTTATTTTTAAAATATATTCTAGCCTTTTGGATATTGTCAAAGCTGTACAAAAAAACAGAACCAGAAAAAATATATATAGCTAAAAGATCTTTTAGTTACTATTTTGGTGAATAGTAGACAATTTGTTGGGTATCAAAATTTCTGCCCATCCCAGAAATGTTTCATGTGGTGCTTAAAATTACCTTTATTCAAGTCAATTATTTAGTAAAGGTTGTTTGTTTGTTTCCCCCATAAGGACTTTGCTAATATTGGAAGGGTAACTAACCCACCAGGATCCAGGGAATACATTACAGAGGTAGTTCTTGAATTGGAATGTGAATTGGAACCACCAGGAGGGCTTGTTAAACTAAAAAGGGCAGCTTCATCCCCTAGGCTTTCTGATTTGGTGGGTCCAGGGTGGGACCCATAATTTGCATTTCTAACAAATTCCCAGGTGGTGGTGCTGCCAGCTGGTTCAGTGACAACAATTTGAGTATCTCTGCATGAAGCATACTACCTTATCATCAGCGAGAGCACCAGGCACCTGAGAGCAAGCAGATGCCTGAGGCCAGGGGGTCGTCATGGCTGAAGGTCCAGAGGGAATCCCTATAGTTTCAGTGCCCAGCCAGACAGGTGGACATTTCAGGGCTGAGGAGGTGGGGAGGCAAATTGGTAACTGAATCAGAGGCTTTGTAGAGTAGGGATGGGAATGTCACCTGCATCATGGTCCTACCTTCACTGGGTTTGTTCATTGCTACAGATGGATATTTAGTCTTTTCATTGTAAACTGGCTTCCACTGTGCGGAGAAGAGATCCATACCTGCATTTCCTTACCTTCAAAATGGAAATGACTGATGCTTTGAGTGGTTTTAATAAGGGAAGGAAAATGTTACCAGAAATACATATAACAAAAATAAATGTAAAAAGATTATAATAAGTGTAAGACTTAAAAACGTAGATGCTTCTTTATCTTTGTTACTTCACTTCACCTAGAACTTAACGGACTCTGGTCCCACCTCTGGGTCAAACCTCCCCCCGGGCTGGTGGCGGGCTCTTCTGACGTCCGCACATTCCCTGCCACGCTTGGCTCCGCCAGCAGATGGTGCGGTTCTAGCGCATTTCCAAAAGTGGGCTGAGAGGACAGAAAACAGAGATTGGGTAGCTCTGAGGCATCGTCCACAGCCACGCACTGCCCGTGGAGCTCTCGGATCACAACACTGTCAGGCCACTGCGTGGCGCCGCCCCCCGCTTTGCTAGAAGTGCCCGGGCATGGATTCCTTTTGGGTGACTGGGTTTGGAAGGAGAACTTGCTTAGGGTGCTAATTGGACCCGCTGAGAAGTGGGGTCTTAAGTGGGAAGATAGTCCGCACGCAATCCCGTGTGCTAAAACCTCGCCCACCGTCTCCAATCGAGGAAAGACAAAAAGGGGAGAAAGGAGTTAAACCATCAAAACCACACGCCGTTGGGACAGCTCCAGAAGTATGCTTCTCGGATATGGTCAGGGGTCCAGGTCTGCGAGTCCCTGGCCTGAGGCTGCGCCCCCAAGCGCCGCGGGACGGAGAAGTGCCGAGCTGGGACTGGGGAGGGCGCTGTGGGATCCGGCGGTCGGGTCCCGACTAGCCCCGCCCCTGTCCCGCTCCCCACCCCGGGCCGGTCCAGCCCCAGGACAGGTCTAGGGCGGGTCCAGGCAGTGCCGGCAGCGGCCCCGCCCAAAAGTGGGAGGAGCCGACGACGCCATCGTCATTCCTGACCTGCGCGCGCAATCAGCCGCAGCTGGCGCTTGTTCCCTCCCTCAGGCGGCGCCGGACCCAGACAGACCCGGACGCCGATCGGAGCCTGCCAGCTGACCCTCACAGACGTCTGCAGCCCGGCGCCACGGCAGCATGAGTGCGTGCGGCCCGGTCCTCGGCCTCCTCCTGCTGCTGCTCTGCCCCGCGCAGGTGAGCGGCCGCCGGCGACCCGGGCAGGCTGTGGGGGACGTGGTGAGGCCGCGAGGCGGGGAGGGCTGCGGGCTGTGCAGAGGCTCAGGCGCCCCCGGCCCCAGAGGGGACCAGCCGCGGGTCCAGCGGATCCCGGGGAAGTTGGTCTAGCGATGGAGCCCCTGGAGGTCCCCCCACAGCTCCCCGGTGCCTTTCTCCGGCCACGCGGCTTTCCCTGTGGTCTGGAAGACGGTGGCAACTGGGGGCTGCTTATTTGACCTGTTTGGAGCTCCTTTCACCTGTGGTCACCTCGTTTCTGGATTTAGGGTAGGGGGTGAAGAGAGGAGGAAGAACATGGGCAGAGAGGAAATAGGGTTCGTATTATTTAACCTGCCTTTCCCCCTTAATTCTGCCAGATGCACGCGAATTCTTTGTAAATGTGTTTAGAAGATCTGACCACTTTATTTCTTCTCCTCCTCGCCTAAAGGTGAAGGAGGGAGGGGAGATAAAGTTAGCAATCCGTCAGGCCCCAGATTGGAACAACCCTAAGTACTTTACAGAAGGCAGCTTGGTCTTCTAAAGAGTGCAAGTTACTTCTTACCCACTCCCTTTATATCTCTTGAAGCTGAGGCCGACAGGTGCACGGGTTAATTGGATTTCGCAATACTAGCCGTGGAGAGGAGGGGCCTGGAACTCCCTGGGTCGGCTTTCCCCTGGTTTGGTAGAAGCCCTGGGCATGAGCGCCTCGCTGCTATTTGTGTGTCTAGTTTTATCCTTTAAAACTGTGGGTGTCCGGAGGGATGTCTAAGGATTTAGTGCTGATTAAACCAGATCCGGATGGGAATCCCAGGTTCTCGTGCCCACTCATAGGTGTGTCAGTGATGAGGGGGCAGTGAGTCCCAGGGGAAGGCAGATCAAGGGGTTTCCTGCACCAGGAAAAGCTCTCCTGAGACGTCTGCATAGTTCTCAGCAGGGGGGTAGGTGTGGGTGACCGGGAAGGGCCTCCTGTATGTGCGTGTGGGCGTCGCCAGGGGTGTGGGTTTGTGGAAGTGCACACACCTGGTGGGCAGGGGAGGCAGAGGAAAGCAGGTTTCGGGGAGGTGCTTTGGAATGGGGTCAACCGGTAGACCGCCTGCTAGCTCTGTGGCTTTGGGCTCATTACTCTTTCAAGCCTAACTTTTTCTGAAGATGAGCAATTCCTCATACGGTTATTGAGGTCCCTTCATGCATAATGACGTTTGGAGAGATCGCATCACTGGTAAAAGCTCAAGAAATAGCAGCAGTTATTTGCTTTGAAAATACAGCTATTCAATTTCCCGAGAGTTTTAGGTTAGGATCTAACAGGCAGGCTTCACATGGTTAAGTAGCTTTAATTTATCTCTGAAATCCTTTTACCTCAAGGTAGCAGCCAGGGCTGATGGTAAATGAGTGCCTCTTCTCCTAGGACTTTTGGGATAGGTCAGGGGTTGGTCACAAGTTCCTTGCAAAATGCCTGGAAGCCTTGAGAGGGTTTGCAAATATGAACTGGAGACCCTCGTGTTGATATTTTTAAGATTAGCTCCCTCATGTCTGCAGAGGCTTTCAGTACCTGCATTTCCTCACACCTGAAATGTGATGGGGGGGCGGTTCCCGCTTTTAGAATTCTCACCAGTGATAAGCAGCTCGTCTGGGTTGAGTCTGAGCACCAGTAAAGTTCTGTCACGGAATTGTAGACTAACTGTCCTTCATAAAGTCTGAAATACCCTTGTGGGGTGGGGGATTTTTGCTTTCCTTAACTTTTAAGTTTTACAGATGATGAAATCACATTACTAAGACTGCGTGGTTTTTAAACCTTGTGCTCATCCAAATAATGTGTGCAGTTTTGAGAAGTAGTACGCATCTCTCCTGACTGTAATATTTATAAGCTTTTTCTTGAGGGACTTGCACCATAATGAGGCCTGGGTAGGAATTAGGCCATTAAAACTGCTTTTCCTGAGGAGATTGGGAATGGGTTAATCTTTCAGCCTGAGAGCATTGAAGAATAACTTTCTGAAATTGGAGCGAATTTGGGTAATCTTCCCCAGTCTCTCCCATTCCTTAATTGATGCTGTGATCAGTTATTTTACTAACATAAGTAATCAAGGGAGAATGAGGCTTTTTATTATTAGCAAGTGGGCAGAAAGAAAACGCCTTGCTGAATAGGTCTTTGTATTCCTTCAGTGTTTGTCATATTACCCAGAACAAAGAATCCTCTTTCCTGGGTAACCCTTCCCCTCCCTCCACTCCTCCTAAAAGGGATGCTTTCAGGGGTGTGTTACAGATGACACATTACCTGTGCGGAAGCCTGGAGTGGGCCGTCTCTGACCTGATCTCAGGTGCCTCGTCTGCTCTTTCACCCACAGATCTGTGAAGGGCACCAGCTCTCCAGCCAAATAAACTACTTGCTGTCAAAACCCTGCCCATCTTCCAAGGCCCGGTTCAAAAGTATCTTCATCTGTGACGTTGTTATTCTGTTCCCCCAACTAGAATGCCTTCACTCTGAAGTTCTCAATCTTCTTTTAAACTGCTGCAGGAGCAGCAGCATTTACGGCCTGGCACAAGACTTGGAGTTAAAAGACCTGGTGTGGGTCTTGACTCTTCCTCTTACCAGGAGTGATCTTGGGCAAAGGCAGTCTCCTCCTCTGTAAAATGGGGTTAACAACTTCACCTACTTCTCAGGGTGCTTGTGGAAAGACAGAGAAATATTGTTTGAATTGAACTACCATGCTGCAGGCTCCTTGAGGGCAAGAACTATATTTTACCATCTCCAGCATGGCCTGAATCAACAAATCATTGGGCCTTCATGGATTTGGGTGAGGGAATAAGATCGGTGAGGCATTCAGAGGCTACTGGAGATCAGAATTGGATTTGCATTTTTTGTCTCGGTGATTGCAAAGATCAACGGTGGCCCGACAGGCTTTCCTTTGCTTGGAACACGCTTGTTATTTTCAGTCTTTAGAATATTTGCTTTGGCAAGAAGACTTTAAAACACACACACACACACACACACACACATACACACAAACCCAAAAAACCCCTGCTCTCTCTGATGCAAGTGTGCTCTTGGGGGATTTGTGAGGGAATCTTTAGAATTGGGCCACGGAGGAACTCAAATTACCGTCATTCAGTAATTTCATAAATGTGAAGTGAGTGCAATGTAGGATACAATAGTAGATCGAAAGAATCACCTAGTCAGAAAGTGGTCTGTCTACAAACTGTAAAGTGCTATGTAAAAGTTAGTAGTTACTATCTCTGTCTTGTTCATAGTTGATGGGAGGACGAGTGGATACACAAAAAAATTACAATGCAAAGAAAAGTGTGCTCTAATAAAGGGACAGAATGTGATGGGGAGTCCATTTTTGAGCTGAGTGTTGGAGGGTGAATTAATGCTTACCGGGCGGATGAAAGGAAAACTGGAGAAAATGGGGGGGAAAGTTACCCGATTGTTACTAAAAACCATTAAACTGTACACTTCAATGGTGAATTTATGGTATGTAAATTATCTCAATATTTTTAAATGGCATCCTGGATTACAAGAGACTAAGGAAAAAGGAATTACCTAATTTTTGCATAGTACTCCATTGCGATGACACCTCTGGTCTTGTTTTAACCTCCAAGGACTCCTTAATATAGGTGTGATGCTGTTTTTCCTGTTTTACAGATGTGGATATTAAGGCTGAAGTTTGTCTCAAGGTCATAGTTGGTACATGGCAGACTGGGGCTTGAGCCACTGTCTTCTGACTTCCGGGCTCTGCTTTATTCAAATTCAGAATATTGCTGCCAGGTTATTCATATTTAGCAAGCTCTGTTGAATGGGTGTTTAGCAGACGTTCTACTTGGCCAGTAACATTCAAGGCATGTTGCTGGCTCCAGTGTGGCTTCTCCAAAAGCCTGTGATAGATCAGGGGTGGATTTAGCCTACTGGCCTGACCCTTTGTTCAATTGTCACGTTGTGTGAACATTCCCTAGGAAAACACCTGCGGACAGTATACACCCCCATCCACTTTCATGGTTTTGATTTACCCTTGTGGCTTTTGGATTATTTTTCAAACTCGTGAGTGTGGGAGCTCAGAAATGTCTAAGACTGACTAATAGTGTGACCTTGGGCAAGTCAGTTAAACTGCAAGCTGGAGGGGTTATCTGTAAAGTGAAGATTGGCTGAGCCCATCTAACTCGAAAAATATATCTAAAATACCCATCTAAAGGCGTGCCTGGTGCTCACACAAATTATCCTTTGTTATGTGGATATGTTTACCCCAGGTTGGCTATAAAACAGAGTTCCAGAGAATTCCGTCAATAAAAGAGCAGACCAGCCTCCACCCCAAATGTCCTGTCATATTTGTTTGGTCTGCATACCTGACCCCAAAGGACACAGCAGGCAGCTTAATCTCTGGACAGGATTCTCTGGGCCACTGCCTCCTGGGTTATCCTGACTGGCCAGGCCAGCCCCTCAGCTCCACCCCTCGCCAGAGCTGCAGCTGGGTGTGTCTCCAGGTTCCATCGTGAGCTTTACTCATCCAGGACAGCAGCAGAGATGAGGGGCCCAGGCCCTGCACTGCATCTGCATGGGATGGCCAGGTACAGGCCTGGGGCTGAGGACAGTCACTGGTCCTGAGAAAGTGAGTCAGGACTTGACAGCTGCCTAGAGTTGTATGTAAATGGTAGTCATCAGTCCTGCAGCTGAACAAGGCTGTGTGGAAAGAGGGACACCTGTGTAGGATGATAGTGGAGGGGACAGCCCATCCCTAGCACATTGTCGCAATCTAAGGATACTTCCATGTACAGACTGAGCTGAAGTTTGAACACTGCAGCAGCTGATGGGGTGGGTGTGGGGGTGAATAGGAGGGAGAATGCTTAACTTGGCATTCAAAATCTTGTTTCTCATTACTGGTTTTCTCACTTATGAGCCATGTGACCTCAGAGAATCCTCTCTGAGCTCCAGTTTCCTTACCTGTAAAATTCTGTGATACTACTACTCCATGGGGTGTCTGAGAAATAAACGAGGCAGTGAGGGAGAAATCACTCAACTTTTTGCCTGGCACTCAGTTGATGTTCATTAAGCATTTGAACATGAGTTAATATTTACCCTGGAGTATAGAATTCTGTTGCTGATGTTCAGAGCTTCTCCGTGTGATAAGATGTGCTTTCAGGGAGCTCCCAATTAGAGTCTGTTTAGCAGCTGCTAGAGTTGCTGACACGTAGCAGAAGGGGCATTTTTTTTTTTTAACTTTCCTGAACTATTCCTATTATTATTGAAAGATGCTTCCCTGTGCAGTCATATATCCAATAATTAAGCTCTAGAGCATGTTGTGAAATAACCATGTGGCCTAACCTTTAAAAGCAGAGATAGCGTACCTAGGCTTGTAACTACTAAATTCTGGGTTAAAGCCAAAGCAACTTCTTATATAATCCAGTCAAGCTCCTTCAACTCATCTTGTACGTTTTGACAGTTTCTGAATGAGTGAACACTGGATGAGATACTATAGAAAATTTCAAAGGAAGTATAACATCTGGGCTCTGCCCTTTAGGATTCTGTGGCCTCACAGGGCATTCGAGACCAAGGCAAGAAAATACTCTTGCAACTTCTGCCTTCATGCACAACTTTGTGATACTCATAAATTCTCCTTGATCTTAGAGCAGGAGCCAGCAAATTATGACCTGGCTAGAGCCTGTAGCTGTGGATAGTTTTCTTGGGACACACCCACGCCCATCTTTTACCCATTGTCTGTGGTTACTTTTGAGCTACAGAAGACAAGGTTGAGTATGTAGCACAGAGACCTCAGGGCCCACAAACCTATCATATTTAATATTTGGTCCTCTAAGGAAAAGTTTATCCACTGCGTCCTGGTGGATCCCCAGGGGAGCTTGTGGAATGTAAGTCACAGAGAAATGGTTCGCCTGAGCTCTGGGTGCAGGACACCTGCTGACTCAAGCAGTGAGGATGGATTCCCGTGAGCACCAGCCAGGTGCTGCCTGGGGCCAACCTGCCTCTGCCCCAGGACAGCTCACCTGACAGGGGAACACCATGACCAGATCCAGGTGATAGGAGTCAGAGTTAAATTTAGTGGAGGCAGTGAGTCTTGGGTGAGGCTTGTAAACAGGGAGGCCGTTCCAAGATGGGGGGGACTGAAATGTGTGGAGAAAACAAGGGAGGGCAGACAAGGGATGGAGTCCGGCCTTGGGGACCCCGATAAATACATTTAGAGGCAGTTCAGGTAGAGTCAACAGCCAGTCACGGAAGGTAGTAGAGATTATGTAAAAGTTACTGCATTTGGGTGTGTTTGCGTGGATATATCTCTACAGGTTTGCCTGTGGGAGGGAACTGAAAGCCCGGAAGACCTAGATCTAATAAGTTAGCATTGGTTAAATCTGAGGAATGGGGTGGCAGTGGAGAGGTAAGGGGGAGCTTCCAGTGTTATCTCATATACACCTGTAATGTTTGAATATTTGTGATGGGTGGGTGCTCTGTAATTAAGGAAAATAAAATCTACACTCATTTAACATTTTAGGAATCAGTCAAATGTTTAAATGCTTAAATAAGACAGTTCTTGTGGTCATGAATAGCTCTGTAAGACTGGTCAGTGCCCATGAGATGAACTGTGAAGAATTATCATTCTTTGAACTTGTCCCGCACCGACCCCAAGTGGAGCTTTGACAACACCTGTTATTAGAGACTCTGGCTGTGTCGCATGACGCTCAGACCCATGGTGTTCAACTGACGGTCACCCTTCTCTGTTTAATCTCAGTATAACCAAGAACGTGCTGTCTGCAGTCCTTGTCACTGGGCTTTTCTCTTACATGGTGAAGGAAGGGCATCCGAGCTCATGTATTGTGATAAAATACACATAAAATCGACCATTTTAAGTTAAAGTACAGTTCAGGGACATTAGGTACAACACATGTTGTGCAACTACCACCACTGTCCATCTCTAGAGCTGAGCTCACATGCAGTCTGGTGCCCTTTGGGCTCTGTCAGACCTCCAGCCTTGGTGGGTTTATTTCAGTATCGGGCAGGATATGTCCTTCCCCAGATAATCGACCATTTTAAGTTAAAGTACAGTTCAGGGACATTAGGTACAACACATGTTGTGCAACTACCACCACTGTCCATCTCTAGAGCTGAGCTCACATGCAGTCTGGTGCCCTTTGGGCTCTGTCAGACCTCCAGCCTTGGTGGGTTTATTTCAGTATCGGGCAGGATATGTCCTTCCCCAGGTGAGTATCATTGGTGTGAAGTCAGCACCAGTTGTTCTTGTATCAGAGCAAAGGCAGCTTTCACCCAGACACCTTGCTTCCCTGAGAAAGGAAGTACATGGCCTGTACCTGAGCCCTTGATTGCTCGGCGTGCCCTTAGTCTTGGTGTCGGCTTGTGCTGCCCTGACATTCCAGGAAATCTCCCAGGGATCTTGAGGTGAGCCGTTGTCTTCGTTGATAAAGTCCGACCGCTGGGCCGTGGCACTTTGGAGCCTGGAAACCCCAGTTGTTCGGATGTCAGCTAGGTTCTTGACGGGCTGCATAGATGAGCTCGGCCTAGTCAGTGGTCCGCTGAGGAGTGACCCTCATGCAGCATAAGGAGTAAGAGCTCCAGCTTCCAAACCAGCCAGGCCTTGGGTCAGGTCTGGCTCTGCCGTTCTCAAATGTGGCCTCAGATGGGTCACTTTACCTGTGTAACCCTCAGTTTCCTCATATGTGAAATGGTGTTATTTTAGTGGCAGCCTTAAGATCTGCTGCGGGATTGAGGTGACAGGGGCACCCTTATCCAGTGCCTGGGTGCCGTGGGCGTGGCGTACCCCCATGGGAGCAGACCATGTGGTGGGAGGTGATGAGGTGGACAGAGGATGGCTGTGGGCTCGCAGGGAAGGGGTTGCGGGGGAAGGGGTGAGGGAGGCTGCACCGGCGAGGCTTCCCGGGAGGTTGGTGGGAAAGGTACCTGGGCCTGAGCCCCTGATGAAGAGGGCCTGGCGATGGAGAAAAGACTGGTTTCCTTTTGAGCACCTGGGCTGTGCAGCAGGCGGTTGGAGGTGCAGCTGGAGAGGAGTTGGGGGTGGTCTGACTGAGCGGGAGGGTGAAATGGAGCAGCCTTCATGGGCAGGAGCAGGTGAAGGGACCAACACAGAGATGAGGTTGAACACGTGGGTGAGGAGGAAGCCAGGTGGTGGAGGTCCCCAGGGGCCTCGGCACCAGCGGGGCCTGCGGTTGAAGGAGATGCTCGGGTTTCAGCTGTAGGTGAGCCGAGGGGAGTCGGGGAGACAGACTCGAGGTGGGGAAGAGGCCTCCCCACCTGTGCAGCCGTGTGAGTGAGTGCACAGGCGCACAGGCCTGCACAAGGGATGGGTGATGGACCCCCTTGAGGGAGGACCTTAATTATAGGGTTGATTATATCTTATTGAGAGTCTGTTTCTGGAACTAGAATGTTCTGCTTTGAATCCTGGCTCTGCTGCTTTGGGACAAGTTATTTAGCCTCTCTGCCTCTGTTTGCTCATCTGTAAATTGGGCATAATAGCACCTCCCAGGACTTCCCTGGCGGTCCAGTGGTTAAGACTCTGCGCTTCCACTGCAGGGGGTACAGGTTCCATCCCTGGTCGGGGAACTAGGATCACGCATGCCGCGCGGTGTGGCCAAAAAAAAAACTTCCCTCGTGCATTTGTTGTAAGGATTCATTGGGTTAATATGTAAGAACAGTTAAAACAGTGCCTGGCACACAGCGAGTGGCCTGTGAGTACCTTTGGGCCCCGCCGGTTCATGCTTCTTTAGGTAGGTGACTTGGGAAAGCAAACCTAAGAGCAGTGACTCAGGCCCAGTTTTTTCCTGGCCCCAAAGAAACCACGAGCAGTTTATTTTCTTCAGGTCTTTGGATCCTCTTTGGTGAGGTCCCAAACAGTTGGAAGACATTAAGAATAATTCCTTATGTTTGAGTGGTAGTGCTTTCTAGTTTCCTAAGCACTTCCTCCTTTATTCCCTCATTCAGTGTTCACACCAGAACTGTGACGTAAGCGGGGTTTTGAGTGCAGTTCACAGGTGGGAGACTCCTGCTCTTCTCAGCCAGGTTACCTGCTCCAGGTGCAGCCGGGCGCAACATTTATTGAGGAACCCAAGACTCCTGATCTCCCGCCCCTCAAGCTCAACCCTCAGCCCTTCCTCCCTACCCCACCCCCCGCCCCATCTCTTTTTGGTGGGTGGAAACAACTTTGCTTTGAAACAAATAGTGTAGATTATAAAGGATCTTGTAAATAGGAACCAAACAGCATTGGGTCATCTTTATTTTCCCGTAGAGTGCTAAGTGCTGAGGAAGGGGAACTTAGACTCCAGATGTCCGTCCTGTTAGTCATGCCAGAGTTGGCGTTTTTATGACTGGATTCCTGCCACTCCTGTGGGTGATGTGCCAGAGTGCCCCCTGGCCGGGACCTGCTTGCCCTGTTGGTCTGTTGAGAATTCTGTGAGGGGGAGTCCAAGGGACGTGTCCCTTGTGTGTAAATTACGGGTCAGTATCAGCAGTTGTCACCCCTCCTTAGCTTATTTGCCTTTTCAAACTTCAGTAGATGGATAATGACCTTTTAGTGGGAAACCCAGAGTTCTGGAAAGAGCAGTACTTTCTCTAGATTCGCTAGGTTTATGGACATAATTATGAGTCTTTTTATATAGAAATGGTGGAATTTTGCAACTTCTTGCCAGAGGTTTGGGATATGGCGTTGTTAAATGCTTGTTGCTTCCTCATTTGTATAATTTCCCTTCCTGTGGCCTAAATATATGACTTTTAATGAAACAAGATGGGGTAAGTCATAATTTCTGTTTTAAAAAATCTGAAGAATGAATTCAGAGACAAGTCATTTGGGCCCTGAGATTTCCTCTCGAAACCCCTCAACCTCCTGCTTGTTTTTCCTTTCATGTCTTCAAGGCCTGTTGTGGGATTTGTGTCTTGATGCCGGCGACCAACACAGCCCAGCTTAACTCCTTGCAGTGTGCAGCCCGTGTGCCACTGCCCCTGGAGAGAATTCACTCTCTTGCTTCTATGCCGATTTTTTTAAAATGACTTTTCCAACAGGTATCTTGGGATCCATGGTTGCTTCTCAACAGTCTCTGTTTCCCTACACGATAGCTGATTGCAGGGTCATGCCGGCCTTGACCCTGGCCAGCTTGGTGGAGCTTGGTGGCCTTGCTGATGGGATGAGTCACATGGTGCCCTCCTCCCCCCAACCCCACCGTGTGACTCACGTGGGGAATAGGAGTGGCTCTTGAGAAATCTTTACACAAGAGGTTTTATGTTTTTAAGATTCTGAGGGGATTTTCCTTAAAGTGAGCACATATCTTGCCTTTTAGTTAAATCTCGAGGACAAAGTATTCATTCTTCTCCTCCTTAAGGTCTTTTCTTCACATTACTCATGGTGTGCTGATATTAATTAACCTTAACAGATACGCAAATGATCTTTCATTATTTAGACCTGACGCAGTTCCTTATACAGACGTGCAAAAATAGAGCCTTAGTAATCACAGACTCACATACTATCTTGCTTTCTTCTACACTGATTGTTAGTGACTCTTATGTGGAACTGTAGCTTCCTCTTATTAATAAATAAATCTAGCAGGAAGTAGAAATCATGTAAATAAGAAATTTCTGTTACCTCCTTCACTGACTGACTTGACAAGTCCATTTTGGTCTATTTTAATTAATATTTGTCAAAATGTTAAACTAACCAGTGCCTCTTGCTGTTACTTGGCTTTGCAGGTAACCTTGGAAGCTTCTATGAATGAGGCTTGAGTGGGTGCCCTTTGCTGTTGAACTTTGTGTTATCCCTGAGGCCCTAATGAAGCGAGTTTTGGGTTGACTTTTGTAGGTATTTTCACAGTCCTGTGTTTGGTATGGAGAGTGTGGAATTGCATCTGGAGATAAGAGGTACAACTGCAGATATTCTGGGCTACCAAAGCCGTTGCCAGAGGATGGCTATGACCTGGTGCAGGTGAGTTAGTTGTCTTGGGCGTTGGGAACACAAAATGCTAATCAGAGATCCTCTGCAATTATACCTAAATATTACTGTGGGGTGGAGATAGAGATGAAATGAATGGGCTTTTCTCATCCCAAACTCTTATCTGTAGCACAAAGAAGATAACATAACTCCAGAGGCGTAAGTTTTGGGGGCTTACTATACCTTGCTCATAAAGTTCCCCATTATCAGGTTACTACTTAGGGACTGATCTTGGTACCTCAGATGTTGCTTTAACAGCTTCTTCAAAATACACTCAAAGTTAACTCTTTTTGTTCCTAGATTTCAGGACTTGAGTGGGCGAGGCTGCTAAGTGGCTGTGACTCCCTTGTCCTCTGTTCACTTTAGTGATTCCTCCGGTTTCCACCAAGAGCCTATGAACTTTGGCTGCTACCAGGAATCTGTTTCCTGTTGTCTCTTTCACCATCCCTGATACACAGGGATATTAGAAAAGAACTGGAAATATCCAGGTGGAAAGACTGGTCTTAGAGGCTGCAGTTGACACGATAGCGGGTCATCTGGACTTACTCCTTTCATCAGAATTATTAAAGGCATTTGACATTCCCTGGAGTGACTGATGGAAAGAGTAAATAGCATTCTGGTTAAACTTAACCAAATAACCTAAAAAGAGGTAAAATGATTGTCAAGGGAGGAAAGTGAGCTTCCCAATTAGAAAAAAAAAAATTAAAATACCTCTACTGCCTCTACTTCTGTGAATCCTTAGTTATAAACAGTAAATATGATAGCCTTTTAAAAGAATTGTGCAAGCACTTTGCATATAGGTGTCTCACCGTTGTGTACCTAAAAAGGGCGATATGAATAAAATGATCTTATATTTGAGGAATGCTTGTCCTTATTTAACTGTGCTCCTCTGATGTCCGTGCTTTCTCACCCAAAAGGAACTCTGTCCAGGGTTCTTCTTCGGCAACGTCAATCTTTGCTGTGATGTTCAGCAGCTTCGGACATTGAAAGACAACCTGCAGCTGCCCCTGCAGTTTCTGTCCAGGTGGGTTGACTGCCAGGCATGCAGGAAAAATAGGTCTAAAAGTTAGCTCTTGTTTTAAGAATGCTATCTTATGACTTCTCAGAAATAAACAGTAACTTCTGATAAGGTAATAATTATCAGACTCAGTTCTCTCTTTACATTCAGAGTTGCTACTTGGTTTTCCTCTGAGATGTCTTCATCCCAAAGGGGACCTGCACTGGGGTCTGGGTCCCTTCAGACTTGAGCCCCTTTGTGCTGTGGGGAGGAGAGGGGTTCCTGCCCATTTCTCTGACCTGAGACCCTCCTCCGTGCAGTCCTCTGCATTGCCTCCCTCCCCTGCTTTGTGCGTGGTTCTCTCTTCCTATGGTGACCCAGGCCTCATAGAGCCGGCCTTTGGTAACTGCTCAAAGCTTGTTTTGGCAGAGTCGGCTGGTTTTGTCAAAATTAGTTTGCCATCCAGTGTGTTCTGTGTGACCGGGGCAGTGAAAAGGGCTTCGTAATACATGTTCTCTAAGCTTACCCAGCAGTTCTCGAATGTGCAGAAGAACCAACTGGTGGTGGTCTTTAGATCAGCATGCTGAGCACCCTGGTAAAGGCGGATGGGAAGGACATGTGCTTCTCTATGCAGGTGTCACTGCAGGTGACAGGGCACAAGTCGGTGTCCACTCGGAAACTTAGCTTCTTCTCAGATTTTCAATCGGCAATATAGAGTGGAAAACCATCTGTAAATTGTTCTCTGAGGACAACAAACAATATAATAGATCAGAAAGTTGAGACTCTAATCAGGCCAGCTTATCTTGTGGAAGGAAGCCTAGTCGATGTTGCTGTAGCCAGATTGGAGCTGTCAGTTAGCCAAAATATATTTATCTAGCACCTGCTCTACGTGAGGTATTATGGGCGTAAACATCAAAAGATAACCAAGTTTTCCCCATGTTGTCAGAGGTAGCAAAGCTTTATTTATAATAGCAAACAGTGAGATGCTAATATGGAAAACTATGCAGCTGTCCAAACTGATGATTGTACAGATTAAGTGGAGTACCATAGAAAGAGGTTTGTAATTTATGGAAAGTAGTAGAAAACTGTGCACCCCGAGAGCGAATTCTGTTTGAATGGTGTAATTGTCTTTCCTGTTTGTCACAGTAAAGCACGGAACTCCTGAAAGCAAGTTAGTGTGGGTGTCTGCTCCTTCACTAGACCAGAGGCTTTGAAGGCTGGGACCACACCTTCCTTGTTCTGTGTCACGTGTGGTCGTCTGGGTGGGTTCAGAATAGAGAGCAATCCTGATTGGTTTTGTTGCAAGAATGCAAGTCTGATGAAGCAATAGCTTTTACAGATAACGGTGAACCAAAGAGGAGAGAGAGGTCTTCTGCCACATAACTGGTCAACATTAGACGCTTAAACTTTGAACCTGGAAGACAGCAGACAGTTGTGGTTCTTAAGAAAACCCAGGTGCTTCTGAAATGCATGCAGCCAGAGGACACCACTGCTGTTCTCTTTATCTTCTCATGTCACAGGGAAATCCTCTTGTGTTTAGAGAGAGCCTAGGATTATCTGGGGTTTGGAAGAGAGCCCTTCAGTAGGTTATAAGATGAAAACTAATGTGTAAATCTCATTTTTTCCCTCTTTTCTTCTCAATCAGAATTGTCACCATGATGCTTCTAAGTCCTTCTAACTTCAAGACAGAGAAAACATGTCTGAATTATAAAGTGCAGAATTCAGAGAGCATTTGTCTCTTTTTGAAATTACATCTGGGCAGCACAAATGTAGTAATTAGGGCAGTTTCTAAAGAGGTGTCTTTATTTTAACATGAGGTTTTAGGTTTGGAATTGCTGGGTTTAATATGTCCTCATGGTAATCCATTTGCCATTTTACAATAAATTTTCAACATTCTTTGTCTATTTTAAATCATCTTTTTGCTGGCCCTATTATCCGTGAAATCATACAGAGCAGTTTACTTTTCCTTTTAGATGTCCATCCTGTTTTTATAACCTAATGAACCTGTTTTGTGAGCTGACATGTAGCCCTCGACAAAGTCAGTTTCTGAACGTTACAGCAATGGAAGATTATGTTGATCCTGTTACAAACCAGACAAAAACAAACGTAAAAGAATTACAATACTATGTTGGAGAGAGTTTTGCCAATGGTAAGTAAATTTTTAACTTATTCCTCTTTTATATTTGGTATCAGGACAGTGGATCAAATTGTCCCTTTTTGTTGTCCTGTCAACTCTGTGAAAATGAGTTTTTAGTTCCATTGGCCTTGAAATGTGAGTTGTTGCTTTGCTTGTATCCTGGGACTTGAGCTACAACCTTTTATACAATCTCCTTAAAGTATTTGCTTTAACTCCTTCCTAAGTATAAGTTCCCACATGGAAATTTTTAGTATGTGCAAGCTTATTTCTATACATTTTAGAAACCATTGGAACTTTGGTTCTAGTGGACATGAAAGGCATAACTTCATGAATTACTGCAAGACTGAGGAGATGGGGTGGAAGGTAGAACTAGTTGGCAGAGGAGAGATTTTTGACCTTGAAGAAACAGATCACGAGAAGGGAAAGTAAGCAGGTGTAACAGATAGGAGAAAGGGTACCCCAGCAACTAGAAATCATAGAACAATCTGAAAAAGACCATGTCATGTTTGTTGAAAATGACTGAAATGAAAGAATTCTACAAGAATAGGACACTAAAGAAAAAGAATGAACAGATTAGAAATAGAACCACAGGGCTTCCCTGGTGGCACAGTGGTTAAGATATATAACAGGCAGGCAGTGGTTAAGAATCTGCCTGCCAATGCAGGGGAAACAGGTTCGAGCCCTGGTCTGGGAAGATCCCTCATGCCACAGAGCAACTCAGCCCATGCACCACAACTACTGGGCCTGCGCTCTAGAGCTGTACGCCACAACTACTGAGCCTGTGTGCCACAATTACTGAAGCCTGTGTGCCTAGAGCCTGTGCTCCGCAACAAGAGAAGCCATTGCAATGAGAAGCCCATGCACTGCAACGAAGAGTAGCCCCCACTCACCACAACTAGAGAAAAGCCCGTATGCTGCAACGATGACCCAATGCAGCCAAAAATTAAAAAAAAAAAAGGAATCGTCATTTAAGTAGATTAAAAGAAGATTAGATGCAGCTGAATAAAGAATGTGCCCAAAAACAATAAATAAAATAAGAAAATAATTCATCAAAGTTGTTGACTATAAGAGCAACATATAAATTTAATTATAATGATCAGTTAAAAACGTAACACAAAAACTTACTAGAAAAAAGATCCCATTCACAAAAGCAACAAAAAGTAGGGTACCTAGGAATAAATCTACCAAAAGATGTGACGTAAAAGACAGCCTGACAGGATGAAGAGAGATGATTCTGTGTAGAAACAGAACCATCCATGTGGACAGTTGATACAGGTGTGTTGTTACAAATCATTAAGGGAAAGAGTGGGCTAGTTGATAAATGGAGTGAGAAATTAATTATTCATCTAAATTTATTTTTGATTAACAAAGTAAAAATCCTAATCTTGGAAATTTTTAGAAGTAAATATAGAATGTCTTTATGACTTTAAGGTAAGAAAGGATTCTAGACAAGAGAGGAAAAGCAGAAACCAGAAGTGAAAGGATTTATAAATACAGATAATTAGCATCTGTAGCAGTCAGTGAAATGCAGATTAAAACAGTGAGCTACCATTTCATGTATCAGATTGGCACAGATTTAAAAATTGGTCAACTCGAAATATTGGTGAGGATGTAGAGGCAGAGGAATGCTAATATACTACTCCACTGGTAACTGTAACTTGGTGTGAGTGTTTGAAACCATTTGAAAAATAGTTTTGCAATACCTGGTAAACTTGAAGATAAATAAACCCTCACCGCAGAAATTCCACTTAGAGGTGCCTACCTTAGGGAAACTCTTAATGCATGTAAGGAGGGAGAACCATATAAAAACGTTCATTGTAGCATTTCTGTGATCATGAAAAATTGGAGACATCAAGAGAATGAGAAGACAAGCACAGACAGGGAGAAAATATTTACAAAAGACATAATCTCATAAAGGACTGTTACCCAAAATATATGAAGAATTCTTAAAACTCAACAATAAGGAAGTGAACGACCTGATTGAAAAGTGGGCAAGAGACCTGAACAGACACCTTACCAAAGAAGATACATGAATAGCAGACGCTAAGTGCTAATTAAGAGGAGAACAGATCAGTATACTGGAGCATAGTCATAGTCTGTTATGTTAAAATGGGTGAATTAGGATTGTGTCAGTCACGTGAATGACACTTAAAAATACTGACTGAAAGTAACAGAACATATGTAGTATGTTTATACTAAACAGTACTACATATTTATAGATACAATATATCATAAAAGTACACAAACGTGCATGGGAAAAATAAACATCAAACTCAGGATTGTGATTACCTTAGGGAAGGGTGGATGCCCATAGGAAGGGATAGTGAGGGAGCTTCAGCTATATGTATAATGTGTTTTTGTTAATGTTGAGGCAAATGTAAAATAGTAAGATCGGTAGAGGTGGGTGGCAAGTACATGAGAATCACATTCTCCATATTTTCCGTATCCTTGAAATATTTGATAAATTAAAACCTGAAAACCAAATGGTTAGCTGGAAGATATGAGGGAATTACTCAGAAAACAGCATAGAGATATAAAGTTCTGGAAATCATTAAAAGTGACATATGGGGGTAAGAGATCTGGGGAGAGACAGTAAGCAAAAGGATAATGGCTGGGGATTTTCCAAAATGGATGAGAGATGAATCTTCAGGCTTATGAAAAGAAAATGAATCCTTAAACCAGATAAATTAAGAAGAAATAGAATAGGGGCTTACCTGGCAGTCCAGTGGTTAAGACTCCTTGTTTATACTGCAGGGGGCGTGGGTTTCATCCCTGGTCACAGAACTAAGATCCCACATACTGCATGGCGTGGCCAAAAAAAAAAAGAGAAAATATATATATAAATCAGTTGTATTTCTATACACTTGAAATGGACAATCTGAAAGTGAAATTTTTAAAAAAATTCCATTTACAGTAGTATCAAAAAGAATAAAATGGGCTTCCCTGGTGGCGCAGTGGTTGAGAGTCCGCCTGCCGATGCAGGGGACACGGGTTCATGCCCTGGTCCAGGAGGATCTCACGTGCCACGGAGCGGCTGGGCCCGTGAGCCATGGCCGCTGAGCCTGGGCGTCTGGAGCCTGTGCTCCGCAACAGGAGAGGCCACAACAGTGAGAGGCCTGCGTACCGCAAAAAAAAAAAAAGAATAAAATACTTAGGAATAAATTTAACAAAAAAAGTGTGAAACATATTCTAAAAGCTAAAGAACATTATTTAAAAAATTAAAGAGGATCTTTATAAATGGAAAGGCATCTCGTGTTCATGGATCAAAGACTTAATATTGTTATAAGATGGCAGTACTCCCCAAATTGATATACAGAGCCAGTGCAATCCCTATCAGAATCCCAACTGACTTCTTTGTAGAAATGGAGAGGCTGATTTTTAAATTCACATGAAATTACAAGGGACCCAGAATAGCCAAAACAATCCTAAAAAAGAAGAACAAAATAGGAGGAATCACACTTCCCAGTTTCAAAATTTACTAAGCAACCAGTGGAAATCAAGATGGTATGGTACCGGTATAAGGATAGGCATGCAAAGAAATGAGACAGAATTGACAGTAATCCCATACATCTGTGGTCATCTGATTTTTGACAAGGGTGTCAAGACCATTCAATGGGGGAAAGAATAGTCTGCAACAAGTGGTCTTGGACAACTGGATAGCCACATGCAAAAGAACAAAGTTGTACCCTTACCTCACACCATATACAAAAATTAACTTAAAATGTTTGCAGCAACATGGATGGATGCATTATGCTAAGTGAAATAAGTCAGACAGACAAAATTAAATACTGTATGATCTCACTTATATACATGGGATCTAAAAAATACAACAAACTAGTGAATATAACAAAAAAGAAGGAGACTCAGATATAGAGAACAAACGTGGTTACCAGTGGCGGGGGAGGGGGCAGCATATAAACCCTGAGGGAGTGGGAGGTACAAAATATTGGGTATAAGATAGACTCAAAGATGTACTGTACAACATGAGGAATATAGCCAGTATTTTGCAGTAACTTTAAATGGAGTGTAACCTTTAAAAATTGCATTTAAAAACTTAAAATGGATCAAAGACCTAAATGTAAGAACTAAAACTAGAAAACTCTTAGAAGAAAACATCAGGATTAAAAATTAAAAAAAAACAAACATCAAGATAAATCTTCATGACCTCAGATTTGGCAATGAATTCTTAGATATGACAGCAAAAGCATGAGCAAACGAAAGGAAGAAATAGATATCTTGGACTTGATCAAAATAAAAAACTTGGGCTTCCCTAGTGGTGCAGTGGTTGAGAGTCCACCTGCCAACGCAGGGGACACGGGTTCGTGCCCTGGTCCGGGAGGATCCCACATGCCGCGGAGCGGCTGGGCCCGTGAGCCATGGCCGCTGAGCCTGCGCATCCGGAGCCTGTGCTCCGCAACGGGAGAGGCCACAACAGTGAGAGGCCCGCGTACTGCAAAAAATAAATAAATTAATTAATTAAAAACTTGTGCATTGAAGAACACCATCAAAAAGAGGCGAAAACAATATTTTCAAATCATGTATTTAATAAAGGATTTATATCTAGAATATACAAAGACTTCTAACAACTCAGTAAGTAGATAACCCAATTTAAAAATGGGCAAACGATCTGAGTAAACATTTCTCCAGTATGTGATACAAATGGTCAATAAGCTCATGAAAAGATGCTTGAGATCATTAGTCATCAAGGAAATGCAAATCAAAACCACAATGAGGTACCGCTTCACACCCACTAGGGTGGCTAGAATCGAAAAGATAACAAATGTTGGCGGGGATGTAGACAAATTAGAACCTTCATCCACTGCTGGTGGGGATGTAAAATGGTGCTGTCACTTTGGAAAACAGTCTGGCAGTTCCTGAAACAGTTAAACATAGAGTTACCATGTAACCCAGCAGTTCCACTCACAAGAGAAATGAAAACATATGTTCATAATAGGTGGAAACAACGAAGATATCCATCAACTGATACATAGATAAACAAAATGTGGTACATCCATACGATGCAATATTATTTGACCATAAAAGGAATGAAATATGGATCCATGCTGCAACATGGATGGACCTTGAAAACATCATGCTAAATGTTAGAAGCCAGTCAAAAGACTGTATATGATTACATTTATATGAAATGTCCAAAATAGGCAAATTTATAGAGACAAAAGTAGATGAATGGTTGCTTAGGGCTTGAGGGGATGGGGAGATAAGGGAGCATTAGTTAAAGATACCAGGTTTCTTTTTTTAAGGTGATGAAAGTGTTTTAAAATTGACTGTGGTGGTGATTGCACATATCTATGAATATGCTGAAAGCCATTAGATTTTAACTTTAGATTGGTGAATTGTATGGTATGAGAATTATCTCAATAAAGCTATTTTAAAAAGGAATCCATACCTAAATATAGCTCATAAAAACTATAAAATTCCAAAGACAAATATCAAGTAGAGAAAGGATAGAAATCACTTCAAAAGAATAACAATTGGAGATTTTCTAACCAGCAATGATAGAGGCCTGAGGGCAATGGAATTATAGTTCTAAAGAAGCTACTATCGCACTAGCTAAATTGTCTTTCAAGAGTGAGGATAAAACACAATGAATTTATAAGTATCTCCTTAAAGTTTAGGGGAAGAAGGTCCTGGGAAGTTTCTAACAAGCAGGGACTGGTAATTGAATATTAAGATAGGACCCATTACCACTGCTTCCTTATGTGCAACATGTCATTGACATTCTTATTTCGTGTGTTGTCTTTATGCGTACTAAAATAAAACCCAAAAAGAGAGTGGTATTGGGGTCATTCACATGTGAAGTCTGTCCTGAAACCAATTTTTACCCTGGAAGTGCCATCATTCTCCAGCTGTAGAGTTTCCTGGAACCAGCTTTGCTGGCTGAAGAGGCACTGAGGTCCTTAGCTTCTCCTTGCTCGGCCTTCAGTATGCTGTTGCATGCGCTGGAGGTGATACTGGGATGACGTAAGCCTTTCCTGTCTTTGACTTTTAAGTTGCTTGGAATCTGGCCTGATGTTACTTGTAGGGTGACAAGCTGGTTTCAGAGGTGACCTCTGTTCCCGTCCTTAGTGTCTACTGTCCCGAGTCCCAGCCCGCGGCTCCTGCTTGCAGTGTGTCTGGATTTCCAAGGTCACACGTGAGAGGCCTCCGGTAAGATCATATCTGGTGAATTAAAGCAGCTCGGCTTCAGTCTTTTCCCTTCCTCCCCTGCCAGCCATGTACAATGCCTGCAGGGACGTGGAGGCCCCCTCGAGTAACGAGAAAGCCCTGGGGCTGCTGTGCGGGAAGGAGGCCGAAGCCTGCAACGCCACCAACTGGATTGAGTACATGTTCAACAAGGACAACGGCCAGGCGCCTTTCACCATCACGCCCATCTTTTCAGGTGGGGATGAAGACCTCCACGTTTGGTGTATTGTACTTAGGATTTTTTTAAAGCCCAGGAACCTTAACCTGCAGTAGGAAGATAAATTCAGATCACTAGGTCCTAGAGTTTCCTCCAGCGAGAGAGGTAACTAGAGCATTTATCCTGCCCCTGGTTGGTTAGGGGTTGGGCATGGGAGTGGAGATAGAAGAATTGCCTTCAGGTGTTGCTACAGAATTGAAGGAATAAGCTGTTTTTTAAAAAAAGTTTTTTCAAAAGCTCTGCCATAGTGTTAGACTAGCTCCTCAGTGGAGATAAAACTTGATTGAAGGTTTACCGTGGAATGTGGTGGACTTGGATCTCGGTGACAAACCCTATGCCCAGAGTTATTGAGGTTAACTTAAAATTTTACAGGACTAAGCAGCAGAACATAACTTGATCACCCAGAAACCTCCAGTCCTTTTTATTCTTCCATTTGTGTTACTTTCAGTGTGCTTATCATTGGGTTTAAATATAATTTAACACAAGCCTTGTAGTGTTTGCTTTTTTTTAATGGAGATTCTCACTCAACACAATCCTTCCCACAGATCTTCCAGCCCATGAGATGGAGCCCATGAACAATGCCACCAAGGGCTGTGACGAGTCCGTGGATGAGGTCACGGGGCCCTGCAGCTGCCAGGACTGCTCGATCGTCTGTGGGCCCAAGCCCCAGCCCCCCGCCCCTCCTGTTCCCTGGAAAATCCTGGGTCTGGACGCCATGTACGTCATCATGTGGAGCACCTACATGGCGTTCCTGCTCGTGTTTTTTGGTGCATTCTTTGCCGTGTGGTGCTACAGGTAATCCGTTTTGTTTTTCCTCCAGGACAAGAAGAGCAAAATTACCTAAGTGGCACTTCTAGCTTTCGCTCGGTAGACTTTGGTTCATTAGAATAGGAAACAAATATCTGCATGAATACCATTCCATGAATTGCTTATGCCCTGCAACTAGTCAATAATCAAAAGCCTATTTAGCCGTTGAAACATTTGAAGTCAGTTTCATTGATTTATTCAAAATGGCATGTGATTTAAAGCAGCCATTCTTTAACACAAAGTCTCATGAGCCAAATCTGATTCAAATCCTTTCAGATGCAATACTGTATCCTTCTAGATATCTGCGTCTTGACTTAGGACAGCACATTTTTTTTTAAACTTTTTATTCTGAAATAATTTTAGACTCACCAAAAGGGTACAAAAATAGTAGAGTTTATTTATATCCTCTACTGGCTTCCTCTAGTGTTACAACGTACATCACCCATGGAATATTATTTAATCAAAACCATGAAAATAACATTGGTATACTGTTGTTGGCTAAACCACAGTCTTTTTTTCAAGTTTCACCAGTTTTTTCTCTAACACCCTTTTTCTGTTTCAGGAACCCATGTCACGTTCACTTTTTGTTTTATTCATCTCCTCCTATCTGTGACAGTTTCTCATCTTTCCTTTTCTCTTACGGCCTTGACACTTTTGATGAGTGCTGGTCAGTTATTTTGTAAAATGTGCCCCAGTTTGTCTTTATCTGATATTTTCTTGTGATTAGGTTGAGGTTAGGTGTTTTTGACAATATCACAGAAGTGACGTGTCTTTCTCAATGTATCATATCAAGGGCTTATGATGTCAGTATGTCTCATCACTGGTGAGGTTAGCCTCGATCACTTGGTTAAGAAGGTATCTGCTGGGTTTCTCTACTACAGTAATGGTGAAGTTACTATTTCTCCCTTTGGAGTTGATAAATATCTTAGAGGAGGTATGTTGAGACTATGTTAATACCTTGTTTCTCCTCAAACTGCCGCCCACTGATTTTAGCATCCATCCGTGGATCTTGTCTTCAACACTTATTTCCTGTGGTGTTTGCCTGCTGGTGCCTTTGTATTTCCCTCGTTCCTTCTCCATTTACTAACTGGGCTTACTCTGTACAGAGTTATCCTTTCTCCTCTACTTATTTATTTATTCAGTTATGTTTACATCATGGACTTTTAAAAAAAATTCTGTGGTCTCTGTTCAGTATCATCATTTATCTTATTGCTCAAATTTTCCCAGTTTCAACCACTGGGAGCATCTTCTGGTGGCTCCTGTGCTTTTTTAAGCATGCCCCCCCCCACCCCACCCCCCAATTCTCAAGCTTGTTCTTATTTTCTGGAATCACAAGATGTTCTTTTATTTTCCCTGCTCCAGCCCTAGAAGCATCCTTTTCTGCAAGGAGTCCTGGTTGCTTTCATTGGAGAGTGGTGTTTAGAAACCAAGATCTAGGCACTAGATGTGCTCATTGCTCCTGCAATATAGTGTTTACTGTGTTTTTAAAGAACCTAAAACTTTTAAATGTAAATGAGGGCTACAAGGTGAAACTATCCTTTATTAATTTTTTTTAATACCCTTATAAATTCTCCCCTGAGACTGATGAGCAGAGAGACCCAGAGCAAGAGAACTTAAGGGAAGGCAGGCACCAATTAGGGAGGAAGCAAACAGAATGCGGAAGTGAGCTTTCAATGGGGAAGCTCGTGTGGGAATGTCAGAAGAACAGCCTCACTGTGCCGAGGTCCACGAACACGACTTGCATGCTTTTATTTTCCAGAAAACGGTATTTTGTCTCCGAGTACACCCCCATTGATGGCAATATTGCTTTCTCTGTAAATGCCAGTGACAAAGGTAGGCACGTTGGTACTTAACTAAAAGGGTTGGGACCATGTTGGCACAAGAGTGTTCATGTCCTCAACAAACGTTCATATGCCTGTTCCAGGAGAGGCCCTGAGCTCATGCCGAGGACACGGCTGTGATGGAGACAGGGTCCTTGACTTTGTGTGGCACTAACAACCTGGTCAGCGTGGCAGATCAGAACCACGCAGTTAATGATAGCAGTAGAATGATCCTGGCCTGGGATGAGAGCTGTGGAGGCGCCAGCGTGGTGGGCTGAGAGCCGGGGTAGCAGGAAAGATTGGAGGGAACTGCTCTGGACAGAGTGCTGAGAGCACTTTGCTTTTCTGAGGCTTGTGTGTGAGCACCGTTCCTCTAGGGGTGGGGATAGGTGTGGGCAGGTGAGCAGGGCCGCTTCCAGAGCAGACAAGTAGCTGGTGGGAGGCGGGCAGGGGATCGTCCTGTGCACGTCCCGGTGTGTCCTGTGTGGGCGCTAGTCCCGTTATGGGCAGTGGTAGCTGATGCTCTCCCCGTTCCGACTTTCAGGAATGGCTTGGCTCTTAACCTCCACCCTCTCTTCCTATCCCGCTCTTCCAGGGGGGCCGTCCTGCTGTGACTCTCTGGGTGCCGCCTTCGAAGCCCGTCTACAGCGGCTCTTCGCACAGTGGGGCTTGTTCTGCGTCCGACACCCCGGCTGCATCATTTTCTTCTCCATGGCCTTCATTGCCGCCTGTTCTTCGGGCCTGGTGTTTGTGCAGGTCACGACAGACCCGGTGGACCTCTGGTCTGCGCCCGGCAGCCAGGCGCGCCGGGAGAAGGAGTACTTCGACACACACTTCGGACCTTTCTTCCGCACCGAGCAGCTCATCATCCAAGTCCCCCTCACCCAGCCACACATGTACCATCCCTACCCCTCTGGAGCCGACGTGCCCTTTGGGCCTCCACTTGCCATAGACATCTTGCACCAGGTAATCTGCTCTTTGCAGAAATCAATTCCGGGGGACGCGGCACTTTGTCAGCTTTTGACCAGTTTACTTGATGTGGGTTTGGGGCTGAGTGTGGTGGTTTATCTTGTAAACCTTAATGATAAAAGTACAGGCGCTTTTCACTTACTTTTCAAAAAAGTGATAGCTGTTGAATTTAATGGAAAATTTACTGTAGACCGCTTTGGTATTTATTTCATACAGATGGTCTTGCTTGAAATTGAGATGAGCATTTCTCTTTTGAAACAGAATGTATTTATAATTCACCTAGGAACTTATGGATTTTTTTCCCGTGATAATTAAAAAGTAATACACCAGCATCCAAAGGGATAAAGCCTCTTACGCTGTCCTGGGGACCTAGGAAGGAACTGCTGGATCACTGCTGATCCACCTGCAGGAATGAACTTAGTGTTGCCTGAATGTGGGCTCCCTGCCTGCGTTTGGTGGGAGGTGCATTTGGAACGAGATCCATCCCGTGCTCTTACAAAGGCTTTTAAACCTGCCCGTTCTCCCTTATCACACTTACCTGTAAATAAACTGCATCCACTTATTTTTTAATGAACAGTTGCACGGTTGCATGGTTTTTCCTTTAAACATTGCTGTTGCCCTACAGAAAGTCTTGATAGCTTGAAAAAACATCAAAATATTCTCAAGACTTTAGTAGGATCTTTTTTCCACCCAATGACTGTCTGTTGCTTTTTCCCAGCTTGTTGCAAAAGGTGCAAATGTTGTCATTTACCTCCTGGAATATATTCTCTATTAGAAAGTACGAGAATATACATAAATAACCATAGTATGGAGGAAGGTGGTATTTGTTGGTGAGGGGAGGGAGTGTCAGGAAGATCAGGCAGATGACCCCAGGCTGCCCTCTGTGGCCTCGTGGGTCCCTGTGGAGAAGGGTGGGAGGGCAGATGTTCGTGTGTCCTGCGCTGGGATCTGACCTGTCGTGGTGCCCCCTCCTCTCTCTGGGTGCCTGTAGGTGGGGTCTCCATCCCAGTTTGCTGTTCCTCAGCAAAAATATGTTTGTTTTCTTTTTAAGATTTTTTTTTTGATGTGGACCATTTTTAATGTCTTTATTGAATTTGTTACAGTATTGCTTCTGTTTTATGTTTTGGTTTTTTGACTGCGAGGCACGTGGGATCTTAGCTCCCCAGCCAGGGATTGAACCCTCACCCCCTGCATTGGAAGGTGAAGTCTTACCCACTGGACCGCCAGGGAAGTCACCAAAAATATGTTTTAAAAAAAAAAAAAATTTTTTTTTTTTTTAACCGTCATGTGTCTCAGCCTTCCCTGTCTCAGGAAGAATTTTCGCCAAATCCTCTTTACCTTCTGACTCCTCCAGGCGATAACGGTTAGTCAGCCTCTGAGGGAAAACTGATACATTTCTGGGTTTGTTTATTTTAAAAATCATCCTTCAGGTTCTTGACTTACAAACAGCCATCGAGAACATTACTGCATCTTACAACAATGAGACTGTGACACTCCAGGACGTCTGCTTGGCCCCCCTCTCACCATATAACAAGCACTGCACCATCATGAGCGTGTTAAATTACTTCCAGAACAGCCATTCCGTGCTGGACCACAAAGTAGGAGACGACTTCTTTGTGTACGCGGATTACCACACACACTTCCTGTACTGCGTTCGGTAAGTGGCAGGGACAGTCCTTCCTTCATTCCTCCAACATTGGAGCCCCTGCTGTGGCCACACACCGTTGAAGGTACTGGAGCCCCAGCAGGGGTAAACAGTGGGATCCTCCAGGCAAAGCCTTCCTTCTAATGAAGGGAGGCAGAGGCTGAACAGTAGCCGCTGGCCCTGACACCGGGTTGAGACGGTGCCAGGTAGAGGCGATGCAGTGGGGAAAGGAAGCTGGGCGAGGGCAGGGAGTGCAGGGGGCATGCCGCTCTCCGTGCAGCAGAGACCTGGTCAGCAGAAGGGAAGACGGAGGCCTGGGAGAGTTGGGGTTGGGGGGGTGGGGGGAGTGTTCCGTGTAGGCGGGCAGCAGGTGCAAAGGCCCTGGGGCGAGGCATTCGTGGTGTGTCATTGAGGAACGGCAGGTACCGCTCAGCCCCTGACTCCCGCCTGGATTGATAACACATAGTTGCCCTGCCCCAGGCATTCCTGAGCTGGTTAAATAGTGCAAAAATAGAAGCCTATAGTGCTTTTTCTTGTCTTTCAAGTATAAATTTATTTCATGATACTGAGTTTTTAAAATGTGCAGCATCCCCTCGAGGAGTGGGGGCTGGATTAGAGTGCAGTTAGATCGGAGGGCACTGAAGCTGCTTCGCCTCGGCGGCTCGACTGGCTGGGCAGGGGGGGGGGGTGGGTTGAATTAGGGGCAGGGTGCGTGTATGGTTTGAATTAGACACAGAGAAGCGTGCTCGGTGACCTGTGAGGTGATCTTTAGGCCTGTCCCGCGGCAGGAGGAGCGGCTTGCGGCTTGTGTCTGCCGTCTCTGGATGCCATCCATGTACCTTGGCCTGATCTGGCCCAGAGACAGTTGTTCAGCCAATCAGAGCACCACTGTGGCTGTTCCTTTTTTTTTTTTTTTTTTGCGGTATGTGGGCCTCTCACTGCTGTGGCCTCTCCCGTTGCGGAGCACAGGCTCCGGACGTGCAGGCTCAGCGACCATGGCTCACGGGCCCAGCCGCTCCGTGGCATGTGGGATCCTCCCGGACCGGGGCACGAACCCGTGTCCCCTGGATCGGCAGGCGGACTCTCAACCACTGCGCCACCAGGGAAGCCCTGGCTGTTTCTTCATTATGGAAGCAGAGAAATTATTCCTTGTCACCTGTGAACGTGCTGCTCAGTTAACCACATCTTGACAGCCAACTGCTCTAGCTTCTGACCTGGTTTGGTGACTTTAGGTTCCGTCTCTTTTTGTTACTGGAATGTGACTGACTCTAGATGGTTGGGCTGTGTTTACTCTCTTCAGGATGTCACATCTATAAACACAAGCCCGTGAAACAATAAGTGTAGCCCGTGTACCCAAAGCAGTGTTCTCCGAAGGACAGGTGGTACAGGGTGGCCACTGGTAATTGGAAAGAAAGGTTCAGTATTATTTAACTTTAGTATTTAAAGAAAAAAGTTATTTTCTCTCTGTTTGTTTTACAAAATAAAATATCGACAGAATTTTGGCCACAGGGGAGACACATGAGATGGGTGTTTTGCCCGAGGGGAGTGTGGTTCACACAGGTGTGGAAACACCACCGTGAGCACCTCCTCTCCTGCGCGGCAGAGGTGTGTGTTGTCTGTGGTTCCGCTTGTGCGTCCCCAGCTCTCAACTCCCTCCTCACCCTCCACCTTTCCCTGGGCTGTTCCGCCTGGGGGCATGCAGGCCCTGCAGGAGCCCGGCTAGCCCAGAACCAAGCACAGACCTCCTGCTTCCCCCGCATCACATGATGGCATCAACGCCTAACCGCTTACAGGATGCCTGGACTCTTCCTCACGTAGCTCTTATGGGTTTTAACCTCAGCATGAGCCCTCAAGCCCGCAGTGTGGCAGCAGAGCCCCACATGTGTGGGTTGACAGGACTCAGCTTCTATGCAGCCCTGCTGTTTGCCCCCAGCAGTGACCTGATCTCCAGGACCTGAGCCCGTCCCTTGTCCCTTGGCGCTGAAGGGCGGTGGTTCACATTATATACGAGGACCTTCACGTGTGCCCAGCGTCTGCCTGACTTCTGTGCTGAAATGCTGGTTCCCTGTCACCGGTTGTCTGTCTCTCCTGCACTGCTTGCATCCCTGGCCTGGTCTCCCTGCTTCTTTCTTTCCTACTTCCAGACCTCCTTCCGCTTTGCCACCCGAGTTATCTTTGTCAAACAGCTCATGACCTCCCTTTTCCCCACATCTGATTGTTCCCTAGTGTCTACAGGATAAAAATCCAAACTGCTTAGCATGGCGCCTACCCCTTTTTTCCGCTGCTTCCCTCTTCCTTCCTAGCCCCACCCCCTGCCTGGGAGGCCCCACTTCATGAGTACCCCATGCTCTAGACCCAGGACTTCCTGTGGTCCCTCAGGCCGCCGTCCACTCTATCCTTTCCTGTACCTGTCCTCATGCTCTTTCTTCTCTTCCCACCAGTGTGGTGTGTGGAAGCCCTCACTTCTTCCCTCCCAGGTGAATCGCCCCTCAACCTTAGAGACCTGGCCTGTACAGCTCTTTTCTTCATGGTGGCGGTTTTCCCCACGTATTAGCAGCCCCCTCCTCTGTGCACCAGGTGACATCAACCACATTGCACTGTATGTGCCTGCCTCTCAGTGATGCTGAGCTCCCAAAAGCAACTACTGAACTGTTATTATTCATCCAAGGAACCAACCTCAGGCTCACATTCTTAATCCGCCTCATGACTGCTGCGTAAACGTTTAGGTCTCTGTGACGTCTTAAGGTTGTTCTAATTGGGTGGTGTTTTCTGAATTCTTGGCAGGGCTCCCGCCTCCCTGAATGACACCAGTTTGCTCCACGATCCTTGCCTGGGGACCTTTGGTGGACCAGTGTTCCCGTGGCTTGTGTTAGGAGGCTATGATGGTGAGAGAAGCTTTTACTCTTCCTGCTAGATAAAGTAGTCTTGGTTCTGTCATTAACAGTCAAGTGATAATTACGAAGATTTCATCAATCGAGCACTCTTATTATTTACCCAGTATATTGGGTCCCAAATATAGTATCTCCTTCGGCTTTGGGTTTTATTGTGCATTTGAAGGAAGTGGTATTAGCCATTTTTAGGTTACTCTTGGGAAAGCTGTCGACAGCTAAGGACGTTTTCCCAGAGTAATGCCATTGTGTACATCCACGTAATACGTTGCTCAGTTTCAGGGAGTTCATGGAACCCTTGAAACTCGTTGAGAGAGCCCCTGTGGAGTCTCTAGCCCTCTGGTTAAGAACGTCTGTAATGGGGGAGAGATAATATGTGAGATGGGGGAAAAGAAACAAAGTGGATAGATTTTTTCCTTCTAAACCAGTTGGCTAAGAATTCAAACACTTTTATAGTGGGAGAGGCGGTTGGTTTGCTCTTTGCTGGTTCCTGCAGCACCTTGGAGCAGATTCTGTTAGGTGTGATGGGGTAGTGAATCATGTGACAGCTTTGGCATCTGAAGCCTAATTACAGGCAGCCTAACAGGTTTTTCTCCAGCCTAAAGAAGAAGCCAGATGTTCTTCTCCTCATCCAGTGGGAAGGGAGAAGTTGTGAGCTGTAAATTTTACTCTGCCTTATGTAACACCATGTGGTTTCTAATCAGTGGGGAAAAGATGGTGTCACCAGCTGGGTAGCCACAGCCATCAAAATTAAATTTGTTCTCTACCTTATTCCTTCCACCAGAGTTAAATTCCAATGGAACAAAGATTACAGGATAAGAAGTGAAACTATTAAAGTACTAGAAGAGAATGCAGGATGAATTTTTAAAAATAATTTTTAAATGGAGAAGGCATTTCTAAGCAGGACACACAATGCAGAAGCCACAGAAGGAAACACTGATGAATTTGACTGCATGAGAATTTAAAATTCCTGTGTAGAGAACAAAGTTTAAAAAACAAGCAGCAAACTGGAGAAAAAAAAAAGTTAGTGTACATAACAGACAGCATTTCCTTAATATGTGGAGAGCTCTTGGGGAAAAGAGAGAAGGTCAGCCACCCAAAAGAAAAGTGGGCAGAAGTCATATGAGTGTTAACAAAGGAAGAAATGCAAGTGGCTTTCAGTTATATGGGGAAAATGCTGAACCTTACTCCAAATTAGTGAAATGCCTCTCACTTCAATCTTTTACATAAGAGATTAGTAAAGATCTAAGTGTTTGATAAAATCTTTTGTGGATGGATGTGGGGAAACCACATTGTTGGTGGAAGTATAAATGGTTACTGGAATATAAGCTCCAGGAAGACCGAGATTTTTATCTCCTTTGCTCACTGATGTATCCATAGTCTCTAAGATAATGTCTGGCACAAAGTAGGTCTCAGTAAATATTTTGTTGAAGAAAGAAATGAAAAACAGGAGGCCTCTTTGGAGGGCAGTTGGGGGGCATCTATCAAAATTAGAAATGCACATATTTTTTGATTCTGTGATTGTACTTATAAGAATTGATTCTACGAATTACATTGTACATATTGGAAATATCAGGTTATTCTTTGTAGTAATTCTGTATATAATACCAAAAAGATTTGCAAAGATAGCCATCAACTGGAGATTGGTTAAATTATACTAGGAAATATCATACAGCAGAAAAAAGAATAAGGACACTCTCTGTGTACTAAAACAGAGCATTCTCAGGATACGACTTTAAAAGCAGCATTTGCAGAAGAGCGTGTCACCGCTTGTGTGAACAAGGAGGGAAGGGGAGACTGTGCTTATGCACATGGACCGTGGCTGGAAGGAGTCACAGTGCCATGGTGTGGGGAGGAGAGCTGAGACACAGACGGGGACTGAGGGAGGAGGGAGGCTTTTCCCTGAACACCTTTCCGCTCTGTTTGAAATTGTCACCATGCACATGCCGTGTAGTAATGATGATATGAATGACAACTGTGCCTACTTCCACACGAGGGTCCTTTTTCTTCACTAGCTGAACTACACAGGCACCAGATCTCCTGTTGTGTTCCTCGAGCTCAGGTGTGTATAGGCTTCAGCCCTATGAGAAACCAGGCACCTAACTGGCTTGTGATTTTCCCCTCGTATTGATCTAGTTTTCTGCACGCTTGTAATCTGCTTTTTGATGTCACCTTTTTCCTTTCTAGATGAAAACTACAATAACGCCACAGCCCTTGTGATTACCTTTCCTGTCAATAATTACTGTAACGATACAGAGAAGCTCCAGAAGGCCCAGGCCTGGGAAGGAGAGTGAGTTGCTCACAGGGTCTAAACAAGCTGTTCTTTCTGTGGGAAGGTGGACCGTAGCAGAAAGCATTTACAATTAGTTCAACTACATTAACCAACAGTAGATCTAAGTTATGCCATTTTTTTCACTTGGTACTGGTGGTGCTATGAAAAAAAAAATCTATTAATAAATTTACTTATAACCATTCTTTTAATACATATCCCTGCAACAAGAATGCAAAAGTATCTATGCAGAAATGTTCCTTGCATTCTTTTCTAACAGCGAAGCCTGAGCAGGCTGAGTGTGTTAGTAGGGAGAAGCGTAGTAGAATAGTATTCCGTCATTAAAGGTGGTGAGGCAAATAAATGGTTCAAGATGGTGACTAAAAACTGCGGTCAGCTTGTTTGGACAAATATATGCTATGCATGCCATCCATGCCTAGCAAAGATACCAAACAAACGACCTGGGAACCGGTTAGCTGTGGTATAACCTCTAGAGAATGGGAAGAGGGGACCGAGGGAGACAGGGACTCTGAACAGCTTTGTTGGGATACAATTCATATACCATACAGTTCACCCATTTAAAGCGCACAGTTCAGTAGCTTTTAGTATATTCACAGATGTGTGCAAACATCACCATGGGCAATTTTAGAACATTTTCTTTACCACAGAAAGAAATCCCATCTTCTTTATTGGTCACCCTCCTAACCCCCAGCCCTACCCAGCCACCAATCTACTCTCTGTCTCTAGATTTTCCTATTCCAGACTTCTATATGAATGGAATCATGTACGTGGACTTTTGGGTCTGGCTTCTTTCAGTTAGAATAATGTTTTCAGGGTTCATCCAAGTTGTAGCCTGTGTCAGTACTTCGTTCCTTTTTATGGCTGAAGAATATCCCATCCTATGGATATACCACATTTTGTTTATCCATTCATCAGTTGATGAACATTTGAGCTGTTTCTACCTTTTGGCTATTAGGAATAATACTACAAACATTCATATACAAGTTTTTGTGTGAACATGTTTTCATTTCTCTTAGTTGGTATATATCTAGGAGTAGAATTGCTGGATCATACGGTAACTCTGAGGAACTGGCAGACTTTTTTCCAAAGCGACTGCACCGATGGGACTTCCCTGGTGGTCCAGTGGTTAAGGCTCTGCTTCCACAGGTTGGGGAACTAAGATCCCACGTGCTGTGCGGCGCAGCCAAAAAAAAAAAGTGACTGCACCATTTTACATTCCCACCAGTGTATGGAGGTTTCAGATTCTCCACACCTCGTCAACACTTGTTATTATTTGACTTTTTGATTCTAGCTATCCTAGTGGGTGTGAAGTGGTATCTCATTGCAGTTTTTTTTGTTTTATTTTGTTTTTTTCGGCCAAACTGCACAGCTTGTGGGATCTTAGTTCCCCAACCAGGGCTTGAACCGGGCCACGGCAGTGAAAGCACCAAGTCCTAAGCACTGGACCACCAGGGAATTCCCTCATTGCAGTTTTGATTTGCATTTCCCTGATGACTAATGAATTTGAGCATCTTTTCATGCACTGATTTGTGTAACTTCTTCGGAAAAATGTTTATTCATATCCTTTGCCCATTTATTTCACTGGGTTATTTGTATTTTTATTATCGAATTATAAGAATTGCTATATATTCTACAAGTCCCTTATCAGATGTATGATTTGCAAATATTTTCTCCCATTCTCCAATCTGTGTTTTTGCCTTTCTTGATGGTATCATCTGAAACACAGAAGTTTTTAATTTCAGTAAAGTCCAATTTATCTATCTTCTCTTTTGTTATTCATACTTTTGGTGTCATAGCCAAGAAACCATTGCCTAACCCAAGGACCTGGAAATTTACACCTATGTGTTCTTCTGAGAGTTTTATAGTTTTAGCTCTTACATTTAAAAGGTCTTTTATCCATTGAGTTAAGAGTTAATCTTTATACATGGTGTGAGGTAAGGGTCCAACTGCATTTATTTGTATATGGCTCTCCAGTTGCCCCAGACCATTTGTTGAAAAGATATTCTTTCCCCCATTAATAGTCTTGCCAGCTTTATTGAAAATTAGGTGAAGGCAGATACATGGCATATTTCTGGACTCTTAGTTCTGATTCTTTGATCTGTATGCCTGTCCTTGCCTTGTGCTTGTAACCACACTGTCTTGATTACTGTTGGTTTGTAGTAAGTTTGAAATTGGGAAGTGTGAATCTTCCTACTTTGTTCTTGAAAAAGAAGATTTGGGCTATTCTGGGCCCCTCGCAATTCCATGTGAATTTTAGAACAGCTTGTCTTTCTACAAGGAAGTCAGCTGGGATTCTGATAGGGATTGCATTGAATCTGTAGATCAACTTTTAAAATTTTTGTTCCATGAGCATATGTCTGTAGTATAATATACTTCATTTAGAAATCATTTTTAGTAAAAAAGAAGTGAGACCATGAAGCAGTTTTTAAACTTGTTCTAAACCTGTTTTAAATACTGGAAAACTCAGCATGTCTGGAACTTCGTAATCTGGAAGTGTCCTACCTTCTACTTGCCAGTTTAGAAGGTCCTAACGAGGTATACGGGTTAAGTGTGGCTTTTGTGTCGTAGAAGTTACGAAGAAGTTCCTTACTTAGTTGTCACTAAGTTTTAACTAAAAATACAAAATTTTGCTTACCCTTTTAGGTTTATTAATTTTGTGAAAAACTACAAGAATCCAAATCTGACCATTTCTTTTAAGGCTGAACGAAGTATTGAAGATGAAATAAACCGTGAAAGTAACAGTGATATCTTCACTGTTCTAATCAGCTATAGCATCATGTTTTTATATATTTCCATAGCCTTGGGGCATATCAAAAGCTGTAGCAGGTTTCTGGTAAGTGGGGTGTGTAGGTGTGTGTGTGTATGTGTGTTAGAGGGAAATGGCAGTACACAGCGTGATGGCATGTTTTTGCCTCTGCTTAATCCTAATTCATTATGTTCAAAACTACCTTAAATTGTCCTGTGTTTTACTTGTTTGTCACATTTTCTGCTTCCTGCATCTGTTTTCTTCAGTTCCAATTTCTTATCTTCAACTTAAAGTTTATTTCACGTAATCCAGTTTTTTTTCTAACTTGCCATCACCTAAGAATGTAAGCTGATAAAATATGTTGCTAGGGAAGACCTAGACAACTTTTCATATCTTCTCTCAAACCGGGAACCGTACTTTTAAATCTAGATGGGCAATATCCAGGTAAAGAGGTGAAAATGAGGACCTTTTAGGAACAGGACAAAAAACACCCTAAATGAGGATTTATGTCTTTGTGGCATCTCCAGGTGGATTCGAAAATCTCCCTGGGCATCGCGGGCATCCTGATTGTGCTGAGCTCGGTGGCGTGCTCCTTGGGCATCTTCAGCTACATTGGGATCCCCTTCACCCTCATTGTGATAGAAGTCATCCCGTTCCTGGTGCTGGCTGTGGGAGTGGACAACATCTTCATTCTGGTCCAGACCTTCCAGGTGCATTTCAGAGTCTCACAGAGTCTGACCAAGTACCAGGCTCCACATACAGCTGTTCAGCTCCATGCGGAGTATTTGAGTGTGACACGTGGAGACTTCGTTTCCGTTCCTCTGTGTTGCTTATTGGTGCCTGTAACTTGTTCTGGACATTTTGAGACCAAGAAGATTGAGACCAACATTCTCTTTGGTTGGTGGCATAGATATAAAGTGAGAGTTTGGTTTTAAAATATGTGCAACATGTGTGCAAAAAGGGCTAACACGCTTGTAGAAAATATTTTGGGCACAACAGCTATTAAAATGATTCTCAGTATAGTGTAGAAGAATGAGGGATTTGTCAGAGGTGCCACTAAAAGGCAAAAGGTCAACACAGGACCCACTGATGTAAAAAATGATGTCAATCCGTTGGTTCTCCCAGGGTCCCTTGTCCTGTAGCGCTTACCTGGGCAGAGACCCAGTGGCATGTAGGAGTGTTATTTAAAGGTCCAGCCACCTGCAGCCTGCGTTGCTTGTATTTTCCTGATAACCTGATTCAATCCTTCCTTTAGATTCTCACCTGTTACCTGGCTCCGGGCTTCAGAAATATCCCAAATGAATCAACATGAGAAGTTTGGGGTCCTCACCGCTTTATTGTATAAAGTTCACAAACAACAAGTAGATGCTGCTAATCATTATTTTTTACCATCAGGTTAACACAAGGCACCAAAGAAGCAAAGAGGTGGCATTGTAATTGAGAAACTTTAATGTCGCGTGTTTAACTTTTTTTTTTATTTTTAAGAGAGATGAACGTCTCCAAGGGGAGACGCTGGACCAGCAGGTGGGCCGGGTCCTGGGAGAAGTGGCTCCAAGTATTTTCCTGTCGTCCTTTTCAGAGACGGTAGCATTTTTCTTAGGTAATTACTCTTTGAATCTGCCAACCCTGAGGTTTGCTGAGCCTGGGTGTATCAGTATATGACCCTTTGAGCTCTTTTTTAAGTTTTATTCTGTGATTGGAAAGTATCAGAGTGGACCACGAGAAAAATTGGTGGCAGTATCTCGGATACCATTAGCAAGTGTCTTCTTTTTTTTAACTACATTATTTATTTATTTTTAATTTTTAATTTCTTAAAATTTTGGCCACACCATGCGGCATGCAGGATCCTAGTTCCCCCACCAGGGAATTTCCAGCAAGTGTCTTCCTTCTCACATTGTTTCAGGACGGTGTTGATGTTGGGGTTCAGATACCTAGGACTCCTGCCCCTGCCCGTTTAGGGCACCCATGGCAAGTGCTGGGGTTTGAAAATAGCACTCTTGAAGGACAGCCACAGGGTCCTTCCCGTCACAGCACTCTCGGCAGCAACTCCAAAATCACAGGCGTTAGCTCGCAAGGTGTTTGCCACTGTTCCGAAAGGCAGTCTCCCCGCCTCTGCACACACATTTCACTGGGAAGCAGCCTCGTCAATGAGCAGAAGTTCTTCAGTCTTCCCTCAATACAAGGAGCCAGAATAAACTGGCACAAAACCCAGCACTTCTGTATTCCTTCATGTGGAGAAATCGGTAGTCTTACTAGCAGGGCACTGCCCACCCCCATGTCTGGCATGTAGTAAGAGAAAACTGATCATATCCTCTGCAGAGGACGCTGATTAGAATCGCCCAGTAAGTCCAGGGAAGACACACGATCCGTGGGTCCCAATGGAAATGCCTGCAGGGGCCGCCAGGTCATCTTACAAGGGGCCATGGGAGGGACATTGTAGGTGTGGTCTTTGGACACAGACACGCCGTTAGCATAGATCATCCCCCATCTCCATGAAGCAGTGCACTGTGAAACAAACCTGTGGCTCTTGTGTTTCTCTTTATGGATACAGATGCAAAACAGTTACTTCCTCTCTTTCTATTATAAAAAAAAAACAGTGCAAGTGTGTTGGTGATAGCAGCTGACCCTGGGCCTCAAGGTCAGAGTGACTTTGGGGGGACAGGAGGAGCAGCGGGGACCGTGGCACCCAGAGTCTGGGGTCTCATCTGCAAGAGGCAGCTATGTGTTGCTGGCCCAGTGCTGCCAGGTCCAATTTTTTTCTCAAGCGACGCTGTGAATCTAGATTTTTTTTCCTCTCAAGTGACACTGTGAATCTCATTGTTAACTATTGGCTATTTATTTTTTAAAAACTGTTTTTAAATTCTAAAATGGGTTTCTATATATCTGGCCCATGGGCAGCCAGTTTTCAGCTTCTGAGTCTTAGCCTGGAGGACGCTTGGAGCATCCTCATTTGTAACTAAACCAAGAGACTGACTGGATATATAATAGCATATGGGAAATACCATCCCTCTTGTGGACTGAAGCGTAGCAGGTACTATAAGAAATGGCCTGTGTTAATGGATCTCAAATGTGAAAGTGCATGCATTTGCTTGGAGAGCTTGTTAAAGTATAGAGTTGGGATCACAGAATTCTGAACAGCAGAATTGGGGTTGAATTCCCATTGTCTTGATAAAGTAGGAGGGGGCCCGGTCCCTGGAACGTACATTTTAACCTTGCCAGGTGGTTCTGGTGTGACACCCGCAGATCGTGCAGAGTGCCTTTGGGTGGGAGGATTGGGGGGATTCTTCTTGTGGGATTGGCCTGTTCTGGTGCCACGTGTTCATACGTGCACGTGCCTGTGAGGCCTGCTGAGCCCTCAGCTGGGAAGGACGTGGCTGCTCTCTTCTCCCCACAGGAGGCCTGTCCGTGATGCCAGCTGTGCACACCTTCTCTCTCTTTGCGGGGATGGCGGTCCTCATTGACTTCCTCCTTCAGATTAGCTGTTTTGTGAGTCTCTTGGGGTTAGACGTTAAGCGTCAAGAGGTAAGTTGTCATCAGGCGTGCAGCCTGTTTCATTTGAGTCTAGAATCTAGGTGAGGCGGCTGGAGGGTGACCTCTGTTCCTCTTCATCCCCTCAGAAGAACCGGCTGGACATCCTCTGCTGTGTCGGGGGCGCGGCAGACAGAGCAGGCATCCAGGCCTCGGAGAGCTGCTTATTCCACTTCTTCAGAGACGCCTATGCTCCACTTCTGCTTAAGGACTGGATGCGGCCCATTGTGGTAGGAGCCTGTCTGTGGTTTTTCTCCCCAAAGTTGTCACATGCCTTCTAAGAAATCAGAGTGCTTGGGAAGGATTCTGACAGCTGTTAAGTGTGTGTGTGTGTGTATATATATACAAGAATGCAGAAGCAAATATATACAAATATAAAATATTTTTAGCAGGCAATATAAGCAAGAGTTTCTGTCTTAAGTTGGTTGTTTTGTTTTTAAATAATTACAGATTCATAGAAAGTAACAGAGGTAGTGCAGAGAAGGACCCAGCTGCCCTTTGCCAGTTTCCTTCCAAGGTCTTACATAATTGTAGTTCAATATGAAAACCAAGAGCTTGACATTGGCACAATGTATGTGTCCAGTTCTGTGTCAGCTTATCACATGTGCAGATTCGTGTAAGCACCAAGATATAGATCTATTCCATCACCCTCGTCCTGCACCTTCAGTGTCACCACCTCCCTCCCCTGCACTGTCCCTCATCCCCAGTAACCATGCAAGAGCGTTTTGTAGTACAGTTTACACACTGGATATAGCCAACAGCTATAATCTACCACATCTCCACTAAAAGAATGTCAGTTCATTCCAGTAAAAGTAATAGTGGGCTTCCCTGGTGGCGCAGTGGTTGAGAGTCCGCCTGCCAATGTGGGGGACACGGGTTCGTGCCCCGGTCTGGGAGGATCCCACATGCCGCGGAGCGGCTGGGCCCGTGAGTCACGGCCGCTGGGCCTGCGCGTCCTGAGCCTGTGCTCCGCAATGGGAGAGGCCACAATGGTGAGAGGCCCACGTACTGCAAAAAAAAAAAAAAAAAAAAGTAATAGTAACACCTAACATTTTTTGAACACTTAATATCTGGTATTGTGCTCAGAACCGGGTACTACGCTAAATTCTGGATTATCCCTAGAATTTTCTCATTTAATCCACAAAATTATCTGATGTTACAAGTCTTATTTTTCCTGTTTTATTGAGGAGGAAATAGAAGCTAAGAGAGGTTAAGTGACTTCCCCAGGGTCACTCAGCTTGTAAGTGGCAGAGGCAGGATTTGAACCCAGGTGGCTTTACTATTGAGACCGTGACCTCGGCTACTGTCCCAGACTCCTTGTTTTCTTAGCGTGTCATTTAAACTTGCTTTTCGTTTAGAAAAGTCCTGTTTTGTGTGTTTAAGATTTGATTTAGGGAGTTCCCTGGTGGTCCAGTGGGTAGGACTCAGCGCTCCCAGTGCAGGGGACCTGGGTTCAATCCCTGGTCGGGGAACTAAATCCTGCATGCAGCCATAAATAAATAAAATAAATAAATAGATAAATAAATGATTTATGTTTTTAATCATGATAACTCTAACTCTGTAACTCACTTCACATTCCAGGTAGCGGTATTTGTGGGTGTTCTGTCATTCAGTATCGCAGTCCTGAACAAAGTAGAAATTGGCTTGGATCAGTCTCTGTCAATGCCAGATGTAAGACGCTTTCTTTTTATTCTAACTCATTTAGCCCATGGTGAATGCATTTTTCAAAATACTCATGCAGGTGTTTCAGCTGATGTCCGCTTCTAAACGTGGGTGCTGGCAGGCTCTCCTGCATTGCAGGAACCTCACCAGAGCTCTGCCCGTGAGGCCCGGGCCTTCTGAGCTCACAGGCCTCGGGCATGGCTGCAGAACACGAGCAGCCGGTCTTGACCTTGTGAGGTGCCCTGCTGACGGTGGGACCAACTGGAAAAGCCCCTGGGCCCAGGGTGGGGAGGGGGCGCTGGCTGTGGAGGGAGTCAGGAACCTGGGCTCGAGGCGTCTCGGCCGGGAGCCCCCCTCTCGCTTGCACAGGACGTTCACACTGTGTCCTGTTGTCCTCTCTCTCTCTCTCAGGACTCCTACGTGACGGATTATTTCCAGTCCCTCAATCGCTACCTGCACGCGGGCCCGCCCGTGTACTTTGTCATGGAGGGAGGGCACGACTACACTTCTCTGAAAGGGCAGAACATGGTGTGCGGGGGCCTGGGCTGCAATAACGACTCGCTGGTGCAGCAGATCTTCAACGCCGCCCAGCTGGACAACTAGTCAGTACCCCAGCTGCGGACGGGCTCCTGGCCCGGGACCTCGGCCTGAAACCTCTCTCTAAAGATAGCTTTTCCTGGAAAATCTATCTTGCCAAATGTGGGTTGAATCTAGCTTTACCTGAGCAAAACCTTTTAAAGGGCAAATTTACCACCTCACGTTCTGAAGCTTTTCCCATTAAGCACTAACGTGGTTTGTCTTCTGACTGGGTGGCATTAAAAGGTCTAGAAAAGGAAGTTTTGGATTTCAAGAAAAGGGACTGAAACTGAAGACTTCCTCCTTGTGGGGGCATCAGTAACCCTTTCTCTCCTTTCCCTAGTACCCGGATAGGCTTTGCTCCCTCGTCCTGGATTGACGATTATTTTGACTGGGTCAAGCCACAGTCGTCTTGCTGTAGAGTCTACAACAGCACGGATCGGTTCTGCAATGCATCGGGTACTTGATCCTTTTCCAGATCTTTCCCTCTTTTCTGAAGAACTTTAACATTATAATTTAAAAGTCATTTGCATTTTACCTCCACGTCCACCTGTTTGTCTGCCATTGCTGCATCTCATTCCCCTTGGCATCATCCCCTTCCTCCATTGTTCACTCTGGAGATACCTTGTTGTCCCCTTTCCAGCCCCCCATGGGGCTGCAGGCTGAACAAGGCCCAGGTCAGGGGACCCTGGTTTTCAGGTTTGTCATCTTTTCCCGACAATGCTGTTGGTCTCTCTTGATTGGTATCTGGCCGTAGCTTCTCATGGGAGTGCTTTTCTTTGTTTATCACTATTGCCACATGGTTTTGTAAAAGTGTTGAGTCTGTCCTAGGATTTTCTTGATAAAAACATGGACGTCCTGGGCTCTGATAATAACATACTGAGGTTGTCCTTAAAGCAGGAAACCTGCTTCAGGGAAGAAAATTTGTACAGCCTGTGTTAGATGAAGATGGGACCTCAAGTTTGACTGTGAAAACCATGTGTTTGAAGCTTTTGGATAAACAGAAGGATTCAGGAAAAGAATTCCCATCACTTCTTTATCATTATTTTTAAATGTTTTAATATGGAGACCCATCCTTCTCACCGTGGCTCCCTCAACCTGTTTGCACAGTGGTTGACCCTGCCTGCGTCCACTGCCGGCCTCTGACTCCAGAGGGCAAGCAGAGGCCTCAGGGCGCAGACTTCATGAGGTTCCTGCCCATGTTCCTCTCCGATAACCCGAACCCCAAGTGTGGCAAAGGGTAAGTGACACGGAACCCATTCAGCTGTGTGGCCGCTTCCCCTTTAATTTGCACTGGGAAGCTGGGGAGGGCTGGGGTGGGAATGGTGGATGGGAAGGTCCTCTTCTCTGCCACTCCCCACCCTGTCCCACCGAGGAACCAAAACGCCTTTAAAGAAAACTCCTCATCTTAAAAGAAGATGGTTCTGGAGAACTTAGGGGCAGGATAGGAATAAAGACACAGATGTAGAGAATGGACTTGAGGACCCGGGGAGAGGGAAGGGTAAGCTGGGGTGAAGTGAGAGTGGCATGGACATATATACACTACCAAACGTAAAATAGATAGCTAGTGGGAAGCAGCCGCATAGCACAGGGAGATCAGCTCAGTGCTTTGTGTCCCACTAGAGGGGTGGGATAGGGAGGGTGGGAGGGAGATGCAAGAGATATGGGGATATATGTATACGTATAGCTGATTCACTTTGTTATATAGCAGAAACTAACACAACATTATAAAGCAATTATACTCCAGTAAAGATGTTAAAGAAAAAAAAAAAGAAAACTCCTCATTCTGACCCGATTCCATCCTGGCTTGAGCATTCTGTCTCACGCTCCCCTCCTGGCGGCATGAAGGACACAGTCCTGTGCAGACCACCAGCAGGGCAGATTGTGGGGAGGGATGCGGGCGATTCAGGATGTGAAAGGGTTTGTTCAGTTGTGTCTGGGGCATACGGGGCACTGCAGCTCTGCTCTGGTGACATCACCCGGGATGAAGGTTTAGATTCTTTTTTTTTTTAATTTATTTATTTATTTTTGGCTGCGGTGGGTCTTTGTTGCTGGGCACGGGCTTTCTCTAGTTGTGGCGAGCGGGGGCTGCTCTTCGCTGTGCTGCTTGGGCCTCTCATTGCGGTGGCTTCTCTTGTTGCAGTGCATGGGCTCCAGGCATGCGGGCTTCAGTAGTTGTGACCCACTGGCTTAGTTGCTCTGCAGCATGTGGGGTCTTCCCAGACCAGGGCTCGAACCCGTGTCCCCCGCATTGGCAGGTGGATTCTTAACCACTGCGCCACCAGGGAAGCTCCGAAGGTTTAGATTCTTTTAGCCCCACTGTGCTTCTTGCCAGCCTGTCTGTACGAGGTTATGGGCGTCTGACTCCCCCATCTAGCCAGGCAGCCAGCTACTGTGGAAACAGGATCTCTGGCCCAGAAATAGCAAAGATGACTGAAGTCTGGAGTTGGGCGGATTTGGATGTTTTGGTAGGAAGGTGAATGTCCAGGTGTACATTAGGTAAACGCTGGACATCCCTGTTCTTCATAAGAATACATAATGTGACCAGAGTCCCGTCAGTCATACATCTCACGTCTGTGTTTTGAGACCTAGACTAGGTACCATGGGAGGCCTGTCCCTAAAAATAAAGAAGAAATGAACCCTGTAGCTTGGTCTCCTGGCAGACTGAATGCTCGGCTACATAAAAGAAGTCAGAATGAATTCAGCTCGTAGGAGGGCAACAGACAGGGAGCCTCCTGTGTGCCAGGATCGTGCCAGGCACCTCAGCGACACTATTTCACTGACTCGCCACACAGCCCCATGAGTAGGTGGTGGTACACCCTTTGCAGATGACACTGCAGCCCAAATTGAGTGATTCTGCGCAGGGCTCCAGGGCCGAGGTCGACCTCATGGCGGTCTGATTCCAGGGCCCTTGTCCGTTTGCGCCTCCTGTCACACAGCACTGCTGAGCAAACCCTGTAGAAGAACACACTGGGCTGTGAGCAGAACCAGCTACAGAAACAGTAGCGGCTACGCATCAAAGAAACCAAAGCAGCAAAGAAAAGCCAGTGTGGGCAAGAATGAGCTAAACCTTCATCGCGCCTTTTCAGGGGCTTCCCTGTCCCTGAAATTGACAGCTGGTCTGATCCCTGAGTCCAGGGTCAGGTGACACCACTCAGCCTTGATGCTCAGATTCTGCAGGTATGGCATGAGGTGTTGCCTTTGATACCACTGTCTTCTCCCAGGGGACACGCCGCTTACAGCGCGGCAGTTAACATCCTCGGCAACGGCACGGGCGTCGGAGCCACGTACTTCATGACCTACCACACGGTGCTCAAGACCTCTGCTGACTTCATCGACGCCATGGAAAAGGCCCGCCTCATCGCCAGCAACATCACCAGAACCATGGGCCTGGAAGGAAGTGATCACCGTGTGTTCCCATACAGGTAACGTGTGGATTTTGTAAATGAGGATGTCCTGGGGAAGCGCCCACACCCTGGGGTGCCCTTGCTGGGGGTGCCGACACTCGGCTTTCCTTCTGAACCCGGCTCCGTCCTGAGCACAGGTGAAGCCTGTCTCAGGAAACGGCACCTGGGCCAGAATCTGCAGCACCTACTGAGGTCTCGGGGCTGGAGCTCACACCCTGCAAAACAGGCAGGGGGCATGGGTCGCGGCACCTGGGGAACAGCTTCACAGAGAGGGCCCGGCAACTGATCGCTGGGGACAGTGCCTCTATGGAGGTTTCTCTTTTTTCACTTATTGTTTTTCTTTTTTTCCCTCATAAAGAAAATATTTTATGAAATACTGAATTTGGAAAATACAGAAAAGTAGGAGAAACAAGTGATTTTCCCCCCAGCCCCTGTAATCTCATTGAAGGGAGTCTGGACCTGTTCCTGGCAAGAGGACAGCCTGTTTTCCTGTGGAAGGAGTTCTTGGAGTGGGTGTCCTGACTCCTTAGAGAAGCTGGTTAACTTTGCCGAAAAAGCATTTTCTTCTCAGGCCCTGCATAGACCCCGTTGGGCTGGGGGTAGCCCTCAGGATAGACCAGGCCTTGTTTTCCCAAAATACCACGGAATATTCTTTGTCAATAAATGCCTATAAAGTTGGGCACATCAACAAAAACCTTATATAAAATACATATCTCGGAGGCCCTTCTTTGGGTGTCAGTGGTCAGAGGTCCAGCTTAACTGCTGGAGGTGAGTCTTGCACAAACAGGGAGGTTTTATGTGAGGATGTCTCTCAAGGTAGTTTCTGTTCTGCAGTTGTGGCAGGATGAGGAGTAAAGATTCCAGAAGCAAAAACAAGCTGTAACAGAACCTTCTCCCCCTCTCCAGTGTGTTCTACGTCTTCTACGAACAGTACCTGACCATGATTGACGACACTATCTTTAACCTCGGTGTGTCCCTGGGTGCCATCTTTTTGGTGACCGTGGTTCTCCTGGGCTGTGAGCTGTGGTCGGCAGTGATCATGTGCATCACCATTGCTATGATCTTGGTCAACATGTTCGGTGTCATGTGGCTCTGGGGCATCAGTTTGAATGCGGTTTCTTTGGTCAACTTGGTTATGGTGAGTCCTGGTCCACTCAGTTTGTCCCTCACTCCTTATGTCACTGCTGTACATTGTTTCTTGGGGTGAGAGATCAAGGCCAGCTCCTTCTCTTGGCGCACGTGGTCAGGTGGGGTCAGTGGCAGGTGGAGTTGGACGTGGGTGGTACGTATAGCAATGGAAATGTGAGGTCATGGTCTGGCTTAGGCATTCTGCCTTTAAATTATTATTCTGGGGCTTCCCTGGTGGCACAGTGGTTGAGAGTCCGCCTGCCGATGCAGGGGACACGGGTTCGTGCCCTGGTCCGGGAGGATCCCACATGCCCCACAGCGGCTGGGCCCGTGAGCCATGGCCACTGAGCCTGCGCGTCTGGAGCCTGTGCTCCACAACGGGAGAGGCCACAACAGTGAGAGGCCCGCGTACCGCAAAAAAAAAAAAAAAAAAATTATTCTGAAGGGTGCTTTGCCGAAGTATGTAGCCGATGACAGCATGATGTTCAGTTTTCAGTTAGAAAAACTGCCCCTTCTCAGTGGAATTTTCTGACCAAGACCTTTTGCCTTCCATGTGGTTGCCAGGTGCTTTTTAATAGTCTTGAATATGTGCACATTTGAGAAAGTATTAACAGAAAACAGACACAGTGCATCTGCTCTTCAGATACGAACTGAACGTGGCTTCAGGGGGAGCGGTAGTGAGGCCCAGCTAAAGAAATGACAGTGTGCTGGCTGGCTGGGGGTTGGGGGGAACTTGAGAGGTTTCAGCTGTTTCTCCGTAATAGAGGCAGATCTGCTAGAGGAAACTGTGCCTGGAGGGTTCCACAAGCTTCCTGGGACAGTTTAAGTTGGTGTGATAGGAGCTTTGTAAGTTAGAGGGGGTGCTCCGGGCTCCTTTACCTCCCAGGTGCCCTGATAACCACAGATCCCAGGAAAAGGGGTGGTTGCTTTTACTGTTTTTAACTGGAGAAGGGCAGTCGTAAAGGAAGCACTTTATTTCAGAGCTGTGGCATCTCCGTGGAGTTCTGCAGCCATATCACGAGAGCGTTCACGGTGAGCACGAAGGGAAGCCGCATGGAACGGGCAGAAGAGGCGCTCTCCCACATGGGCAGCTCTGTAAGTACAGCCTGAGCAGATGACTAGGGCAGATGCCTCACCGTGAAGTACCCAGCTTGGTGACTGAGTGTTTCTCAGGAGAAGGAACTTTAAGATTCAGTAGGGAAAGCAGAATTTGTATCTTTTACTTAGCAGCAGCTCCTAAGGATTATAGGTTTTCAGGCAATTCATGAAATAGCTGTATCTTGCATAGAGCTCCACCCTGAAATTCTTTAGAACTGTTACTGCTGGAGACTCCTTTGCACACGACAGTATGGCTGAAGCAGTAAAACAGAGAAGTTTGATTTGAGAGCCGTTTAAAACCCAGGCCAGCCATGTGTGCTGAAAAGCAGGGGAGCTGCCATGCTTGGAGCCCAGTGTGCAGTCTGGTTCACATTTGGAGAATCTTCTCAGGCTAAACCAGGATACAGGGCTGAGCTATGAGCCAGTTACTTTACCACCAGACAACACTGTTACAGAGTAACAACAAAAAGTGTGTAATAAATAGCATTGCCTAAAAAAATAGTACATACCTTAATTGAAAAATAATGCCGTTGGAAAAAATGGCACTGATAGACTTGCAGGGCTGCCATGGGGTCTGTGCGGAATACACAGCTTTTACCCTTATTACACCTCTTTTTTCCCCCTCAGATTCATAAGTAGCAAATAAAACAATTTAGGCAGAGCCTAATGCTACTTAACAGTAAATCTGAAAGCTGGGGTTCGGTCCCCCATTACTTTGGACCTTGGCTTTTAAGAAATCCCTCTATGAGGAAGTGTTCAGTTACGGTAGGTTGATAAAAGTTGCTTCTAACCCCATCTCTCTTCTCTTAGGTATTCAGCGGAATCACACTAACGAAATTTGGAGGCATTATGGTTTTGGCCTTCGCCAAATCTCAAATTTTCCAGAGATTTTACTTCAGGATGTATTTCGCTATGGTCTTACTGGGAGCCACTCATGGATTAATATTCCTCCCTGTCTTGCTCAGTTACATAGGTAAGAGTTTTTATTTTTAACCTAGTGGGATGGAGGAAGCATGATACTAAAGGAAAAGGATACCTTGAAACATTCTTTTGAAGTATTTGAATGTACTTATACTGATGGTCATTTGATAAGTAACGCTGAGTTAAAAAACTTCTAAGAGAAGAACTCCAATCCTGGGGCTTCATGTTCGTCCACACTACTTCATTAGAAAACTGGAGGCCTCGCGTCGTCAGATTGGAAGCGAGTTTGTGCGTCAGCAGCCCAGGGCTCCTCCCTGCTGAGGTGAAGGACACGAGTCCAGCCACAGCCCAGTGGTGCCCTGGAACAGCTTTCATTTCCGTTCGCTGTTCTAGCGGAACACTGCCTCTGCTGTTCACCTCTAATTTTGGAGTTCTCCTTAGGATCTTTTTGCCTCTGTGGTCACTTCAGCTTCTGTAAATGACCTGTGGCTGAAAGAACTACTAATTTGCTTGATATACAGCTTTGTGATTAAGAAAATGAGGGTTTTTTTTTTCCCCCTTAATCTCTGGGGGATAGGAAGTTGTGTTACAGTAGAAACTATCTCCTTTTCTCCTAAAGAAACGATCCCAAAGTTCATTCTTTTTATCCCTCACAGGACCACCGATAAATAAAGCCAAAAGTTTGGCAGCTCAAGAGCGATACAGAGGTACAGAGCGAGAGCGGCTCCTCAATTTCTAGCCCTCTCACGGGCTTCAGAGACTCTGCAGGTCAGGTAGTCGGTTTACCACTGGACAGCAGCTGCATTGTCAAGGCTCGGTTGAACCCTGAGTGCGAGCAGATGTCAGGCTATTAACAGCAGCAGCTTCGGCCATAGCGCTTGTAAACTCAGGAATGCAGACTCTGCCCCGAAGCAGTATTGCTGAGCCTGGAGGTAGCCCCAAGACGCTGGAGCGCCTTCTGGTTCTCCAGGAACGAAGCGTTGTTCTCGGGCAGGCAGAAGGGACGGCTAGGAAGGCTGCTCTCTGCTCACTGACACTTTCTAAAGGCCAATCAATGCAATGTTTCTCCTTTTGTAGGAGTAAGCCATCACACAAGTTCTATACCATATTTTTAGTAACATTTGAGGATGTCGTAGATATACTTTATTACAACATCTTGTAGTTTAAAGAGCTTTATTAACGCAATAAATTAACTTTGTAAATATTTTATATATATATAAAAAGAAAAACTAGCAAGTGACCTCAGAACGTCGTAGGCCTCATTAGAGCTTGGTCTCCAAAAACCTGTTTGAAAAAAGCAACGTGTTCTTCACAGTGTTCTCCTGTAAAGGAAAATACAGATTTAATCCGTTAGACAAGGCACGAAAGGAGGAAAATGAGAATGAACACTTTGCAGCTCCTAGATATGGATACTGGGTTTTAACTTATTTTTCTTTCATAAAATACTTTGTTTTCCTAAGCTCTTGAGTTGTCCTTTCTGTTTACCCAGCTTGTGCCATTACAGAACCTTTACAGCCCCCAGCAAACTGCCCTCTGCCCTGAGAGACTGGGGAGAAGCAGGGTGATCAGTGAATGCTGGGAGCCCTGAAAGTTACAGGTTCCTTCCCATCCTAAGGAAGAGGGTGCTTTAGATTTCATAACTTTGGAGATAAGAGTGATTAACCAATGCTTTCTGCCTAAAACTAAAACATCAACAAGCCCCAGGCCATTTAATTCCTCCGCAGCCATTTCCTGTCTTGTTCCTAATTCTTCAGAAAGGGCCATTCCAGGCCCAGATGTCAGACGGAGCTGGGCCCAGGCTACCCTACCTTCCACCCCGACACCCCACTGCAGTTCCAGAGCAGAACTCCAGTTCCGTCAGCACCTTGAATCCACTCTTACCACAACAGGCTAAGGATTATGCGGGCTGGTACAAAATTTTGTTTTTTAAAAACTAACCCGAGAGTTCTCCAAACCAAAAGGCTTCTCGCCCCCCCAGCTGCCAGTGCTTTCCTGCTACTGTCCGAGTCTGTGGTCGCCCCAGGTCTTTTCCCTGCAGCTATATTCTCACCTGGTGTGAAACTAGGGTTCCCTCGCAAACGCTGGTTTCGCTGTTCAAAAAACCGGAATATAGTGTAGAAAAGCATGTGGTCTTCAGTCTGCTTTGCAGCATCTAAAAATTTCCGTGCAGAGATGTTGTCATGGCCACCAATGCCCCGAATAAACCTTAAGGCGGCTAACACTTGGTGTTTGGAAAGGAGAACTTCTACTATTTCATCATTTGCTGTGGAAAGTCGCTAGAAGTAAGGGAGAAAGAGAAATCCGGGTCAGTGCAAGTAATACGAACACGCTTCTGTGGGGTTTAAAACTCTTGCTGTATCAGAGTTACCTTCAACATATCCAGAGACAGCTGATGAGCAGGAGGGTAAAAACTTTCCAGGGAGAGCAGCAGACAAGCCTGGAAGACCCATTTTCAGATTAGATTTGCCATATGTTGAAAGGTCAAATTTTAAGTCACAAAAGTAAAAATTGGGTGGTACTTAACCAAAGGCTTCGAGTCGCTGAGGACATGGTACTGCAGGAACTGGTGTAGCGTGTAGAATAGGTTGTGCTGGACGAGCGTCTTGATGACAAGCTCATGCAAATAATGCTGAGACAGAGACAGAAGGAGAGATGGTGTCCACGTCGCTCAACTACGACAGACTAGAGGCTCAGTATGCCGAGGACCACGGCTGCTCTAAGTGACGGGTGAAAGAACCCAACCTGGCCTGAAACTGATCATTCCACCTGAGAACGTGGGGTCACGTGAGGAGGGTCACTGAGTCTGAGGCAGGTGTGCAGACTCTTGTGGCGTACAGAGAGTCATCTCCGTTAAGGCACTGACAGTGCTTTTACTTTAACAATCCCCTGCCCCTCTAACGTGGGACCACAGATGCTGGCTTGAAGGTACCTGTACTGTGATCTGAAACTGGTTCAGAGAGCGGATGTATTCCATGAGCACGGCTATCATGAATTTCTGAGGCATCTCCTACAGAGGGGAAAAGTGTTTAGAACCAGAGCGGCAGAGGAGGCTCCGTGTAACAGCTCCTTGTTTATCCGCCCCCCTGCTTCCAGGGTTCTACTTGGCTGCTTTTGCACAAACCCCTCCAGAACCTCCCGGGTCGGGGATCATCTTTAGGCCTGTGTATTAGAAGCCAAACCATGAGCATTCAGTCCTCACCCAAGATAACCCAGTTACTCTAATCACATTCTGAGTTCTACTCGTTTTCCTCAGTCCCCTTCAAATGAGATCTTTGTTTTGGGAACCTTCAGTCCAGAAGGGGCGGCGAGCCTCCCCTACCTTCTTCTCTGCAAACGCCGACAGCACGTGGGTGTACATGTCAGACTGGTCGACCACGGCCTGGGTGCGCGCCGGCCTCCTGAGGAATGGGCCGCTCCGGCTCTGCCCCGCTTCCAGTGCCTGTACAATACATCACAGACGGGACCTCAGTCGTCTTCTGGGACATGGCGTGTTCGCAGTTAATCCAAAAAGACTGAACCCTTAGATGCTGGGAGCCTAAGACGTGAGCAGAGGATGACACTTACTTCATTACTCGGACAAAACTCTTTCCTGTGCTGGCCGGGGAGGAGTTTAGGAGGTCAGGAAATACACCAGTGTTCACGGATGGAACTAAAAAGCCTAAGTCACAGTTTTATCGAGACTTTTTTAATTTTTGGCTGCACCACGCCACATGCAGGGATCCTAGTTCCCATACCAGGGATCGAACCTGCACCCCCTGCAGTGGAAGCACAGAGTCTTAACCACTGGACTGCCAGGGAGACTTTTTTTTTTAACCTCTTAAAATAACTCCCTAATTTTATTAATCACAGACCACCTAGCATTTGGGTTATCCCTGAGTAGCTGAAGGGGACGGGCATTCTGGGGTTTTTGTTATTGTTTAAAACCACTTCCATTTTTAGCCTTTGGACTAATCAGATTCTTGAAGTGGAATCATTCATTCCACTTCTCCTGAACTTATTTCTAGCTTCAGAAGATACAATAACAGTACAGCAGACCCCGAGAAGCCATGTTAATTTTTTCCAGCCCTTCACAGCAAACACTTGAGCCCACTATAGGAAAAGTACAGTGCTGACGCTGAGTCATCGCAGTCCTAAGGGGATGCTGACTGAGTGCCAGGACACGTCTTATTCTTTATAGCTGTTACATCCTCAAAGGAAAGGAAGAACAAGCAGCAAGATGATTATATTTCTGATTTACTGAGTCTAGGCTCTGGATTGGCAGAAAGACATAAAATAACCAAACTGAGACTGCTTTTTTTATCCATAAAATAAAGGCAGACCAAGGAGCTAGCTATGTGTAAGATCAAACATAGATTAAAAACAACAAAAGAGGGCTTCCCTGGTGGTGCAGTGGTTAAGAATCTGCCTGCCAAAGAAGGGGACACAGGTTCGATCCCTGGCCCGGGAAGATCCCACATGCCGCGGAGCAGCTAAGCCCATGCTCTGGGCCGCAGCTACTGAGCCTGCGCTCTAGAGCCCGTGCTCCGCAACAAGAGAAGCCACCGCAATGAGAAGCCCGCGCACCGCAATGAAGAGTAGCCCCTGCTCGCTGCAACTAAAGAGAGCCCGCACGCAGCAACAAAGACCCAACACAGCCAAAAGAAAAAATAATAATTTTTAAAAAACAACAAAAGAAGGTGAAGACATTAAGTGATGTTCAGCCTCTAGCTCACGGGACACAGGGACTCTGGATTTACGTTCCCCCTACGGCCGGCCACCTTGCCCTCTGGCACACAGCAAACCTCACTGGTGTCATTCTGTCAGAATCTTGTGTCATAATTACACAGACAGTATACCCGGGGTGGGGCAGGGAGGAGGCCCTCGTCACGTACATACAACTTACCAGTGTGTAACTCTGCTCGGCGTCCAGGTACTTCTTATACTCCTGGTTGAGTTTATCAAAAACAGTGGCTATCACAGGCAGCGTCGCTCTGTCTGACTCTGTCAACACTGGAAGGAGTCAGGGTTCACACAGGTCGGCCAACCTTGTGTGAACTTTAGAACTTAAACACACTGTGAGAGAAATGACTCATTTCCGGGGGCCACCAGGGCATTCGGAGAAACGGCGTAGAGACTGGGGCACGAGGGCACTCGCCAGCCCTTGCCGGTTACTAACGTAGCTACGGAGGGCGTCAGAAGATTCTCAAAGTAGGTATAAATGTCGTGAGTGACTTGGATTCTGAAACAGGTTTGTTTTCAAGCTGGGGAGGGCAGCCTCTACCCTCACGTGTGCCCATGCTTAGTTTAGTCTTTGCCCAGGAAATGTCTTGTAGAGACAAGTCATTTTTATACTGAGCAGCCTTTCCAGGGGGCTAAATAATCCACTTGTCACTGAGCCTACCGGCTGCAGACAAGATAAAAATGTGGCCCGTCTCCCAGTGGGCAGCGCAGGCAGTGTCAGGAATCAGACCGCAGGGTGAGGACCCCACTTACTCTGTGAGCACACCGACAGGACGACGGTCTTGCATTCCCTTCTCTGGAGGAGGAAGTCCATGAGCCTGCCTTTATCTGGCAAGAGGTTTACTATGGGCTGAAGTTTCACTTGGAGGTTCCAGAGGTAACCTGGATTGAGAGGCAGCAAATTTAATAGTGGGATGCAAACTAAAACAAAAGCCCCAAAGCTGGTTCCCCTCAACATTCATGGGGGGAAGTGCTGCAAAGCACAACCAGGGGCTGCTTCTCACGCCAAAGCACAGGCTGCGATGTTCAGGACACGTCTGCCAACAGTGGGACTGGCAGCCAAAGCACCTCTGCGTGTCGGCTGACTCCTCACAGAGTGACCCTCCACATGCACCCGTGGAGTGTCTACTGCATACAGACAGGCGACCCCTCCCCGCACCTGACCAACCCCCTTTGACCTTGAAGGGAGAACGGGTATCTGCAGGGCACGATCTTTGGTCCTGGGCTCCGGTTTCTCCTGCTCTGGCTCATTGGTCAAAAGGCAATTCCTGAGGCTCCCAAAGGAGCTCCGTAACTCAGCCATCCACCAGCCCTGAACCTCCTGACACCCACACTGCTGGGCAGGCGGGCAGAGCCCTTCTCAGCTGGGGCTCCAGGAGAGAAGAACCAAAGGCTTCACTGGAAATGATCTGAGTCACCCCTTTCTCAACCCTCCCAGGGCGGGCACCCCTCAGGACGGACGGGAGGCTGTCAGCAAGCACGGCCTTCTAACAGCGTG
>NW_020174563.1:2447785-2464170 GCF_003031525.2 Neophocaena asiaeorientalis asiaeorientalis
CGCACTGATGATGATGTCGGGCTGAAAGACAATCCAGGATGAAGAATCTACATGTCATAGGAAATTCTAAACCAGCAAGAGATGAAGACAAAAGGCAAACCCAGCTCCCACTAGCATCCTCCCACCCTGCTTTCTGAGGCCACCCTAGTGCCCGGCCCTTGATGGGAAGGAAACCCCACAGGCGCTTCCCACGACATTATTCACGCCTGACCGGGGGGCTCGGACCACCCTCAGACCCCAGTGTAAGGAGAGGTGACAGCTCCCCTGTTGTTCCCAGCCAAGGCCTTCGGAAAGGATACAGAGTTTACATGGGATGGGGGACTGGCTGGTCACGGGAGCAGGACCTACAAAGAGAGGAGACGCGTGTGTGTGAGGGCTGGTGACGCGGCCAGAAAGTGCTGCCAATACTGGGACGTAAAGGTAACACTTAATACTTCCTTCAGTAAATGTTCATTCGACTGTAGTTAGATACCGAAGAAGTGAACTGTCATGTCCCACTGATAACGCCTATAAGGAGGAAGGGGGAAGTCGAGAACCATCCATGAAGATGTCTCGCCAAGGAGAAAGCAAGTCAAGGTTCAATTCACGGCATTTTCTTTTTTACACACATGCACATTAAAGAACTGAGAAATTCACCTGAGTGATTCAGAATCAAATACTCAGATAATTCACTGAGACTATTTCAAACAAAGTGTTTTGTGGCTTAATTATCTAAATAATGAGCTCAATTCTCCACTGCACAGTGTAGGTCCAGGCAGAGATCTCACCTGGGAAGCAGACCCCCCCATAAAACCCTCACGTGACAGGGACTCACAACTACCAGTGACATTGCTCGAGTGTGTATGTCTGGGGGGGAAGCCCGCAGTAACCTTGATAAATACGGCCTGCAAACTGAACATGACTATTCCTAGTTCTGTTCCAATTACCCAGGTACAATCGGAAAATAGGTTTCAGTCGGCAGGTTGGAAAAGGTGGTAATTTTGCACAGACCCCCCAGTAGAGGACAGGGCCAGACCAGACAAGCTGAGGCAAAGAACACTTGCACTTGGAACCTACGAGTGAGGGTCCTACACGTGGGCCTTGACTGGCTACCCATCACGTTGACTTAATGCTTTGGTTTTGAAAGCCCACCAGGTGATCCTAACGTGTAGCCTACTCGAGAGCCACTGGTTGAACAGACCAAAACCAGAAGGGGAAACGAGGGAGGCTGGCTCTTCCCCAAGTTGCTGGTCTCGTCTTTCAAAATAGTCCAACAAGCTCTTCCTGACCTGCGACAGCGCACCTGTGACAGCACACCTGCGACAGCTCAGATGGGCAAGATACAAAGATGCTACAAACCTGTGAGGGGCTCGGAGTCTAGCAGGAAAAACAAAAAGTCATTAACCACAAAAAACGCTTTGCCAACCCACTCTAGAAGCCCAGAGATTCACGGACTCTTGAATTCTTATTAATCCCTGGGCTCTTGTTTTAGCCACACCTGGCCTTTGCTTTATATAAACAGCCAATCAGAACCTGACTACCTTCTTACTGGTCCTAAACAACTGCAACAGAGCTGAAGGGCTGAAACGTTTATAGTTGTTTCTGCCCCAATTCACCAGCAGTTACCTTCATGCTGAGTGAGCAGCAGATACAAGCCAACCATTTGACACAATCTACTCTTCTAAACATCACTACCCTGGGAAAAGGAAGAAGCTGGAAAGAACAGAGGGCCAAGAGACCTAATCAAATGTGCGAACTACAGCTGACCATCGAACAAGGCGGGTTAGAACCACATGTATCCACTTATACAGGGATATTTTTTTTCTTTTTTTAAAAATTTATTTATTTTTGGCTGTGTTGGGTCTTCGTTGCAGTGCACAGGCTTCTCATTGCAGTGGCTTCTCTTGTTTTGGAGCACGGGCTCTAGGCGCACGGGCTTCAGCAGTTATGGCATGTGGGCTCCGGCAGTTGTGGCTCGCGGGCTCTAGAGCGCAGGCTCAGTAGTTACTGCGCACGGGCTTAGTTGCTCCACGGTATGTGGGATCTTCCCGGACCAGGGCTCGAACCCGTATCCCCTGCATTGGCAGGTGGATTCTCAACCACTGCGCCACCTGGGAAGCCCAGGAATATTTTTCAACAGTAAAACCCACTGTGGTTGGTTGAATCCTTGTATGCAGAACCTCGGCTATGGAGGGCGGACCATAAATTACGTGTGGATGAACCCCACTGTTCAAGGTTCCACTGTAGCTTATTCTCACACTCTGCTCAGCTTCTGGCTGATCTGGCAAGTGCTCTTGCTAAACCATCAGCCAGGGCCTGATCTGATTCTTCCCTGTGACAGGTAACCAGGATATTCTGCCAGCAGGCGAGGCTGACACACCAAAGCTATCTGACGGGGATTCCTCTTAAGAAAACACTCCTCCCAGAGTTCCAAATGCGTACCATCTGACTATGGTTTACACACTGAAACTTCAACTAGCTTACTCTAGACTCCAATCTCCTTGAAGAGAATATGATTTGAGTTCTACCTTAAAATCGATTACATTGGGAAAAAGCAAAAGGAACCAAATGGTTTCTTTCCCTTTTTCTGAAATCCTGACCCTCTCTCTTCTCTGACTTCCTACTGCCACCTCTTCAGGTTGGAGGAGTGGTTCAGAATAACCTCAGAACCACAGCCTAAGTACTTACTGTGACCATCAGTCAAGGGAAAACGCAGTTATTTATTATAATTATGACACAGAATGTGCGAAAGATAAGGAAAAGCGATCCCAGGTTAAAATAACAGCCATGAGCAGCCAAATTCAACCTCAGGGCTACAGAGCACAGACCAACAGAAACGTCAAGGTCTTATTCAACATTAAAAAAATCTTTGGGCTTCAATGGGTAATCACAACTCTCCATTTTAAAGCTCAGGGAAGAGAATCATTCTATTTTCTTCAAAGGAAGATTCTTCTCTCTTACAAAACACTTTTCACAAGACTTCCCTGGCGGTCCAGCGGTTAAGACTCTGCACCTCCACTGCAGGGGACGCAGGTTTGATCCCTGGTCAGGGAACTAAGATCCCACAGAACCAAAAAATAAAAAAAACACTTTCACGGGCTTCCCTGGTGGCGCAGTGGTTGAGAGTCCGCCTGCCGATGCAGGGGACACGGGTTCGTATCCCGATCCAGGAAGATCCCACATGCCGCGGAGCGGCTGGGCCCGTGAGCCATGGCCGCTGAGCCTGCGCGTCTGGAGCCTGTGCTCCGCAACGGGAGAGGCCACAACAGTGAGAGGCCCATATACCGCAAAAAAAAAAAAAAAAAAAAAAAAACTTTCAAAAGACAAACATTTTAAGGCCACCACAGTGAGAGGCCCAAATACCGAAAAAAAAAAAAAAAAAAAAAAACACTTTCACAAGAACACAATTTTAGCTTAAAGAATCAGCAGGAGTATCATTTAAAAAACAAAACAAAAAACAGACTCACCCCTTGCAAAAGCAAACAGATCTGGGAAGCCCTTTGTCTGCTCCCCCATCCATGCACACACGGAGATTCCCTTTTACCTGCCACAGGGATCTGACAGGGCTGAATGGATCGAGCTGGAAGCACCGGGTGATGGAGGGTAATGGTGCCATCGAACTCCCCCCTCAGCTTGATATCAAATATCACTGATGTCTGAGGGGGAGAAAGACAAGACTGTGATATCAGCCCAGACAAACCACGGTTCCACCCGTTCCTCTCGTGACCTCACACCTGCTGTTTGGGATCAGCTGAAGGAGCCCCGTGTCTGCGTTCCACCCCTGCACGCTGGTTCTTATTTGAGGAGGAACCTGCTGGAACATCCCAGCTCTCTTGTACATGTCTATCAGCTCTCAGAAGTATTCCTGGAACCTATGACAAGCTGCCTCTGAAGAGCTCCATCTTTATTAGTTATCGACACGGGTGTCACCAGCCTCCAGGAGGCAAGGAGGGAAGTGGCTTGTCTCCCACCAGACACCCAGCTGGTGGGGTAGAAGCAGCAGGATCATTCTAGTTCTTTCTCTGTGGCCACAGAGCCTCGAAACCGTCATCACCTATGCTCACAGAGCCTCGAAACCGTCATCACCTACGCTCACAGAGGAAGTAAGTACAGGGCTCGTGTGCTCACACAACACACTGGCTCGGCGGGGAATCCCCAGCTGAGATGACTCGACCAAATACTTGTTCCAAAGTCCAATCTCCTCACATGTGTTACTTTGTGAAACAGTTTTTAATTATGTTAATCAACTGGTAGGGTTTTCCTAAACCATCTAGAAATCCAAACCCATTTCCACCTGGAAGATCAAAACTTTGAGCATAAAAAGCACTTTCTAGTCTCTTTCAGAATATTCTGTCCATTTTCACAGCTCTCTCAAGCAGGACACCCCCCAACACTCGTACCTCCGTGTCCTGATGATGAACGACCACCAGGTTGTCCACCACGTTCAGGGCGAACTTCCCTGTCCGGTTTAACTTCAGTATGTGCATCTTTTTACAGGCGCCTTCTCTGCAGGACAACAGAAAGGTCAAAAAATAGATCGACAAGCTTTAGTTCATATTTTACAATCGGAGAAGAGGGAAGAAAGCATTAAATATACCGTGGTAGGTGATACAGGACTACCTCCGCTCCAGTACTATTGGAGGTCCGAGAATGATGCCTCAGGAAGAGAACATATAGCTGTCCGTATCTAATCACAGAACAAAGAGACGTAAGTCATGCTGGCTGTTTGACGTCCCTCCATTCTAACTGCAGAGTTATAAGGCCACAGTTAAGTAAATTAAGAGATATTTACTTAATGGGGTATTTCGCAGCCAACAGAAATATTTACAAAAACAGTGCAGTTACCTTAAAAAAAAAAAGCCTATTATAAAGTTAAGTGAAAAGGGGGGATGCAAAACTAAATATAGCTTGGGCTTCCCTGGTGGTGCAGTGGTTAAGAATCTGCCTGCCAGTTCAGGGGACACGGGTTTGAGCCCTGGTCTGGGAAGATCCCACATGCTGTGGAGCAACTCAGCCTGTGTGCCACAACTACTGAGCCTGTGCTCTACAGCCCACGAGCCACAACTACTGAGCCCACGAGACACAACTACTGAAGCCTGTGCACCTAGAGCCTGTGCTCCACAACAAGAGAAGCCACCGCAGTGAGAAGCCTGCACACCGCAACTAGAGAAAGCCCACACGCAGCAACAAAGACCCAACGCAGCCAAAAATAGAATTAAAAAAAACAAAACTAAACTAAATATAGCTTGATCACAGTATTTCAAAAGAAAAACACAAACTTCTGCAGAATGACTTATGCAGAATGTCCAAAACTACTGGAACGAAATACATGTTGTCAAACAGCTGCCCTTGAGTAATATGCTAAGTCCATTTTCTTTTTAACTTTCTGTAATTTCCCAGTTTTATATAATGAGTACATTCCTTAATCACAGGAAAATATTATCACTCTTGACTTTTAAGCCTCATCTGATAAATGTTGCCATGACCAGTTCCTGCATGTACACTTTTATTCCAGGAGTTCACACTTTGCTGGGGCTGCCTCAGGGACAAGGAGGAGACTGGGGGAAGGGTCTCCCCCTTTGCAAGGACTGTTCTCATTTTATCTTTTTCTAAACCAGGATGCCGCAGATTTCTTAAAAAAAAAAAAAAGCATTCTAAATGCTAAAAAATTTTACTGTTTGGAAACCACTGTTTTAGGCCATAGAAGAATCAGAAGTCATTTAGGAGCAAACTATTTATATTTGTTGAATATGGGTATATAGGAGATTCTTGGTATCAGTTTCTATTCTTGTATGTTTGAAACTTTCATAATAAAGTTGTAAAATATGAGATATCTGCATTTCCAAATGAAAATATACCTTCCTACATAAGTAATTCAGGTCTACATTTTGTTAGATCAAAAATGTAAACTATGTTTTTTTTTAGAACAAGCATGATATATTTTAGCTAAAAAATAATGTGTGATAAGTTCTGACTCACTGACTGAAAAGAAATTTCTAAAACTAAGAAACCTAAGAAATAAATTGGTTCAATGTTCTCATTTTATCAGACTAGAATGGTGAAAAATTCCCTAAGATCACAAAGTTAATAAAATCAAAAAAGAATGTCATGAAGATGACGGGCTTTCTACATTCCTAAGATCTGGGTACGAAGCAGGGAAGGCGGAGTCCTTATCCTGTGTTCCAAGGCTACTGGAGCACCAGCAGCCCTGGAGCTCTTACAACATGCTTCTTCTATCATGATATCCCTGAAAGCAATCACGAGAAGGAATTCTCTCAAAGAACAGACATACATCGTCGCCATGGCAATGTCTCTCTCTGAGAGGCTCAGTTTAGTTGACTTAGGTGCAGCTGGTAATTCGATCTCAAACTTGGGCAGCTTTGACATAGTGCCAGCCTGTTTGGGGAAGAAAAAAGTTTTAAGAAAAGCTTATTAAACCCCCTCTGATGTTTTAGCACTCCCCACATCAAATCATTGAGGATATACACGCACTATGTCTTTCCATCCTTTCCAGGGTCCCAGGGTCCTGTCCCAAGAAGGACTCATTCTTGGCGGTGATGGGATGGTACGGGGTGCCCTCTAGTGGTCGGAAGTGGCAAGGCTCTTGTTGGAGGAACGTGCCCCTTTGAAGTTACTGGATCAGTTAGGATGTTAGAGGAACAAGGTAGGAGGGGAAATTTTTTTAAAGGGAAGCTGACTCTTACCCGGAAATAGAAGGGCTGCAGCACATTTCCAAGCACCGTGGTGGACAGCAGAATCACAGCACTCTCGGGACAGTACATGTACCAGTTCACATTGATGTTCTGGCTCTTCAGGAGTTTCAGATTCCGTTTCTCTGGTAATACCTGATGCAAAGTTCAAGAAACAGAGCCTTCATTTAAAAACAGCAAATGGGGCTTCCCTGGTGGCGCAGTGGTTGAGAGTCCGCCTGCCGATGCAGGGGACACAGGTTCGTGCCCCGGTCCGGGAAGATCCCACATGCCGCGGAGCGGCCGGGCCCGTGAGCCATGGCCACTGAGCCTGCGCGTCCGGAGCCTGTGCTCCGCAACGGGAGAGGCCACAACAGTAAGAGGCCCGCGTACCGCAAAAAATAAATAAATAAAAACAGCAAATGGGGAATTCCCTGGTGGTTCAGAGGTTAGAATTCCACGCCTCCACTACAGGGGACACGGGTTCAATCCCTGGTTGGGGAACTAAGGTCCTGCATGCCACGTGGCTTGGCCAAAAACAAACAAACACAACAGCAAAGTGTGTGAAGACTGGGACTTCCCTGGTGGCACAGTGGTTGGGAGTCTGCCTGCCAATGCAGGGGACACAGGTTCGAGCCCTGGTCTGGGAAGATCCCAAATGCCACGGAGCAGCTAAGTCCATGCACTGCAACTACCGAGCCTGCGCTCTACAGCCCACGAGCCACAACTACTGAGCCCGCATGCCATAACTACTGAAGCCCGTGTGCCTAGAGCCGGTGCTCTGCAGCAGGAGAGACCACTGCAATGAGAAACCAGCGCACAGCAATGCAGAGTGGCCCTTGCTCACTGCAAATAGAGAAAGCCCATGCGCAGCAATGAAGACCCAACGCAGCCATAAATTAAAAAAAAAAAAAAAAGTCTGAAGACTGACACAGTAAATGAAGAAAATAATAAAAAGCAGAAGAAAAAACCCAGTAGGTTAAACAGAAAAAAATAATCATTTTTATTTATCACAGCTACCATTTATCCAGCCCTGTGCTTAGCACTTCCAAATCTTAGCTCGTTTACTCTCTCCACAACGCTGAGAGCTGGGCATCATTAGGCCAATTTGAGGGGAGAAAATAAGGCTCGGAGAGGCGAGGGGACCTGCCTCCCCAGTGACGGCCTAGGCAGCCCACTTCACTGCCGGGCAGGGCTGAGCCTCCTCATTCCCAGGCACCGTCCACCGAAGGGCAGGGAGGAGCAGCATCCTCACTGTCACGGAAACGGTCAAACCAAACCCGTGCCCCTGGAGCCACGTGCACCGAACCAGGCGCCACCCAGCCTGCAGTCTCAATTTGAGGCTGGGAGGGGCTCCCTTCTTCTAACAGACGTGTTCATGAGACTCCGCATGCAAACCTAGTATTTTATAATCAAGACACATTTCAAATATACTCTCAATCTCCTGATACATTAAGGAATGCTGAATATAGCCCCAAGATGTTAGTTAATGCTCCCAGAACACTGCCCTGCAGAACAGACCTGGAAGTCAGGGTTGGGGGCGTGGGTTTCTCGATAATCCAGGTACAATAAAATTAAGATGTGATAGAGTCCTCTTTCTTTCTAACTTATTTCTTGAAGATCTGAAAACCATCTAGATGACCTGAATGGACGCTTTTCTACTACTGAGAACAGAAAGCCATACTTTTAAATGATTGCCCGAGGGAACCCTTCTGTAAAGCAAGTGGTCATTTCCTTGCTATCACAGGTACAAAATTCTATTTCTGTACGTATGGAATTCGTGTAGTTTTTCTTTCCTTCTGCTGGTCAGCTAAGGTTCTGGTTACAGCCCTACAGCAAAGCACCACAACATTCACTTTGCACACTGTTACACAGGTATATCTCCTCCATTAGTACATTCTAAATGACACTGCTTTCGTTAGGGCAACAAAGTTAACACTCTCCACATTGGCTCCACTTAGCGAGATCTCAGAAGCTTTCCCAATAGGTCAGGCAGCTAGAACATACTAGAAGATAAAGAGGAAGGTGCAAAGTAAAATCAGTAGAGTGAAAAGGCAACCTATGGAACGGGAGAAAACATTTGCAAATCATCTATCTGATAAAGGGTTAATATCCAGAATATATGAAGAACTCCTACAACTCAACAACAAAAAGAAATAACCCAAATAACAAAGCACTTGAATAGACATTGTCCAGAGCACATGCAAATGGCCAACAAGTCATGAAAAGCTGTTCAACATCACTAATCAGAGAAATGCAAACCAAAACCACAATGAGATACCGTCTCACAACCAGCAGGATGACTGCTATCAATAAAACAGAAAACAACTAGTGTTGGTGGCGATGTGTAGAAACTGGAACCCTGTGCTCTGTTGGTGGGGATGTAAAATGGCATACCTGCCATTGGAAACAGTATGGAAACAGTACGGTAACCCCTCAAAAATTAACAACAGAATTACCATGGGATCCAACAATCCCATTTTAGGGGTATATACTCAAAAGAATTGAAAGCAGGGTCTCAAAGAGAGACTTACACACTCGTGTTTCTAGCAGCGTTATTCACAATAGCCAAAAAAATGGAAGCAATCCAAGTGTCCATCAGTGGAAGAATGGATAAACAAAATGTGGTGTATGTATAACAATGGAATATTATTCAGCCTTAAAAAGGAAGAAAATTCTGACACATGCTATAACATGGACAAACCTTGAGGGCATTATGCTAAGTGAGGTAAGACAGCCAGAAAAAAACAAACATTGTATGATTCCACTTATATGAGGTAGAGGTCCTTAAAGCAGACAAATTCATAGAAACAGGGGAAAAACAGTGGTTACCACGGGCTGGGAAAGGGGAAATGGGGGAGTTGTTGCTTAATAGGTACAGAGTTTCAGTTTTACAAGATGAAAGTTCTAGAGATCTGTTTCACTACAATGTGAATATATTTAACACTAATGAATTGTACACTTAAAAAATGGTTACGACGGTAAATTTCACCTTATGTGCTTCTTATCACAATTAAAAAAAATTCTTTTTAAGAGGAAGAGGCAGTTCAAGAGGAAACACAAAGGTACAATACACAAAAGGTGCTTACCTCCCTCGTAATGAAACATACAAATTAAAATGGCTTTCCACTTCTCAGACTGGCAAATGTCTACAGACTTATAACATCCAATTCTGCTAAAGGTTTGGAAAATGGAGATTCCTACATTGCTAGTGAGAATGCAACTTCTAGAAGAAATTCAGTGATATCTTTTCAGCTTTCTAGATGTTTGTACCTAGGCTGTAATTTTCCCTTCCAACAATTGCCTCACCTAAGAATATAAAACAATGGTTACAAACCCGTTCACTGCTTGAAATCACTGTAGAATTGTTTGTAATCACTAAAAAGTGAAAACAAGCATGAAGTTCAACAGGAACTGGTTAAACTGTAGCAGGTCCACACAACAGAACAAATATGGAAAGACGTCTAACGACAGCTATGCCAAAAATAAATAAATAAATCAAGCCACAAGTTTATATACAACATAACCATTTCTGTAAAATAAACAAATGTTGCTACCTTTGTAGGAATGAAATGGAGGAACATGCATCAAATGGTTCATAATGGTTACTTCTAGGGACTACGGGGGACTTTTACCTTCCATATATCTTGGTAACATTTGAATGTTTTACAAAAAACATGTATTACTTGTAATCAGAAAAAAAGAATAAAAGCCCAAACGGAAGACTAAAGCTCTGGAATCTCAAAATATCTATCTAGTGCTGAATTCAAAAGGTGGCCAAAACACGATCACAGACCTTTCTCTAGCACATGTAAGTAATACAGTACCTGGTAAAATTCGATTCCTTGATCTGTGATGAAGACAATTTCAGTAGAACTGGTCCAGCAGAATCCTAGTATGTTGGCATTCTTGGTCTGAAAAGAATTGTAAAAGATTCTTTTTAATTAAAAGAAAAAAATGTATGTATAATTCTCTTCAAAAGCTTAAAATACCTTGTTGTTTGTATTGCTCTTTAATAAAAGTTACCGAGATTTGATTACTTATGAACAAATCAAACTTTCTTTTAAATACACCGCTCCCAGATTTTCACCTGTAACGCCTCACTGAGGCACCTGAATCTGAAGTCCTTCTCGTCAACAGGACAGAGAGAAAGGCAACTGCCCCGCACTCACCGATACCAACCTCTCTACTTTAGGAATCAAAGGACAGCTGACACTCTGAGTCAAACACATCATAAAAGCTGGCATTATAAAAGTATAAAGGCCTAAAGGTTCTCTGTGGCTCTTGCCCCAAATGGGGTTGGAGGCCTTGAGCCCCGTCCCAAGTCACGTGGTGAACAGCAGCAGTGGGAGCCGAAGGGCAGCTGGGCCAGGGCCAGGGCTCTGCTGCACACAGAGCACCCGGAGCTCTGCCAGGGGCTCAGGCGTTTGCAGATGGGCCCCTCCTTGCTGAGGGACCCACCTGGATCCCCAATCAGCAAAACCGTCACAAAAATGAAAAAGCTATACCCTATCCACCTGCAGCTTCTGCGGGTTTCCCGGGTGCCGCGATGCCCGCTGAGCTGAGCCCCCACTAGCCTAGTTCATCATAGCCGGCAAATCTAATTAAAATGGATTAGAATCTCCACCGAGGGAAAGAAGGGAGGGAGGAGGGAAGGGGAAGGACACGAAGAGCACAAGTCGAGAAAAGAAAACATCATCAGGAAAAAGGGAAAAAGAACTCCTTTTCCAAAAACCTCCAAAGAGGCTGCTATCGCCGCCCAGCAGAGAAGGGCAGGGGCAACAGGAAGACAACAGCTACCAAGTGCTGACATGGCTCGGTGTTCAGCATCCTGCATCCATTTAACTCTTCCAGACGAAGAAACAGGCTTTAAAAACTTTAAGAAGTGTCGGGCTTCCCTGGTGGCGCAGTGGTTGAGAGTCCACCTGCCGATGCAGGGGACACGGGATCGTGCCCCGGTCCGGGAAGATCCCACATGCCGCGGAGCAGCTGGGCCCGTGAGCCATGGCCGCTGAGCCTGCGCGTCTGGAGCCTGTGCTCCGCAACGGGAGAGGCCACAACAGTGAGAGGCCCGCGTACCGCAAAAAAAAATAAAAATAAAAATTAAAAAAAAAAAAAAACTTTAAGAAGTGTCCAAAGTCAGAGCCAACGTGAGGCAGATCCCAGCATTCAAGCACAACCTGCTTCCAAGTTCGTGCTCTAAATTACCACGCTACCCTGCGCCTCTACCCCCGGAGTTAACGCTCACCAGCTGGGAAAGGATCAGGCCCATACCTTGCACTCCTGAGTGTACTCCAGCTGAGGACTATCCGGGGTAAAATTAGAAAAATCCTGGAAAACAAAAACACACGAGGAGAAATGTGGATTGGGCAGCATACTGCCGACCTACTTTGGTATACAATGAGACAAGAGAAAAAGACAAATTTAAAAAGTGATCAGAAAAAAAAACTGACAAAACCCAGACAGGAAAAATAAAAAGACTGATTTGGACAATCTGCCCCCTTAATAGCAGCAGGCCGACAATTCAGTTTTTTTAAACGAGTTAATCCAAATACTGTTAGGGTTTAGAAACTGATTTTGAGAATTCATTCCTCAAATGGTTGATTTCAGAGAAATGGGTTGCTGTATTTTACTAGGGGCTTTCCAAAAATTTTAGTAATTAATACTTGACAGAAGGAAACAGGATTCTGCCTCCTTCCCGACAGCTTTTCCTCTACTTCACGAATGGCGATGGTGAAGATTTATGAAGACTAAAATGCTGACAGGCTGCTCCAGCTTTGAATATCTGCTCCTATTAGGTTGAGCATTCAAAGATGAGAGAAGTGAATAAATGGAGTTACTCTGGTAAGCTTAACTCACAAAGTCACCAAAGATATGCTTCGCATAACCTATGGTGCTGGCTGTCAATCAATACGAAAGACACCTGAGGTTCCAACTTACTTTAAAAAATATATTAAGTAAAAAAAAAACTAAGGCCATAAGTATTCACCCATTTAAATGTCTTTCTCACCTTCAAGAATCCAAAGGCTCAAATACAATGCAGCATAACTACAGCTTCCATGTAGCTGTAGTATAAGCTTCCAGCTTATTATTATTAAAATAATAAATGGTTCCTTTAACACTGGAATTTTGCAATTCATTCTCTTCCAAATGTACTTCTAATGCCCTTTTCTTCATACTGTATTTAAAGATATGTCTTACCACCGTCTTTGAGGTCCTCTGAACAGCCAATATCTTATTTTCTAAGGAAAACTTAATGCACTTCACTTCTCCTTTGTCCTCCATTCTTTAAAAGAAGAAAGAGCAGGTTATGAGTTACACTTCAAAACTGCATTCTAGCATCTAACATTTTGTGAGAAGAAAAAAGGCAAGTTAAATATTCAGGAAGGGACTTCCCTGGTGGTGCAGTGGTTGAGAATCCGCCTGCCAATGCAGGGGACATGGGTTCGAGTCCTGGTCCAGGAAGATCCCACATGCCGCGGAGCAACCAAGCCCGTGCCGCCACAGCTACCGAGCCAGTGCTCTAGAGCCCACAAGCCACAACCACTGAAGCCCATTTGCCTAGAGCCCGTGCTCCACAACAAGAGAAGCCACCGCAATGAGAAGCTCACGCACCACAACGAAGAGTAGCCCCCGCTCGCCGCAAATAGAGAAAGCCCACATGCAGTAAGGAAGACCCAGTGCAGCCACAAAAAAAAAAAAAAAATTCAGGAAGCAGCAAATCTTAGTTTAAAATTAAAACTATGTTTCTGAAGCTATCAGTAGGACTGCTTTTCAAAGAACAAAGTCCAACTGGCAACGGGTGGCAGGAGAAATCGACAGAATTGCAGGTAACAGCGACTGAGGGGTTGAAAACACTGCACTTTCACCTGAGCCTCCCTTTAGGCGTAACTAAGTCCAGACCCATGCAGTAACTTTCTCCACACACTGCCGCCTTCCCTCTCCATCGCCCTCACAGCAGCACTTTATTTTTTCTTTGAGATGCTGGCAGCTGTGAAATATTTATTTACATACTTATTTTATTTATTTATTTTTTTGCGGTACGCGGGCCTCTCACTGCTGTGGCCTCTCCCATTGCGGAGCACAGGCTCCAGACGCGCAGGCTCAGCGGCCATGGCTCACGGGCCCAGCTGCTTCGCGGCATGTGGGATCTTCCCGGACCGGGGCACGAACCCGTGTCCCCTGCATCGGCAGGCGGACTCTCAACCACTGCGCCACCAGGGAAGCCCTACTTACTTATTTTTGATTGACGTACAGCAGTGCTTTTCAAAGAAGTCTACTCTTTGCCACCCAGTACCCAAGGGCTGCACCGCCAGGTGGGCTCCACCTCGGGTCTCACAACTGCCTCAATCGGACATTACATGGGAAGTCAAGAAATGGACCACAGAGGAAACTCTCAGAGGAAAGGGGATGTTCACCGTCCTGACTGGTGATGGTTTCATGGATACACGTGTCGAAACTCATCAATTGCATATGTCAAATATATGCAATTAATGATAATTAGACCACAATAAAGCTACTAAAAGTAAATAAGATGTTTTTTTAAAAGAGGGTTAAGTTCAGTATCTCCCCCCCCACCCCCCGCCGAAGCCTTCCTGAGCCCCTTAATCTGGATCATCATGGCCTCACCCTCACTTTCCACACCCGAGACCACCAAGTCTTACCCCAGACCTTCTTAAGCAACCCTTGAGTGCCTATTGTTTGCTGGTCTACAGTGCCTTCAGGCTGGTCTTCCCTGCCTGCTCAGATTATAGCAATTGTCTCTTAATGGGATCCCAGACTGACAGGCTCCCAATAATCAAGCTTCAATGCTGCAACAGTGCGTTCTTTCCAAACGTTGATCTCATTATGCCACGCCCCACCTTTACCTTCAGGAACAAGATAAAGCCCGAAATCCACAGCAGAATATAGCCGACTACTGCCAGAGGTCACACCACCACCCACCCTTCCCTGCATGAAACCTCATTTTCAGTCACACAGACTCGGAGTCCCCCCAACACGGTGCCTGCATGCCTTCTTGTTTCCTCCATCCGGAAGCCTCTTCTCTTCTCTACCTAGAATCTTCTCTTTCAAGCCTCGCTCCACTGAGGCCTTCTCCCGCCTGGGCAGTGGTCTTCCCCAGCCCATCCCAAGACAAATGTCCATCTCTTCTCTGTGGCCACATTCTGAACAGAGCACTACTACAGCACCTACCACAGTAAACTGTATGAGTCCACTCACCTGCCTCCCACTCTAAATATATGACTTTTCTAGAAGGGAGCCAAGCTAACTCAAAGCCTTCCCACACCTGATGCCCAGCACAGGGGCTGCAATCAGTGTTTTCCAAACAAATGATGATCAAAGAAAAAGAGGCTGATTCATTTTCTGTTTCAAAAACGGTTTCCTATTTACACAAGACAATTGTAAAATGTAAAATGAGTACTACACCGTACTTTCCCCTTCTGTAATCAAAAGAGTTAAGGTGACCAGATAGTTTATCATCCAAACTGAGATATCTCTGAAAGTAAAAGAGGCTGCTATTCATTCCCCTTAAGTATAGTGGAAGCTGAGATTTTAATGCACTTTATTAGATGGGAAACACTGACCTAGGAATCTTCTCCACCTCCCAAACGCTCTGCAAAGACCCTGGGCCCAAAGAGGAAATGAAGGCCTCCCTCTCAAGAAACCGGAAATAGGCACATCAACGCACCCAACCGGCTAATTTCAAGTGTCAGGAAGTAGGTGCCCTGCGCTGGAGTATCTGGATCCCAAAACAACAGGGAAGGCCTCCACACGTTCACTCTGCACGAGGTTCTGAGATGTACCACCAAGGCTGCACAGCTCCCTTTTCCTACAGACTGGGATATGCCCCCCACTTCAGCCCTCTTAGCGGAGACAAGGACAAAATTTAAAACAATCTTCTGAACGACAACAGAAAAACACCATTTTGTTTACATGCTGAAATATTCTGAAAACGTCAATACAATCATTACCTAAATGAGAGGGGATTCCTGTCATCTGGGCCTTTAACTACCACTCCAGTAGCTCCACCGGATCGAACAGCAAAAACCTGAGAGGGAAAAGCAGCAACGTTTTAACGGCCTGAACTTTTAAAGGCTTTAGACACACATACCAACCTGCAACGATGATTTCTGCTACACCCTACCCTTGGTTCAACTAAACTAACGTGGCGCATAGCAAACTGCAGAGGCTTGGTGTCCACACGAATCTTCAGAAAAAAGAGAGTAGAGACCAAAAAAGTCTCCCATTCCTAGAGAAGCCCGCCGAGCGAGGCTCCAAGTTTTAATCCGTTTCGGCTAAGGCGACGCCGCGGCACTTGCGCACAACCTGCTCCTCCTCCCCGCTGCCCCCCGCACCCCGCCCCTTTACAAAATTCCGAGAATAATGAAAATCTCAACGTCTAAATCTTTGAATGCAAGGGAAACTAATGACAAATACAGACAACAAAAGGAGCCGAGGAAACACCGGAGTGCTACCAGCTGACCACACCGGCCGAGGGGCGCAGGGTGGGCGCGGGGGCTGGGGTCCACCCCGCTGTCACTTCGTGGGGGGGAAAGCCCCGGCCGCGGCGGAGCCTGGTCCCACAGGAAGGGACTGGCGCGGATCCCGCGCCCGCACGGCAGGAGAGGCCCCAGGCCTGGTCCCCGGGCTCCCAGCCCTAGCGCGCGGGACACCTGGGGGCACCGGGGGTGGGGGGGGGGCGCGCCGGGCCGCGCG
>NW_020174563.1:2464213-2558404 GCF_003031525.2 Neophocaena asiaeorientalis asiaeorientalis
GGGCGCCGCAGCGGCGGCGGTGGGCCCGGGGGCGGCCGCCAGCGTGGAGCTGAGCTAGCGGCACCCGGCGCAAGGAGTCCGGCAGTGCGGCGGCGGCGGCGGCGGCGGCGATCTCGCGGGCTCTGAGGCCGCTTCCTGGTGCCACGCCCCCAGCACTCCGGCACGTGACTCGCGGCGCCGGCCCCCTGGCCACGGGAGGGGGGCTTCCCCCACCGGCCGAGACCAAGGCCCGCTCTCCGTTAGAGGTTCCTCGCCTTTCCGGGAGGGCGGGGTCCCAGTGCGGCCCACCGGGCGGAGGGCGGAGGGCCGAGGGCGGAGGGCCGAGGGGTGACCCGGAAGCCTGTCGGGTGCCGAGGGAGGGCGTCGGCGCCCTGGATCCCAGCCGCACCTTCGCTGACACGTTCCGGGCCTGGCTCCCACTCCGTTCCGGGAGGCTTGCTCAGGGCCACGTACTCGCGTGGGGCAAGGCTGCCCCCGGGTCTAGGGAAAGCGCATCTTTCTCTTGGGAGGGCTTCTTGAGCCTGCCTCTGAGGGAGCTTAGTAAGGGAGAACAGTACTGTGGTCAGCACCTGGTTGTTGTGAGCTTGCAACAGGGAAACCTAGTTTAGCTTGCAGGTCTGAAAGCCTCTTTTGATGGCTTTGACAGTTGAGGGGGAGGGCAGGGGTAGGTGGGGGTAGCTCCTCATTCAAGAGATAGAAGGGAGGGAAGAAGGGAGGATCACGGATGACGCCCTAGGTGTCCATTCTCTACAACCAGATGGATTTTGGCACCATTCTCCAGGATACAGAGGCTTGAGAAGTTTGGCAGGGAAGTGGGAAAGATCAAGAGTTGGGTTTTCAACATGTGAATCCAAAGAGAAATGACAGCTAGACAGATGGATATATAGGTCTGAAGCTCATCAGAAGAGTGACGAAATTGGGAGTTATTGGAATATTTGAAGCAGTGGAATTGGGTGGGATCATCTGAGACAGGGACATAAAGGAAAACACACACACAACCAGCCTTTAGAGGCCAGGACCAGGAATCAGCAAAGGAGGACAAGCAGAGCCTGCCAGAGAAGTAGACAGAAAACCAGGGAGAGGGTTGTTTCTGGAGATGCGTGTGGAGACTGTTTCAGGAAGCTGGTGCTGTCCGCTTTAACAAAGGCGCTGGGAAGTCGGCTAGATAGAGCACTGAAAATGTTCCAGAGCAGGACCCTACTGAGCCTTCCTGGGATAGACCCCCTCCCCCATATCCCCTACTGAAGCTCCTCTCTGAAGTACCCAGATAACAGTATCTCATGCATATTTCCTGAGTTTTTCAGATGCTGCCCCATCAATTTGAACAAAACACCGCTCCTCAGGGTCCCCAGAGACCTCCATGTCACTATGTTTGTGAAGATTTTTCGGTCATTGCATGTTATTTCCCAGAAGCATTCAGTGCCTCTTAATCACCCCCTCACTCTCTTGAAACTTTGTTGACATTTATTTTTGTAATTATTTGATTATAATCTGTTCCTGTTGTACTGTGAGATCCGTAAGAGTAGAGGCTGTGTCATTTGTACCAGTCTCTCAGCCGTTACATCAGTAGCCTACTTCCTTATCTCCCCTTGGATGTCTCAAAGCACCTGGAAATCAACATCTCTAAAATAAAACTCCTGATCAACCCCCACCAGGGTGTTCTCCAAGGGTCCCCTATCCCAGTTAAGAGCACTGTTACCGAATTGGTTGACTGGACCCACTCCGGGGTCCTAGCCCGGGTGAGACCCCTTGACCACAGAGGAGGTTCTTTTTCTAAGATTCGCGTAGCCAACAGTGAAACCGATGCTGAGACTGGAGCAGCACAAGCTTTATTCAATGGCCAGAGAATGGAGAAGCAAGAACCTAGTTTGCAAATCAACTTCTCAACCCAATTTGGGCAGAGACACCAAAAATATAGAAGGGTTGAGGTAAAACAGAGGGAATTGGAAAGAGTGGGAGGAATATTCATGAGTTATTCAAGAACAGGGGTCTTATTTGGACCCAGAACTGATGCAACTCTCCTTCTCAGTCCTTATGTGGGCTCTTCTGGTTGTTGTCATGGCAGTTGTCAACTGTATTGCTGCTGGTGGGCGTGGCATTTAGCTACCATATTATCATGAGCATGTAATGAGGCTTAAGGTCCACAGGAAGTCAAATCTGCCGCCATCTTGGGCCTAGTTGGTTCTAACCAGTTGTTTTTTTTTCCTCTTTGCAGCTTTCTCCTGAAACTCAGATACGAGTAATTGGTTTCTAGTCGAGGGAGGGGCAGGGGTGTAATTTTGGGGTAACAGCCTTGGTAACAGCACCTCCATCCATCCAGTTGCACAAACCAAGAAGCTGGAGTCCTCCTGGTCACTTCCCCCCTCTCACCATCCCCATGCCCCAACACCAACAGGCCATCAATTGGGAATGAGAAAAGTTTGGAGATTGAAGGGGCTCCCCAGGGAACCCAGGCTTCTCCACAGAAGAGCATATTTTGAACACAGCTCCTACAGGAATGTTGGCCAAACACAAGCAAGGGAGGCAGTAGTGCACTGTGTTGGCAGGGGGTGGGGGGCTGGGGGATGAGGGCTGCTCTGAAAAGACTGTGGTGTCTCCTTGACTCTGGGTATCTTATCCCTTTTCCCTGAGAGGTAGCTTCAGTTGATTATGGCAGATTTTTGCTCCTGACAGACGACGAGGCTTAATTCTTTTGCAGCTTACCTTGGATCTGCAAGCAGCATTGAGATCTGCCCGGCTGTGGGCAAGAGGCCCAGGAACACAGTGATCTCGACAGTGGCTGTGGCCCGGGAAATGCTGAGCACGTGGGCAGCCACTGCAGGCCACACAGAAACCAGATGATCCAGAAATGCCCTGGGCAAACCAAGTCTTTGCCTCTCCATCTCTTTCAGTCACAAACTTATTTTTTTCTGTAGAGTTCAGCATTAAAGACAATTTGAATATTTGTCCCATACTCATATAGGATTCCCTATTCTTCCCAGATTTAAAAAAGTTATCTTTTCATTGGGAAACAAGACTCTTTAAAAATGGACCAGCAGACATTTCTAGAGTTTTGAGGTTCCACATGTTACCAGGACTTAAATCTGTAGGTGCCCAGCATCAGCTTGGAAATCACCATGAATGACGGGCCAGCATTAGAATCGGGAGAGTCTTCTCTGTCTTGCGTCCCCTCACCCCCACACCTGATAATTACCTCTGTTACCAGAAAGTTCTTTCCGTGAATTTCCTTTGTTACTTAGGTAAATGTTTCCTTCCTCATTTCAGTTATTTGTGTAACAGTTTGTTTCCATTGTTTCTTTTAAAGATTAAATTGAAAAGGGATACAAAGCTCTACCTCCGTGTTGGTGTCTTTTCATTGCTGCCACACTTTTTCTCTGCTCAATTTGATTTTCAGAGAAAAAACTTCATTATACAAATCAGAATAATTTTAATACCTAAAATACACTTTTGGGCTTCCCTGGTGGCGCAGTGGTTAAGAATCCGCCTGCCAGTGCAGGGGACACGGGTTCGACCTAGTCCGGGAAGATCCCACGTGCCGCGGAGCAACTAAGCCTGTGCGCCACAACTACTGAGCCCGTGCGCCACAACGACTGAGCCCGCGCTCTAGAGCCCGCGTGCCACAACTACTGAAGCCTGCGCGCTCTAGGGCCCGTGCTCTGCAACAAGAGAAGCCACCGTAATGAGAAGCCCATGCACCACAACGAAGAGTAGCCCCTGCTCGCTGCAACTAGAGAAAGCCCGCGTGCAGCAACAAAGACCCAACGCAGCCAAAAATAAAATTAAAAAAAAAAAAAAAGAAAATCCTGGTTTCCTTTAAAAAAATAAAATAAAATTCACTTTTATTGGGAATTAAAAGTTGTATTTTTAAATAATTCATTAAACAATTTCAAAGTATTGTTCTTTTAACTGTATTGCGTTGTTTTAGAAGATAATTTGAGCCAAAGTTTTCTAAAAACTTGCTTTTACGTTGAAACCCATGGAAGGACAGTAGGCCTCTTGCCCACCCTGCTTGCGACTCTCCTGGAGTAAAAGCTCACAGGAGGGCTTCCCTGGTGGCGCAGTGGTTGAGAGTCCGCCTGCTGATGCAGGGTACACGGGTTCGTGCCCCGGTCCGGGAAGATCACACTCCGCGGCTGGGCCCGTGAGCCATGGCTGCTAAGCCTGCGCGTCCGGAGCCTGTGCTCCGCAACGGGAGAGACCACAGCAGTGACAGGCCTGCGTACCGCAAAAAAAAAAAAAAAGCTCACAGGAGAGTCTGAGCTCAAAGACTTCTCCCAAGACTGTCTGGTTCAATGGCTCCATGAACCAACCAGTTGGTTGTCAGAATCAAGAGTTAAAATAATCAACAAAAACATGCTGTCATTCGAAAGGAGTGCATTATGGGGGTTAAAATAATTCTAATAGAAGATATCGAGTGAAAAAAAATCTCCAATCTCCTCTTATTCCTCCCCCACAGCAATTCTCAAGGCCACAGCCCAGAAGAAGCCACTGTTACTAATTTCTCTTTCTAGTGGGTACCAGCACCGCTAGCTCTGATGATAACACCGTTAACTCTCAGATACTTACCTTCTTTTAGCAGCTTCACGCAGTATATGTTACTTTCTGCTCTGAAAAAGATGAGGAATTTAGCACGTTGGTCTGCCTCTCACCTCCCTTTCCCCCATACTTCTCAATTTTTGTTACTTGCATTATTTTTAGTTCTAGAATTTACTTGTGTAACTTTATATACCAAAAAAGGTTACCTAAATACGAAAGGTGTTTTGCTACTTCAAATATCTAGAAGAGGAGTGACTCTTTAAGCACTGTGAAAAAAAACACAGTAACATGGTATCACAAAAAGAAAATGACGGTTCTCCAGAAACCAAACTTAAAGTCATAGAAGTTTGTGAATTATTATTATTTATATTTAGCAAAAAGATTAGGATCTTTGTTTTCATTACTTTGGGAAAGCAGGAGATCTTGTATCTTCCCTGAAAGCGCTGGAGAACTACCAAGGCAGCTGGAGCCCAAGAAGTCATGATCCAGGGGAGCAGGGAGGCCCAGAGAAGAGAGTCCGGTGTTGCTGCCACTTCGTTCCACAATGAAACTGCTGCTTTGAAAGCGATGGCTGAGAGGCTGAGGCACTGAGCCGAAGGGGAAAGATAAGACGCTGAGAAGCTGAGCAAAACGTATTTTTAGATACCTTCGGGGCTGCAGTGGAGGAGCGGTGCTGGTACCCACTAGGCTTTCAGTGATGCCCTAAAGGGCACGCCTACCCAGGAGTAGGTAAACTACAAAATCGGCAGAAGGGAAAACAGGGGCGGCCTCCAATCAGCTCAACCCCTAATGGGGTTAGGGTCACCTGCCCAGCCCTGACTGCCCCAGTGTTAGTGAATCAGCTGTAAGTTCATAATTGGTTTATTTTTTTCTTCTTTCTTATCTTACTGTGGGCTTGTGTTTTCCAGAGCCACGGAGAGCTCAGTGTAACTCCTGGTGTTTAAGATAAGCAGCTTTACAAGCTTGTGTTCCTCCCATAGTAGCTTAAAAGGTGCTTCTGACAGCTTCTAAAACCTAAACACAAAACACACAGGCGTTTCTGTTTTTCTGAGTTTTGTTTTTGTTTTGTCTTGTTTTTTAATTCTTTTTCGGGCTTTATGACACATCTGGAAGGATATGTATCAACATTTTTATATCAGTTCTCACAGCCTGTGACTTTCACTTTCGTCTTTGACCTTTTCAAATTCCCTTTGGTTTTTACAATGAGTGTAATTTTTATAAAAGGAACTATCTTTAAAAGTTTGTGTGCCTATATTTACTGGCAAATCTTGACTATCACTGTTTCACAACCTGCTTTTCATTTTGTATTTCGTGTGTGAATTCATGTTTCCTTACATATATGTATTTGCACGTATATGTGTATACAAGAAGTGTCAGGAATAGTATTGATGGTGGCTGTCTTGTACTGTGGGTAATTTCTGTATTTTTTCTACCTTTGGCATTATTTGCATTAAAAAAATAAATGTGCATCGTCTTCATAAATAGAAAAGTTTCTTTTTAAGTTTAGGGTAATAGAAGATATAGAAAAGTTGCTAACAATTAACTAATCTAACCAACCATCTCATGCCCCTCTATACCCCACCATGAGGTCATCCAGCCCCTGTATCTACAACTCAGGTGGTAAGAAGCTCATGTCCTGACAAAGAACTTGTTCCCTTCTTGGACAGCTAGTAGAGACTTGTTTTAAACTGAACCCGACTGCATGTAATTTAAACAAAAAAGTGACCTGATTTAACTTCTGTTTAAAAAAGATCACTCTGGCTGTTGTGTTGAGACTTGTTCGAAACAGGAAGAGAGATAGGCAAGAACAGAAGCAGGGAGACCAGTTAAAAGACTAACTTGAACTAGGGAGGTAGCCGTGGATGCAATGAAAAGTGGTCAGATTCTAGATATATTTTAATTAGATGTGGAGCACAAAAGAAAGTTTGAGATGCCCACCAGATGTCCAAGTAAAGATGTTAACATGTTGGGTATAAAAACTGGAAAATGTTGTACAGCGTAAGTTCCCTTCCCCCACTCATTATTTAGTTAGGCATTCATTCATTCACTCATTCATTCAAAAATTAATTGAGCACCTATTGTATGCAAGACAATTCAGGGTGCTGGAATTCCAGTGAAAAAACATAAAAATCCCTCCCTCCATAGAGCTTACATTTTAGTGGAGCCTCACCTATATTATGACATAAGACTCATAAAACAGTATATACTACAGTTATCTTTATTTTTTTTAATGCAAACAAGGAGACCTAAAATGTCTAAATGGGCACTTCTACATTAAGAAAAACTAAAGAGATATAACAGTCATATTCAATGAGTGAAACACGATTGAATCCTACATACAAAAAAAAACCCTATAAAACATTTTTGGGGACAAATGGGGAAAATTGAATGTAAACTGCGTATTTATTAGACAATATATATTGGGTTGGCCAAAAAGTTCGTCGGGGTTTTTCCATAAGATATTACCGAAAAACCCCAATGAACTTTTTGGCCAACCCAATAGAAGTATGTTAATTTGTAGACTATCCTTCTTAAGTGATCCACACTTGAAGGACAGTTCTTGGGCACAAAGAAGCATGATGTCCGCAATGTCCTTTAAATGATTCAGGAAAATAACAACAAAGAATATAGAGATAGGCAAATGTGGTTAAATGTTAACAGATGAATCTAGGAGACTGGCATACAACTTTTCTGTAAGTTTGAGTTTTTTCAAAATAAAGTTGGAAAACTTAAATTTCAAACAATCATGGATTCACACCCATTTGGATGGCTATTCAAAATATATACGGCAAGTGTTGGTGAGGATGAGAAAAAATTGGAACCGTTGTGCACTGCTGGTTGGAATGTAAAATGGTTCAGTGGCTATGGAAAATGGTATGGAGATTCCTCAAAAAATTAAACAGGATTACTAAATGATTCAGCAATTCCACTTTTTGGTATATACACACAAAAAAAGCAGGGATACAAACAGATATCTGTGCACCCACGTTCACAGCAGCATTATTTAGGATAGCCAAGAGGTGGATACAACCCAAGTGTCTATTGACAGATGAATGGATAAAGGAAATGCGGTATGTCCATACAATGGACTATTATTCAGCCTTAAAAACAATGGAATTCTGACACATGCTACAACCTGGATGAACCTTGAAGACATTACACTAAGTGAAATAAGCCAGGCACAAACTGACTAATATTTATGTGAGTTACCTAGAGTACCCAAATTCAGAGAAACAGTAAAATTGTGGTTGCCAGAGATTGGAGGAATGGGGAGTTTAGTGTTTGATGGATACAGAGTTTCAGTTTGGGGAGATGAAAAAATCTTGGAGATGGATGGTGGTGATGGTTGCATAAAAAATTTGAATGCACATGGGCTTCCCTGGTGGCACAGTGGTTAAGAATCCACCTGCCAATGCAGGCGACATGGGTTCAAGCCCTGGTCCGGGAAGATCCCACATGCCACGAAGCAACTAAGCCTGTGCGTCACAACTACTGAGCCTGCGCTCTAGAGCCTGTGAACAACAACTACTGAGCCCGCATGCCTAGAGCCTGTGCTCCACAACAAGAGAAGCCACCGCAATGAGAAGCCCACACACCACCATGAAGAGTAGCCCCTGCTCGCCTCAAATAGAGAAAGCCCGCGTGTAGCAACAAAGACCCAACACAGCCAAAAATAAATTAATTAATTAATTAAAAAATAAATGTGGAGCTTCCCTGGTGGTGCAGTGGTTAAGAGTCCATCTGCCGATGCAGGGGACACAGGTTCATGCCCCGGTCCGGGAAGATCCCACATGCTGCGGAGCGGCTGGGCCCATGAGCCACGGCCGCTGAGCCTGCGTGTCTGGAGCCTGTACTCCGCAACGGGAGAGACCACAACAGTAGAGGCCACAACAGTGAGAGGCCCGTGTACCACACAAATAAATAAATAAATAAATGTGAATGCAGTTAATGCCACTGAACCGTATGGCTTTTTTTTTTGGGCTGCATCGGGTCTTAGTTGAGGCAGGCAGGATCTTTTACTGTGATGCTCGAGCTTCTCTCTAGTTGCAGTGCACAGGCTTCTCTCTAGTTGTGGCCTGCAGGGTTTTCTCTATCTAGTTTTCTCTATCAGGGGCTCCAGAGTGAATGGGCTCTGTAGTTTGCAGCATGCAGGCTCTCTCTTTAAGGCGCGCGAGCTCAGTAGTTGTGGTGTGCAGGCTTAGCTGCCCCACAGCATGTGGGTCTTAGTTCCCCGACCAGGGATCAAACCCACATCCCCTGCATTGGAAGGCGGATTCTTTACCACTGGACCACCAGGGAAGTCCCTGAACTGTATGTTTTAAAATGGTTAAAATGGTAAATTTTATGATATGTATATTTAATCACAATTTTAAAAATCAAATTTAAAAAAGAGGAAGGAAAAACATGATTTAATTGCTCAAACCACAGAGCTCTTAATACCATAAGTGGGTCTCAAACACAGGTCTGTTTGATTACCAAACTCCTGCTGTTAACTCCCATTCTACACTGCCTTTATAAAAAATCAATGCTCCTTTCCTTTTAGAAGATAGACATTAGGTCCTAAATCTTTTCCAGGCTAACCACCTTCAAATTCTTTGGCTAATCCACATACAACATGATATGATTTCCAGCCCAATTCTAGCTGCTTTCCTGTAAGTACATTCTCATGCTTGTATCCGTTAGAGCAGCAGTTCTCAAACTTTTGGCCTCAGGACACCTTTTTACTTTCAAAAATTACTGAAGACCTCAATGAGCTTTTGTTTATGTGAGTTAAATATATTGATATTCAAAATTAAAACTGAGAAATTAAAAAAACTCTTAAAAATAGCAAAACATGTCAATATAAAGAATATTTGCAAGTAAAAAATAACTGTATTTTCCAAAACTTCAGTAAGAAAAATGGCATTTTTCCAAATATCTTTAATGTCTGACTTATTAGAAGACAGCTAAATTCTTATATCTACTTCTGTATTCAATTTGTTGAGGTATTTTGTTTTAGTTGAAGTATATGAGGATAATCGGGCCTCCTACAGATAGGTAGTTGGAAAAAGGAGTAAATAAATGGCCTTTTCAGATCATTGTAGATATTCTTTAATACACCAATACTCAACAAGTCATAATTTCTTAAAGGCTAGTTGCAATGTGGAATCCAAAACTGTATCAATGTATTTTTTGTACTCTGTTACATTAAAATCTATTGGTCTTTCTTGAACTTTGAATCAACCTCTTATCCACTGTATTAGTTATCTATTGCTCCAATACAAATTACCCACAAAACTTAATGGTTTAAGACCACAAACATTTATTATTATTTTTACAAGTATTTATTTATTTTGGCTGTGCTGGGTCTTAGCTGTGGCATGTGGGATCTAGTTCCCTGGCCAGGGATCGAAGCCAGGCTCCCTACATTGGGAGTACAGTCTTAGCCACTGGACCACCAGGGAAGTTCTCACAAACATTTATTTTTTTTAACAGCTTCTGTAAATCAGAATTTGCGCATGCTTCCCTGGGGAGCTCCGATTCAGGGACCCACCTGAGTTGCAGTTATGATGCTGGCCTGGGCTGCTGTCACGTGAAGGTCTGACTGAAGATACAAAGGGTCTGGAGTTGCTCTGCAACTAATCTAAAGTTACCATCATGTTGTCTATATTCTTCTAGCTTATGGGGGTTGGTAGCAGAGACACCTAAAGTCCAAAATCCTACCTGTTGTATTTCCCTATTTTAATAACCCTGCTTAATAGTTTTTTTAGAAATTCATGCAAGTTCAAATGGTAACACCATAATTTTAATAATTCTATATGTGTAATATACTGTCTTACCATATACCATCTTCTCTCTTTAAACATTTTCCCAAATATCTTGGATATTTTTCACCTTAGCAAAATTGTTAAATTAGCTGAAGGAGTAGGATGCCCTCCCCATATTCCACCCACCAAAAACACTATATCTACCTTGGGTTTTGTATTAGTCTGCTTGGGCTACTGTAACAAAATACGACAGACTGCATGGCTTAAAAAACAGAAATTAATTTTCTCACAGTTCTGGAGGACAGAAGTCCAAGATCAAAGTTCAGGGCTGATGTCTGGTGAGGCCTCTCTTTGGGGTGCAGACAGCTGCCTTCTCGTGTGTCCTCACATGGCCTTTCCTCTGTGCTTGCGTGAAGGGAGATCTCTGGTGTTGCTTCCTCTTCTTATAAGGACACCAGTCCTGTTGGATTAGGGCCCCTATGACTTCACTTAACATTTATACCTTCTTTTTTTTTTTTCCTTTAATACCTTCTTAAAGGCTCCATTTCTAAATACAGTTGTCATGATAGGGGTTAAGGCTTCATATGGATATAGGGGAGAAAACATTTGGGGTAAAAGGCTTCAATTACTCTGTCCAATATTTGTTTTATCCTTTTCCGAATATAACTCAACTTCAAAAAGATGAAATAGGAAATGAGTAGTACTGTTTTTGTTACTTAATAATAATATATTAAAACTTCAAGCAATGGACTCGTGTTTCTTCTTAAGATTTAACTTTTCAAACCCTTTTTGATAGTTCCCACACTTTTCATAAATTTTGGCTCATCATTTGGCACTTTACCCAGATACCGTTCTTATGGTTTTGCATCAAGCATTCTATTTGATTATGTGTTCTTTCCCTGCCAGAAGGCATTAGAGAGAGAAAAACAGTTTAGAGCTATAAGTTGTAGCTCACTCATTTATTCTGAAATGAATACCCCACCTTCCCCCTCCATCTGCTTTGTTCTTATCTTTCTACTATATTTGGTCTTAACTCCTCAAAAAGCTAGCTATGTTTGGGGAAAAGCTGGAAAGCCCAGGACAGCAAAAGTAAGGCTGCTCCCAAATGTAACTGTTTTATATTAATGAATTGGGAAACAAATATGAAATCGAAGAATAAAAACAAAAGGCTTTGAAATGAATAAACTGATATGCCTCCAACTATAAACTCTGAGAACTTAGGGACTTCCCTGGTGGCGCAGTGGTTAAGAATCCGCCTGCCAATGCAGGGGATGCGGGTTTGAGCCCTGGTCCGGGAAGATCCCACATGCTGCAGAGCAACTAAGCCCGTGTGCCACAACTACTGAGCCTGTGAGCCACAACTACTGAGACCGCGTGACACAACTATTGAAGCCCATGCACCTAGAGCCCATGCCCCACAACAAGAGAAGCCACAGCAATGAGAAGCCTGTACACAGCAACGAATTGTAGCCCCTGCTCGCCACAACTAGAGAAAGCCCATGTGCAGCAATGAAGACCCAACGCAGCCAAAAATAAATAAATAAATTTAAAAATAAACAAACTTTGAGAACTTATAATCATGCTTAAAATATATATCTTCAAAAATAGAAGTACTGAGGTTTGAAAATACAATCAGATTAGCTTTTCCCTAGCAATTTCTAAAGTGTTGGAAACTGCTCAGAAGTTTTTCAAAAGGTGCAGACAACAATTTCTTCTGATGCCCAGGGCCTGAATGAGCAACAACAGAAAATGTACTGCCTCTACCATATCTCGGAGCCTCCATCTCCCTCATCTTCCTTAGGGGTTTACCATGATCATCACTTCACCATCAGCTACTTTGGTTCATCTCACTTTCTGTTCAAAGATTTTTTTTTTCTTAAAGAGAATATAACATTTGCTGAGGGAAAAAAATTGGCAGGGGTGTATGCCCCACTATATGCAATGATTTTTGGAATGCAAGCGACCTTTACTTTAGCGTTTCTGAATTTCTATAATATTTAAATTTAAATGAGCATGCACGGGCTTTCCTGGTGGCACAGTGGATAAGAATCTGCCTGCCAATGCAGCGGACACAGGTTCGACCCCTGGTCCGGGAAGATCCCACATCTCGGAGCAACTAAGCCTGTGTGCCACAACTACTGAGCCTGCAGTCTAGAGACCGCGAGCCACAACTACTGAAGCCCGCACGCCTAGAGCCCGTGCTCCGCAACCAGAGAAGCCACTGCAATGAGAAGCCCGTGCACTGCCATGAAGAGTAACCCCCGCTCACTGCAACTACAGAAAAGCCCACGTGCAGTAACAAAGACCCAACACAGCCAAAAATAAATAAATAAAATAAAAATCAAATAAACGAGAATGCACGTCTTACTTTTGTAAGCAGAAATGATTTTTTTAAAGAAACTGGCAAAAAATTATCTTGTTGAAATAAAAATTCTCTACATATAATCTTTATTTTGATAATTTATCTTATAGATATTCATATATCCACTTCCATTAAAGTGAAACAAAATATGCTTATTTCCATTTTTTTCCCCCATCTGTATTTGACTATTTAGCAAATCAATATTTTCCACTTTCTTTTTCCACTGTGTGAACAATTTACTCACTGACCTATATGAGAGGAAAAACCTGTTTGTAATGTGAAGTAGGTCATTTAAAAGTGAAATCTAAAGATGGGAAGTTGAGAGGAAAAAAAACTGCTGAAAATAGCACTGTTTAACTTAAACAGAAGGGGTAACCTGGTGCCAGGACATAAGTTAATACTTCCAAGGAACAGGAAGAATCCACACAGAGAACCAATTCTAAAATGATCTCTTCGTTTTTAATTTCTTAAGAAGCATGTTCACGGCACACTCCAAGAACACCACACAGCAACAGTTTGCTGCTACTGTCAGAGTATGTCAGAAAACAAAACAAAACAAAATTTAATGGTTAACTGTTTTTAAAATTAGTTCTTTGAAACTTCTGTAAAGCCAATAATCACCAGTCATCTAAATATTTATTTCATAGTGGTAAACATTTCAGAAACGTAATGAGTACCCCAAATCACACTTCTCTGAAATGCAACTAAAAGTTATACAACAGAAACAAAAATATTTTTCTAGAAAGAATATATTTGGCATTTTAAAATAATTTTAATGTAGAAGCTTTCAAGTGCAAAGTTCAGATTTTTACTTTCTATTACCAGACAGAAAGGTTAGGTCTTTAGTGATTCCAATCTGATTCCAACAATAGGAGGAATGATTCTGTTGCAATGAATGAGCTTCAATCCTAACAAAGCCAATGTACTTTGGCTGCATTAAGAAGTGGAGTCCAGCCAGTACTAAACATTATTAAAAGTGAGGCCAGATAGTTCAAATTAGTTGGTTAATTTGGTACTCAACTTGTTTTATACATACTTTTCATCATTTGATGATACAATGTTTCTAATTAGCTTGCTATATTTCTCTCAAAATCAATTAGTAAGTATATAGTTTGAGTGAAACGTAAACTGAACTTTGTTTCACTGACTTCATTAAAATATGTCAAACATGGTTAAAGATTCCATTCTGTCCTTCTAGATAATTTACATTTTCATTATAAATGCAGAGCAGCTGCACCGTGAGTTACATCCTAACCATTTCACCTAAATGTAGAAAAGCTGAAAGTTAAATTTAAAAAATTTGGATAGTTGAAAAGTGCTTATATATTTATCTCTTTCAGAAACCGATGATGCCCTTCCTTGCATATGAGCGTGGAAAAGAAAAATTCAGTTCATAATTCAAGATATACCAAAAAAAAGTACTTTGCTTATGTCTATTTCTGTCAGCCATTCTGAAACCAAATTTCCATTTATATCAGCTACTAAAGAGAAGAAATTTTCCTTTAGAATCATGGTCACAGTCTGGAAAAAGAATTGAGAAGGGCTAATTTTAGGTAAATAAAATATATGAGGAAAGACGCAACACAAAACAGGGAGGTGAAAAAAGCAAGTAAGTTGTAATAAAAGCCTCCCTTGTAAACACATCTGTCCCTTCCTCCCATATTTGGAAATGTTAAAAATTCTCATCAAAACATTTTATGCCACAAATCCTTAAAATCAGGTTGATTTCAGCTAGATAACCTGTAGCTGTTAAGAATTATATTATCCTATTCATATCATGAGAGGTAGTTGACATTTCAGTCTCTCAATGCCAAGCTAAAAATTCCACATACCTGGCATATGGGTTACAAGGGAAAAAAAGCACAGAAGCACCATTGTACATTCCTCATGTTTTGGTATTTCAAGTCACCCATAACTTCATTTGCTAATGGCAGCTGACAATCACCACTGTGTTAACACTGAAAGCAGTGGATATTAGTGCTATTCATCGTATAACACTGGCGGACCTCCATCATCTTTCAAAAATGAAGCAGCTTTCCTTCCATTCTTCTGAACGTGATCTTCATTCATTTTCTCCAAAGCTTCTATCTATAAAATTAATATATTAAATCCATTTGTCAAAATCCTACTTCACAGCAATTATGCTTGAGATTGAACCAGTATTTTTACTCTCTTAAAACTAGGTCATTCCTAACGACATTGGCCTTGAATTAGAATTACAGCGTGTGACATATTACAGTGGGTCACATACATGTATGTTTTTACTTGATTATATTACCAGGGTTGATGTTTAGTCTTTATCAAGCTAGCAATTGGCATCAGATATGTTTTACTATATAACCTATACAGCTTTCAGGGAACAAGAAAAAGGAAATTCCAAAGTTGATTCAACAGCAGTAACACCCAGTAACTGTACAGAGCAACTGTACTGAACTAAAGGCTGGATTTACCATCTTCCTGTTACTTCGCTTCTGGCCTTAGACTCCAGCACAGCTTGGCCAAATTCAAGTCAATATGGGGATTTCTGGAACAGACTCTATAATCATTCTCTGCTTTGGCAGGTTGCTGGGAATAATTAGCTGCTGTTTCACTTTTCAGTTTTTGTTCAATTGTAAGAGAACTTCCCCGGAGGTATTTTTTTTTTGTATTGTTCTGTAGGTCCATATTGTAAGGTATTTCCAAGGATGGCCACTGCTGAATCTCTGTATTCAGTTAAAGGCAGGCAGGGACCAAGTGTTACTGCTTTTTGTGTCACCCAGAGTGTTCACCGGTCAGGGAAAAAGGCATATACTGGAAATGTGTTATTTGCCATCTCAACCAAACTATGAACTTCTTGAAGTGTTTTGCTGTTATGTTTATCCTAGGGTTTAAGCCTGGAAAAGAAGGGTCAAAAACAGTGTCTCAAGAAAGGAAAAATCTCTAATTAATTTTGTTTTTGAGGGGATGAGAGGATAAACTTAGCTCTGGTTTTCATTATCTACTCTATCCAGGTCCCCACTAACAGCAAGGTGAAAAACAGCCTTATAACACTTACCTCAGCTAAGAAATCAGCTTCATTATCCGCTGAGATGTTTAAGCCTGAAACGGCATTGAAGAGTTCTCGTTCACTAAGGGCTTCCTTTACGCCTCCTTTCTGGAAAAACTAGTAAAGAAATATAAGAAAGTCAGTAGACTTATTAGCAAGGTTCTCCTAGAAACAACAACAACAAAAAAAACAGGGAATAGTGTACTTGTAAAACACCAGTGATTTCCTTCCATAATTTTTAAGCTACAGATGTTTCCAATTCAAGTATAACTACACTCAGGTCCTACTTGCTTACTGTCCTCTCACACATCTGGGCTGTCGTCTAGATTTAGTAAGTTTGTCATATTGCACCTTCCATAGCTATGTATGAGTGGTATATGTAAAATTGCTTGGCATTGCTTTGAATGAGTAGACACAAAATAATCACTAAATCCCATGAATTAAAAATTTCCAGTAGGCTCAGAAAGTATTTCCAAAATAAAGTTGTTCTGTCATATTTAGGAAGATCATCTCTATCTGAATCTGTTGCTAACAATTCATTTCCTTTAGAAATAGCAAACAAATGCTTCCCAACTCTGTGATTACTGAGTTTTACCTTCCCTAATCTGTTCACTCTGCCTCAGAGAATGTGGTCAGACTATACCACTAGGAAAACTATTCTTTTAGTATAATAACAATGGCAGTAAGCATGCAGGCTTGCTTCAGGCCAGCTTCCCTTAAAGCATTGTGCATATATTAAATGTCTACTTGACTGCTTAAATATTTAGAACCAAAATAAAAACTTACTCTTGGAAATTTAATTCAGTGGCCCAAATGTGGGGCATGCAATCAAATTCTTGCAAAAAATGAAATCTGACAAATCAATCTTTGTCTCTTTACCTTGAAAGCAACCCGTTAACTAAACCCTTCCTTTAATTTCTAAGAATACAGTCATCTTACTTGCCTTAGGACTGAGAAAAATGTTTGAATATGTTATAGCCCATAAAAAAGACAGTTAGTTTACATGCCTACCTGTGAGACATTCCTACAGTCACGGAACAAGAACTCCAGGCCATGAGGATGGGTTGGTTCTACAGACTGACTGACGTCGATCAACCAGACCTATTTAAATATAGAGCACAGTGATTTCTGTACCTTCAGTAATTTACATCAAGTCACTTAACCTGAACGTTAAAAAATGCTCCTCACCTTCCCAGCATGCCACAGCATGTTGTACTCACTGAGGTCGGCATGTACGAGCTTACACTCATTATATAACTGCTGCATCAACTGTAAGGAGGCAAGGCAGACATTTAGAAAATGAAGGAACAACTCTAATTTACCTACACAACTAAAATGTCTATGTCACCCAATATTTTCCATAAAGAGCAAAACCAGGGTAAAGAACTTACTTCTTCTTTGTACAGTCTAGGACTGGTTTGTTTGTTTTTTTTTCTACCCTGAAGGAGGGTGTGAGCACAGTGAGACAATGGAAGGGAAGAGCACGTGACACTCTACTTCCCTATCCATGTGACAGCAATGAGATCAGGAGACCAAAGGGTAGTCCTGGAATCCCACATACGTAAGACAGCTATGGTCACTAACCAGGGGACCTAGGCTTATCCTTCATAAAAGGGCAAACATCCCACTGAGAGCTCTATGGAGTGTATACAACTCTAAGGTAAAAAGTACTTCCTGCCAGACAGAGTGGGAAAGAAGTATTCTTCTTAATTAAGCGGCATTATATATTCATGACTGATGGTGACCCCTAGCCTCATAGTAGAAATCAGCATTAATGCTTTACTTCCCAGCTTTAACAGAATCAAATAGGAAGGGCACATCACTACCTCATCTCTGCCCCAGCCACCCCACAGCCAAAAGAAGCCAGAAAAGTAGGCTTAATTTTCTTTGAATGTTTTCCAACTGAAGGCAGAGAAAGTTGGATTATCTAACTATATCTTAAAAAATTATTTGGATAATACGTTCATATTCACATCAACTGCCGCATGATATAAGAGTTCCACGCAGAGACTGTTTTAAAAACATGTTTTGGACTTTCCTGGTGGCGCAGCGGTTAAGAATCTGCCTGCCAATGCAGAGGACATGTGTTCGAGCCCTGGTCCCGGAAGATCCCACATGCCGCGGAGCAACTAAGCCCATGTGCCACAACTACTGAGCCTGCGCTCTAGAGCCCACGAGCCACAACTACTGAAGCCCACGTGCCTAGAGCCTGTGCTCTGCAACAAGAAAAGCCACCGCAATGAGAAGCCCATGCACCGCAATGAAGAGTGGCCCCCACTCACTGCAACTAGAGAAAGCCTGTGCTCAGCAACGAAGACCCAACGCAGCCATAGATAAATAAATAAACAAAAACAATATGTTTCTCCACTATTCAATTAAGACAAAAAAAAAAAAGACAATACAGAGGAACAACAACAATATGAGGAGCATTTCTTAAGCTTGAAGGACCCCAGACTGAATTTGGTTGCTGTCCCAAAGCATAAACAGCTTCCTCAAGACTCCTGACAAGTGCCTCCCAACTCTAATGCCTGCACAGATGGAGAAACCACCCCTTACTACCTTCTTTTCATCATCACTTACTTTCACTGACCAAATCTGCTTCCCTCTAATTCCCCAACAAGAAAGGTATTTCCCTTCACTGTTTCAAAAAGGCACACAAACTAATGAGGCAGGATATTTGCTAAATATAGTAACATCAAGTTTTAGTTAATGAAGTTTTGTCAATAATAGCTTCTGGCTTCTATGTCATTAATGCTAACAATACTGAGCCCTCACTTTCTCCACTAAGATTTTCCTAAAACAACTCAAGACATACGCATATTAATATAAAGACAATTCTTCAATATTAACATTCTTTCACAAACTTCAGTTTGTCCTCGTTATATCACCTTAAAATAGTACTATTTTAGGAATTTCTTTTCTAGTTTAGAGGAAATATTGTTTAAAGTTGGTGTGTGAATGGTCTGAAAGGCACAACTTACATGAAGAGTTTGATAGTAGGCTTCTTTCATTTCTTCACTGCTGAGCTTTACTTCTTTCAATTTAGGGGCTGGAACTTGATCATAGCCAATAAAAGACATAACCAAAATATGTTTCTTTAGTAGCACAACTGTTGGACAAGGAATTCCAGCTCTCTGCATTCTATACAGAAAGAAATGATTAAGAATGTAAAGATCAGAAGGAGAGGAAATTTCATTTACTCAACAAATATCTAACGAGGTCCTGCAATGAGGGGGGCATTATGTTGTAATCTGGGGAATGTTGGAAGGCAAAGGCAGTAAGAACAGCCTCTGCCCTCACGGAGCCTGCAGCCTGGTGAAAACAACAGACAAGTGAGGAGATGATTACAGCGCAATGTGGTACATGCACTGGCAGAGGTGGGGGTAGGAGGCATCAAGGAAGAAGCAGGCAAATAGGAATTAGCCAGGTTCCAACTGTAGGGAGATGCTGTGGAGATGCACAGAGGAGTCCAGGAGCACAGTCCATGCGGGGAGTGTGTATAAATCAACGCAGCTGGATCATGAGTAGGAGGAAGGGCAATGTGGGTTTAGGCTACAGAGACAGGCAGGCTCCACATCGCAAGATGACTTTGAACTTTACACCAAAGACTATGGGAGCCGCTGAAAAATTTTAAGAAAGGCAGTGATGAGATCTTAGTAATCCAGAAAAGAGATCGGAGGACAGCAAGACCTCTTAGGAAATTATTCTAATTAGAAGTCCTACTAAGTAGAAGACTTTTGCAGCTAATAAATATAGATAATTACTTTTGAAAGCAAACATCTTTAGGAAAAGCAAACTAAAATTAAAAGCTTTCACGGTTCAGATGTGGGCAGGTTTGTATGTAAGAAAGATTATTAATTTCTTGGTTGACAAAGCAAATTCCTTGATAAATTCTGCGTAGAGAATTGAGAAACAAGTCTAATAAATTAAAGCAAAATGCAATTTGACTGGTAAAACCCTGCCCTCGCCAAATGAACAAACATTAGATGGAATATACATTTTCTGAAACAAAAAAGGAAATCATTATTTATAATATGCCTAACGGGAAACTGGAAAGGATAGCGTTTAGATATATGACAAAATATCTGCAGTTGAAAATGACTTAATTTCCCTCAAACTTTACTGAGGAAAGAAAAACAAAATGGATTTTTCATCCTACAAGTATGAATTCAGGTTATATACATGGAAATGTTTTCTTACAGAAACTCTCCTTAAGCACTAGAATTTCAAGGCCTTTCATACTTTCTATAAATGAATTTAAAAGAAAGTGTGGGTTTTTTGCCTGGCTGGTAGGCCTAATACAAACAGGTGATCACCCAAGATGATTTCTAGCACGATGATTTTCTTTACCTTGTGAGATTGTGCATTTCTTTTTCTGCCCACATGCGGATGATCTTACGTGGATTTAGTTTACTGAAGCGATCTTTAAACCTGAAATCATCTTTAATATATTTGTCACGATTCTTAAACTCATTAAGGGTTGTTTTAAATACCTTGATGGCACATTCTGTAGGTATAACTTTACTATCTTCCTTTTCATCCTCCATGCTAAGTGGAAGAAACAAACATTAAGTCAGTTCAAGTTGCCAGATAACAAAACAATTTCAAAATAAAGATTTTATGACATGAAAGTGGATCTGCCGTCTCTGAGAATGTCAAGTCTTGGGTTGGTTGTTTTTTAAGCCTTCAAGTTTGAGGTCTTAAGAAAACCCTAGGTTTTAGCTTTTTTAATAAAACACACTTTCAAATAAATTCTCAACAGTTTTCAACAACCCATAATATAATCCTCATTTAATGACTATGGAATTAAACTTGAGGAACAATGAAGACCTATACACTTTAAAATAGGCTATGGTCTGCCTGGGATGGTTCAGAGGCAAAACTCAATGGAACGAGCCAAAGAGTCTAGACGATGCTTAGGATGCTAATTCAACAGTCCCACAACAGCGAGCCACTGAGAGGGTCTGAACCACCGTGGTGGCAGTGCGAACCAAAGGGGGGAGGTGGAAGGAGAGACAAGATTTACCTTTGAACCTCTGAAGGGATGTTAGTCTGGAAAAGAAAGGAACTATATCTAGAGCACAGAATCTGACTCAAACTCCCAATCCCCTCCTTCTGGGACCATATTTTCCCAGCAGACTCCTCCTCCGCCAGGTAGCCTCAGAAGGCTACAGTACAAACTCTAACTGGTTCTAAGTAATGCCCTCTCTTCCTAACTGCCTTCTCTACCTAAGAAGTGTGACAGCTCCATGGCTTTAGATATCATCTAGATACAGATAACTTCTACATTTCTATCCTTAGTCTTGACTTTCTCCAGAAGTTCAGGCCCATTTATCTCATCCCTACTTGACTTCAGTTGGATGTCGAGAAGGCAACTCAAACATATCATGCCCAAAACAGAATTCCTGATAACTGTACCCTAAACCTACCTATCCCCAGTCTCTCACCTCAGTAAATGGCACCACCCAGCTGCTCTAGCCAAGAATCTATCCTCTCACACCCCACATCCAATCCAACAACACAGACTGTCCACTCTCACCTTCGAAACACACCTCACCTTCGAAACCTTCATCAGAGGTTCCCCTGTCCTACACATAAAAAGCAGTCAACCAGTCACTATGACATCACCCTATTTTATCTATTTGCGTAGCACATATCTGATAGTCCTGGAAGGGGACTGAAGGGAGGGGTGGGGAGGAAGCACATTCTATGAGAGCAGCGACCTTCCTTGTACCATACATTGCTGTAGCCCCAGCACCTAGAAGAGCCTGGAACACGGAAGTTGCACAAATACTTGGTGAATGAATGGACCAATTTTCAGGGAGACAGCCTAGAGATCCTTTACAAGGAAGAAATTCCCAATAATTTAAAGATGTTATAATAAACGTCTTTGGATTTTGAGATGGTAAGTTTCCTGTCACTGAAATAATTTAACCGTAGGTAGATGAGGCCCTATCAAAAACACCACTGGGGCTTCCCTGGTGGCGCAGTGGTTGAGAGTCCGCCTGCCGATGCAGGGGACACGGGTTCGTGCCCTGGTGCGGGAAAATCCCACATGCCGCGGAGCGGCTGGGCCCGTGAGCCAGGGCCGCTGAGCCTGTGCGTCCGGAGCCTGTGCTCCGCAACGGGAGAGGCCACAACAGTGAGAGGCCCGCGCACCACACACACACACACACAAAAACACCACTTAGGAGATCCCTAACTTGGAAGGTCTCTAGGATAAAATCTAATTTGTAAGATTAATCTCGTCATTCTCTTACTAAAAAAACTTCTGTGTTTCTCACTAAATTACACATCCCTCTGCCTAGCTTTTAAGGTCCTCCTTACCAATTTCTGGTTTGCTTACACAATTTTACATCTTATTACCTCTACATATATACCTTCTAATTTCCTCACTGACAAATCTCATCGCCTAAATTTCAATCCTCCCATTTTCAGCACCCCTCCCCCACCCCACTTTTTTTTTTTTTTTAAGAATTAAACTTTACAGATAAAGCTGAAGTTACTTTTGATTATTTACCACCCCTGGTAGTTTCAGTCCCCATTCCAACTCTTTAGAGACAATCACAATCATGAATAGTACCCTTCTAGTCTTTTTAAAAAGATACACACACATACGTAAGTATCCACAAACATACATTTTAAAAAAACCATGTATGTTACATTCTGTATAACTAAAAATTTAAATAGATGCTATACTGTATATATTCTGCAACTAGCTTTTTGCACTCAGTACTGGGGGGTGGGGAGGGTTGTCTTTTTTTTTTTTTTTTTTTAACCTATTTTTAAAATCCAGGTTGAGATCCAACTTCATCATGACCTCTTCCTTGAATGTGACCGGCAATGATCTTCTGTTCTCTATTCCTATCCCGAGGTCTCACTTGTCTAACTGCGTACTCTATTATGTATTATCTTTAATGGACCATAACGGTTCTTACTGTAACGTTCTCCTCTTGGCTATACCATAAGCTCTTTGACAATAGAAAACATGTTATACACTTATTCCCTGAAAAATCTAGAACATGTTACTATCCAAATAACTTGATTACTTGGCCAACCTGAGACTGACAGAACCCAGAAGAGCTTTATGGCAGGCAGAACTTAAAATGCCCCCCAAGATCCCAGCCCCTGGTGTACAACCCTGTATAAGCCCCTCCCTTTGAGTGTGGGAGGGATAGCCACTCCCTTGAATAGCTTACATTATATGGCAAAGGTGATGGTATAGTCGTGCCCAGGATTACATTCCATTGTCTAAGACTCAGTCTCAGTAGACTGAAGGGAGAGAGTCTCCCGCTGGTTTTGAAGAAGTAACCTGCTGTATGAAAGGGCTACATGACCAGGACCTGCAGGGGCCTCTAGGAGCTGAGAGCAGCCCCTGGCTGACAGCCAACTAAAAAGTAGAGACCTCTGTCCTACAGCTACAGGGAACTGAACTGTGGCAAGGGAATAGGAACCCATGTCCAGAAAGGAATGCAGCTCAGCTGACACGCAGATTGCAGCCCTGGGAAAGCCTGAGCAGAGAACCCAGCTAAGCCGTGCCTGCCCGAACTTCTGATCAACAGGAACCATGAGATAATAAATAGGTGTTGTTTTAAGTTGCTAAACCTGTGGTAATTTGTTATGTAGCAGAGAAAACATACACTTTAAAAAATATTTACTCTCAGTTGCTGAAAACCGAATGCTCTCTAGCTTTGCTAATTTACAAATGCCAAAGTATAGATTACAATACCAATTCCACCAGAAGGAAAGGGAGCTCATTCATTATATCAAAGCATCATTAAGTAAAACAGAAAATGGAAAAGGCTAAACAAGGCAATTGACAAGAAAAAGAAACTTAAGAGGCCAATACACTCAAAAAAAAAAAAAAACTTAACCATAATTAAATAAATGCACACCAAAATATTAAAAAGGTACTTTTCATCTTTCACACTGACAAAAAAAGTATTGTTTGATAAGACTAGGCACTGATGAGGGTGAGGGAAACAGGCTCATACTGCTGGTGGTAGCATGAACTGGTTAACTTTCTCATAGGGCAATTTGGTAATACCTACTGACATTCAGAATGTACGCAACCTGAGGATGTGACTAGCTCGTAGAGAAAATTGCAACTGCCCTACCATTAAAATGTAAACACAAATTTGAGATTTCTGGTCTTTGGTGTGACATACAAGAAAAAAATTTTTCTTTAATTTTTAATAAATAAAAGAAATCAAGAAACATTGCTTGCTACAATAGCCAGCTCAGAGGCCCAAACAGTGAGCAAAATCTGGTACTCTCCATTCAATAAGACCTTCTACTATTTAACAGAAAGGGGAAAAAAATGCATGTAGTCTCTGCCCCAGAAATTTCAAATGTTAGGAATTTAGCTTAAGGATTTATTTGCAAAAGCACACCAAAGTATATGTACAAAGATATTCCTATATATTCACAAAGTAGAATGTTCTACTATAAAACTGGTATGATATAAACCAGCAATATAAAAGGATATAAGATATATTAACTGAAAAATGAAGATGCTGAATGCAGAATATAATCTCTTTTGTACAAACAAAATAAGAAATACATGCATAAAAATTTCTGGAAGGCTAGACTAAAAACTATTAATAGTGGTTGCCCTTAGAGGAAAAACCTGTGGGGCGACAGCTGGTAAGATGAAGGCTACCTTCATTTTAATCCTTTCTGTACAGTTTAATTTCTACCATGAGTAATCTTTCATTTTAAAATAATTTGTGCAATTAAGTTATGTTTGCCTGGTCTCAGGGAACGCTCAATTGAAATTTGGAAAGAGGGCAACAGAGCTTAAAGCCAGAAAAAAATAAATGTTGACTAAAATTAATATATACCAGTTATTATAAAACATGATTTCATTTACCCCCAACAAAATCCTATGAGGTAAGGGTCACTTTTTAAATGACATTTAGTAAATTGCTCCATATCACGTTGCTTGAAAAATGTTGAGCCATTTTATCCCTTTCATTTCAGAACTTAGTATAATTCAATACATGATTATATGTATGTCTCATTTAGAAAGGGAGACTAGTTAAATAATTAAGAAAAACAAAGACAAGGACTTGACCAATAATTGTTTGAATCCCCTTAAGTATACAATAAATACCTTCTAAACCTAAAAAAAACTAGAATAATCTGTAATCTATTTTAACATTTTTGTTTATAAATAATGTTCAGGTAAAGGAATAGCTGAGCTAGTAAGCCTTGCTGAACTAGTAAGACTTCAAAGCTAAGTAACCAGATGACTTCATATTCCTGGCTTAAGCACGTTCTCTCAACAGCATCCACGTTTAAAATTTTTTCTCTTCCTCATACCATCCTTTACTCAACTAAGCCCTCATAACAAAAGTAAAATGGGTAAGCTCTAAAATGGCATACGATCTTTAAAGACATTTCTTTAAATAATGAAAGCATTATTAAAAGGGTAGGAATTGGTAGCTGATCTAAGTATGGCCCTCCCAACCTGGTACCAAAGGGTCCCACAGTGGAAAGACGTGGGTTTTGAGTCAAACTCAGGTTCAGATTTTGCTATGCCACTTACAGCTGCCTGTATGTTATGGTATAATTACAATAATGTGAAAAATAATATATTCATAGAAAAAAGACTGGAGGAGTCTACAACAAAATTATTAATGGTTATCTCTGGATGGCAGAATTGGGATGATTGTGGTTTTGTTTTGTTTTTTTTGGCTGCACCGCACAGCCTGCAGGATCTCAGTTCCCTGACCAGGGATTGAACCTGAGCCACAGCAGTGAAAGAGCTGAATCCTAACCACTAGACCACCAGGGAACTCCCCTGGTTGTGTTTTTCTTTACACATCCCTATATTGCTGAGACTTCCTACAATAACACTTTAAAAATTACTGTTTGCCATGCAGAATGAACTTTGATTTTGTATAAATCCATTAATATCAGAGAGAAGGGGCTAAGCTTTTGTTGATATGATGGTATTGTATTTTGCTCATTTACCTCCCTCCGTATGCATGAAAGACAACAGATTCCTTTCCTGTACTAATACAGCCAGTGATTGTCTCCAACATTCCACAGTTGACCATTTTATACAGAAGTAAACGTGTCTTCGGATCAACTGCTTTTTCCTACAAAAGATAAAGCACTGTAAGTGAAAATAACTGGTAATCACAAAACATTTTCTGAGCCATTTCTAGTATCTAACATTCAAAATATATACTTTTTTTTAACCTTTATTATTAATTTACCTAGGTGTATATACAACAGGCTCTTAAAAGAGTGCTGTCGAGATACAATTCATTTCTGTAACTCTAATGTCTTTGAAAGTGAATATCTAAAAGAACCATTAAAAATCAGACTTTAGTTTAGTCAAAATTTTATCTCCAAAGTTTAAATAGCTCTCCTAATGTACTTACCATTAATTTGTTTTTCTAAAGGTTTAAAAATTATTCTCAAGATATTATATACTATCTTTGTTAAGGTAAAACATTGTAGACTATTAAGTTATTATAAATATGTCATGACAGGAAACAACTTTTCATACGCAATGTAAACTACACAGTCCAAATTAATTATGACCACTGAAATGTTAGTTTTGAATAAGTGATTAATAACCACTACATGAAATCTGAAAAGTCAAATGGCAAAGCTACTTGGGTTTTATTTACATCTTTGATTTGAAAAGTCAATCTCATGAAAAAAACATCAAACATGAAGTTTTATCTTGTTTTTTCTCTGAACATGAAGTTTTCTAATATGAATCTTTCCACTAAAAAAACAGAAACAAAAACGTTAAGAATACTTACTGCAGTAGAATGCTCCTTTTTCTCATGGAGGCGGGCACTTCGACGTTCTTCTGAGTAGGCATGTTGTTTTAAAGCATTGAAAACATGGTTTGATAGTTTTAAATCCATTCCAATTCCATCTCCTACCTGAAACCCAGGTGCAAACTGCCAAAAAGAAGAAGAAAAATTAGCATCTGAGTACTTTAAAATGGGGAAGTGAAAACAAAAAACAATGAGAAAATCAGTTTTACAAGGATTGGGTTTTCTACTCAATAGATGATAATGCTATGAAAGCAGAACCCACAGGTATTACAGAGGAAAAAGCAAAATAACTCTCTGGTAAGCCCAACAGAAAGGGAAACAAGGCTTTTTAAGAAACTGTATCCCAAAGGAAGGGAAGGTTTATTTTTATTTTTTATGTTTTTTTTTTTTTGCAGTACGCGGGCCTCTCACTGTTGTGGCCTCTCCCGTTGCGGAGCACAGGCTCAGCGGCCGTGGCTCACGGGCCCAGTGGCTCCGCGGCATGTGGGATCTTCCCAGACCGGGGCATGAACCTGTGTCCCCTGCGTTGGCAGGAGGACTCTCAACCACTGCGCTACCAGGAAAGCCCCGGGAAGGTTTATTATATGCATAGAAAACATCCAAACACATCTAAAAACTAAGGTATTTTAGCATATGCTTTGAACATATGCTAAAATACCTTATGCTTTTACATCAGACAAAGGATACATTATATTTTGAAATCATACCAAATCTTACCAAAAAAAAAAAAATTTTCATAGTCAATTATTTTTGAAGAGTGGGTTAAAATCACAAGCTATGCCCACACCGTGACAATTATGTCCAATACGGAAGCCACTAGCTACATGTGGATATTTAAATTTAAATTGATTAAAATAAAATTAAACTCTCAGTTCCTCAGTTGTACCACCCAAATTTCAAGTGCTCAATTGTTGAATATGGCTGCCATATTAGACAGCACTGACACAGAACATTTCTATTATCACAGAAGGTTCTACTGGACAGGGTTGTTCTAGAGTCAGATCTGGATTATTTCTAGAATATGTTTACTTAACAAGTATTTGTATTCTAAAGCCTAAATGTTTTATATTAACCACGATAATTACAAAGGAGGAAAAATGCCATTTTTCTTTTCTCCTTTTTTTTTTTGCGGTATGCGGGTCTCTCACTGTCGTGGCCTCTCCCGTTGTGGAGCACAGGCTCCGGACGCTCAGGCTCAGCGGCCATGGCTCACGGGCCCAGCCGCTCCGCGGCATGTGGGATCTTCCCGGACCCGGGCACGAACCCGTGTCCCCTGCGTCGGCAGGCGGACTCTCAACCAGTGTGCCACCAGGGAAGCCCTCTCCTATTTTTTTAAAAATTACATTGTGTTTCTGATTTTGCAGGGGTAGTTCAGGCACAAGATAAAAAATTCAAAAATTATAACAGGGTATACAGTAGAAAGTATATTTATCTCCCATTCTTATCCCCCAATCACCATTGTTATCTATTTCTCAGGTATTTTATGGAAAATAAGATGCTGAAAAATAAATGTTACTTTCAGAAGAACCATTTCTTAATTTTAGAATCAATGTAAATCAAACTAGTTTTCTTAATATTGATGTAGGATTTTATTCTGAGGTACATTATATTCTCATTAGTGGCTCAGTTTCCACGGTGTTGCTATACTGTCATCTAAAATATCTTTAGAAAGAAGGAAGGATATTTTTAGAAATTTAAAGATATTGTATTTAGAATGCTATGTTTTTAACTTATTCTAATAAAACTTTTGATTCAGAGTAATACTTCTGTAACTTACATTTTCCATTCTGGCTGTATTCTTTCTCCCACATACTACTTCATCATGTTTGGTGGTAATGTCTTTTCCTTTTCCAATAAAACCCTTTTTGGGAGTAGGAACTGGTTTTGCTAAAGGCGATTAAGACAAGCCAAGTATGTAAAAATAGCAAAGACTAAATTGCTGCATTCACTATTATCTGAAAAAGATATTTGAATCTAATAGTAAATTACCAAATGAGATTCAAAGAGAAATATAAAATACTTAGTCTTCCTACATCCCCATCCTATGCCCCCAGAAAATAAAAGCACTGATACCTGGTCTGTAGGGATCATCACGAGTATCCTGCCAGTCAACCTCATCTTCAGAGCTATCACTGTCTTCATAAGGATGTACTTTTCGATAATTTTCAAAGGAAATGGAAACTTAAAAGGCAAAAATGGTTGAAGATTTATTTAGGGGCACATTACAAGCATTTTTTACCACCCGATGGAGTTGACACAGTAAGGTCATAGTACCTTTGCTATCTCCATTGAATTTTTTTTCTTCACGCCTCAGCTGTGCATCATATTCTCTGTCAAATTCCATCTGTAGCATCTGAGCCAGCATTAGGTCGCTGGAAGTGTCAATGTTTTCTCCAGTAATAAATGGTCCTTCAGCAACGCTATTCAAAATAAGGCAGTACAGACTAATATAATGTGCTTGTGTAAAGAGACGCTACCAGTTATGGGTGAGATGTGCCTTTTCAGTGTTAACTGTATTGAAGAAACAATGGAAAAGAACTTTACCAAACCCTTCACCCTCTCCTGCCCAGCTGCCCTCTGACCAATAGCAGGCACCTGTGAAAGCACCAACTAGGATTAGGAGAGCTTCAAGAGAAAGCTAAAGGGCCTATAATAAAAACCAAACAGACCCAAAATTCATTCGTTCTGTGTTCTGATCAAAGGAGAGATAACATATATATGAAAAGATAAACAACAAACATTTGATCAAAACTGTACCCTACTTCATTATTTTTTAATCTATTTGATAACAGAGTTCAACTGTTGCAATGACTAAAACCCAGAGAAACAGAGTGGTTTGCCCAAGATAATACTGAAAACTAGTAACAAAATTAGGACCAAAACCCATGTATCAGTGAACTCCCAATACAGTGCTCTTTCTATTGCACTGCTTTTCTAAATGCATTTCTGAATCATTTGTCATGACAATCACTAATCAAATCCTAAGACTGTTATAACAAGCTGCTAGATAAAATAGAGTCTCTATGAATTTTACTCACACAACTTCAGGAAAAGCGGCAGCTTCTTCTTCCAGCTGCAATTCTTTAGCCAACTGTTCACTCATTACATCAGACAAAGAACAAGATATTGTATTTTGAGGGGTAGCCCATGGACACTATAAAAAAAAAAAGGCAATTCTATTCACAATAATGAACTTAAAGTACTTTCCAAACTTGGAAATAAGGTTATCTTTTGAGAATTAGACTATCTAAATCAACTCAAAAGGAATGCTTACCTTTTTTGCAGAAATCATCTTAAAAGGAAAAATATATCCCAGCTCAAATCTAATCAAAGAAAAACCTAAACTACGACAGCCAAAAGCACTCTCCAGCCTGCTTGGTGGGTATGTCCTTACAGTTGAGGGGAAGCACAGGCTACTCTAGCATCACCGACTAGCCAATGAGTTCATGTAATGCCCCTTGTTCTGATTCCATGCTCACCGAGCAACCTTCTGCTTATAGTTTGGCTTCTGGGTAGATCCTCTTACAGGAACAGGCTATATACCAACTACCACAATTCAAAGCCCACTTAGAAGTTACACTTCCTTCTAATTTAAGCAGTAAGTCTTCTACATGTAAAAAGTGTGTGGCCGACCCTTTCAAGACACCTTGGAATATGCGAAAATAAAAACAGCAATAACAAACAATGAATCCTATATTTCTGAACTTTGGAAGCTGAGAAATAGATTCTTGAAACAATACTACTAGAACAAAGTAATACTCTGTGAGACTCTTCTAGAGCAGCCAGCCACTCAGCCCTCCTCAATGGCATCACTATCTCAGCCCTCTTGAAATACGTACAAACCGTAGGTTTACTTCACAATTCCTAATTTTTGAGGGGGGCAGGCTTTACTTAGCAGCAGCAAATGATTCCATTTGATAGTCTAGTGATTAAGACCATTAATACTGAATAAGATGTCTAAGTATCTCTTGAACCTGCCCAGCTCTCTATCCCCTTTCCAGTATCATCCTCCCATCACTGGGCTACTGTAAGAGCCTCCTAACTCATCTTTCTGCTTGCTTCCATTCTCCACACCACAGCGTAATGGTTTTTCTAAAACGCAGATCTGATTGGTTCAGTTCCTTACTTAAAGCTCTTTATTGTTTTAATGTTTCCCACTGCCTTTAGGATAAAATCCAAACTCATTGCTTAACTATTACTGAGAGTCTAATTTAGAATATAGCATATGATGGTAAGTGTTTTGGCCACAAATTTGTTTAATCAAGTTTAGCCAGTACAGGCCCTCTAGTTGGTCTAAGGGTCTGCTGGAGTGACTCCCAGGGATAACTGGGCAACTTACCCTTGCTCAAGTTCCATAACGTTGAGGTTTAGGGATTTATTTGGTTCAAACTGTTAGGGTGAAGCACATAAGGGTGATAAATGATCATTATATTTATGCCTAAGTGAATCAGAATCAAGTTTTATCTAGTCTCACCCTAAGACTGGTGAGATGTCCCCAGCCCCCACCTATACTAGCCTATTGCAGAACTGTTCTCGCCTTGTATAAGGCCAGGCCTGGAAACAACAGGAAGGTTTCCTCATGGTGTGGTATGACTTCCACTGACTCAGATCTTGTCAGCAACTGAGCACTCTCCTGGTGAGGATTTTGAGGTCTGTAATCTTGAAGCTCTCTGTAATCTGGAGAATACAGCTAATCTTTTGGCCACATGACTCTCCTGACTTGCTTCTGCATCTTCTAGGTAGAAGATAAAATGCTGCCTCTTACCTAGAAATGCTTGGTCTGATCAAAGTCCAGGTTCCAAAAGGCAAATAACTGTATTCTCTAGTTCAGAACTGTCAATCACACTTTGCAATGACTAACAGCAGCATAACAGGCACCACGGGGATACTCTCTATATTGGCTAAATACACCTAACTTACATAGATTAAGTGACACACTGGAGTAGTTGCAATATCATCCCCATTTTATAGATTCAGAAACTGAGACACAGAAAAGTTTTTTAACCCAAGATAACACTGTTGATGGAAGTGCTGAGATTTGAACCAAGGCAGTAAGGCTTAAGAGTGTTTTGCTATACTGCTTCCCTAAGCACCTTGTCCTGGGATGGGAGAAGCAAACTGCTGTACTGCCTGCAGTCTAAAATCCAAATTTCTCAGTAAGGAATGCCCTTCACAGCTTGACCTAATTTATCCTCCCAGTCTTGACTCTCACCTATCCTAGACTCTGGCAACACTAATTAAATGCTAAATATGGCATACTTTCACCCTTCCACGCCTTTCACCCCTCACACATCCCCTTCTCTCTCAAAGGTTTTTCTTCCTTCTCTATTTCACCCAATTAAGTGTCAGCTCTTCCATAGGGTTATCTCAGTTTTATCAGACAAAATTAGATCCTTTCTTTTATCTTCCCGTATCAGTATTAGATAGTTAAATGCATCAGCCACAACACAGCAAGAGCCCCTTGAAGGGCAAGGTCTTCTCATTCTCAGAGTCCAGTGTAGAGCTTCAGACATAACGAGGCATTCAAGTATTTACTGAACAAGATGTGCCAAAAGGAAACCTGGAGATATCTCATGGAACTGCCAGGCTGTGCCTAGGCGGTAGAGGTCTGGTGCCTTTCTACACCCCTCCTATTTTAAAGTCCTTCTCTCCACCTTGCAGTCAGCCGCTTTGCCCACCCATTTCTTTTGTTTTGTTTTTGGCCGTGCCACCTGGCATACGGGATCTTAGTTCCTCAACCTGGGATGGAACCCGTGCCCCCTGCAGTGGAAGCTCAGAGTCTTAACCACTAGACCACCAGGGAAGTCCCTGCCCACCCACTTCTGATGCTTCTACTCTCTTGCCAGCAGTCAATCAATTCTAAGGTGTTAAAACACCAGCGGAAAATCTCTCGGAGAGGCAAAAATGAGAGGCAGTAACTGTGTTATTTTGTGGCAGAGATTTACCTACCCCCAAGATAGACTGAATCAGAAAGGGAAACATGCAGAGACCAAGAGGGTACCAAGACACCCTAACTGCCCACTCCTACTGACCTTGCTCCTCGGAGCCTCAGACTCTAGAGCTGTACTTCCCTGCACCTCTGCTGACCGGCTCAGCTGGGCAACCTCACACTGAGACAATTTCCTTGGGTGGGATAAATAAATAAAGACTTCCGAAAGTGTGCCAACTTCTATACTTTGAAATCAAATCCAAACTCTTCAAACCAGTAGCCAAAATCCCTCCATAAAATGTTCTGGGCTGGAGGGAGAGCTGCTGGGCAGGGACAGTCCTCCACAGGCACAAGCGGTTCACCACCCTGAGGGGGGCTTAGAAAAGGCACTGGGGGCTCCTCCCACAAATGGGCACCAGTGGGTGTACGGAGGGGAATCCTGTGTCATCATCTTGCAACTCTTCAGTAAGTCAAACACTCCTTGTGAACAGAGAAACTCCGTGAAATGTTCAAATAATAATAAATCTAAGAAGATAAGAGTAAAAGGCCCTTCATCATCTTGCTCTATCCCAGCGATCCAATGTCCTTTCCCACTACTCCCTTCACCAGCATAAACTTCCCACTGCATCAAGATCTGATGGGAAACTCCACACAATCCTTTCCAGTTAGTTATTCCGCTTTAAATGACATCTATCAAGCCCATCACTAGCTCTCTGATTCCGGTTTGCTGAAGACCCCTCACCAACCTTGTTTTCCTCTCCTCTGGGAAACTGCCACCACTAAACTCAGCAACTTGGGGTCATCACAACCACCATTCTCCCACATCTGGCTGGCTGCAGATTAGTGGGAAATCATTCCCCCTTCCTTCTACTCCTAAAGATGCATCCCCAGCTGCCCATCCCACTTTTTTTTTTAAGGTTTTACCGCACACAACTATGGGGAAACGATCAAGTAAACTGAAAAAAAAAAAAAAAAAAAGCAAACATGAAGGAGGCACATAATAAAAAAAATTCAGTCCTCAACTTGAAGCAAGTCAACAGAACCATAACCCCACAGAAAGCTCCCTTTTCTGCTCATGCATGCAGGTAGAAGACATAATCTAGGCAAAATATTTAAGTGGGTAATTTTACTTCTCAAAACAAGGATCTCTGCAAAACGTGATCTGGGTCTGTACAACAACACTAATCTTTTTTTTTTAAACTTTCAATTTTAGATTTACAGAAAAATCACAAAGATTGTATCGAGAGTCCCCAGATACCCCATACACAGCTTCCCCGTATTAATACTGTACATTTGTCACAATTAATGAACCAAATCATTATTATTAACTAAAGTGCATACTTCATTCAGATTTCCTTAGTTTTCCCCTAACGTCCCTCTTCTATTCCAGGATACCTTCCAGGATACCACATAACATTTAGCTATCATGTCTCCTTAGGCTCCTCTTGGCTCTGAGTTTCTCAGACTTTGTTTTTGGCGACCTTGACAGTTTTCTTTTTTTTTTTGGGTTTGTTTTTTTTTTTTTTTTTTCGGACGGACCAGGGCACGAACCCGTGTCCCCTGCATCGGCAGGCGGACTCCCAACCACTGCGCCACCAGGGAAGCCAGCGACCTTGACAGTTTTGAGGAGTACCACTAATCCATTTGTTACAGCTCTTTCCAACAGAGCTACACAATTCCTCACTTTTGCCTACAGTTTGTCAATTCTCCCTGCTTGGAATACTCCCTAAAATTCTTTGTTCATAACAGCAGTTTGGGATTTTGCAACTGGGGACCCCAAGTCCCTTTCAGGGTGTCTAAGAGGTCAAAATTATTCTCATAATAGTTCTAAGGTAGTTTTTGTCTTTCCCATTCTCATTCTCTCAAGAGTGTGGAGTGAGGTTTTCCAGAGTCTGTATCAGATATGATGGCAGCACTCTGGTGGCTACTAGAATGTGTGCATGTGTATTCTTATGTTTTCTAAAATTTTCAAAGGTAGTAAGTAGACTGAGGATATAAATGTGCATTTTAAACTATTATATATAGGATGGATAAACAATAAGGTCCTACTGTATAGCACAGGGAATTATATTCAATATCCTGTGATAAACCATAAAGGAAAAGAATATAAAAAAGAATGTATGTTGGGCTTGCCTGGTGGCGCAGTGGTTAAGAATCCACCTGCCAATGCAGGGAACACGGGTTCAAGCCCTGGTCCAGGAAGATCCCACATGCCGCGGAGCAACTAAGCCCGTGCACCACAACTACTGAGCCTGAGCTCTAGAGTCCATGAGCCACAACTACTGAGCCCATGCACCACAACTACTGAAGCCCACATGCCTAGAGCCCGTGCTCTGCAACAAGAGAAGCCACCGCAACGAGAAGCCCACACACCGCAACGAAGAGTAGCCCCTGCTCGCCACAACTAGAGAAAGCCCGCGCGCAGCAACGAGGACCCAACACAGCCAAAAATAATAAAATAAATAATTTTTTTTTAAAAAGTATGTATATGTGTAACTAAGTCACTTTGCTGTACAGCTGAAATTAAACACAACAATTGTAAATCAACTACACTTCAATATTTTTTTAAATGTGCATTTTTAGAGATTAACTCAGTTTGTTCTTAGTGCGTCTACCGTGCTCTTATTACCCATCTTCAATTATGCCTGCTATAATCTACATATTTGTTAGGATAGACTTTCATCATATACTTCAACTAACACATATCACAACAGATTGAAGAAAAAAGGAGCTATGAGAATCCAGCTGTTTTCTATTAAGTCAGACATTAAAGAGATTTGCAAAAATACAAAACAATACTACTCTTCATTAATTTTTTGTTTTGTAAAATAGTTTTTTTAAATATAAAAATGTTATTTATATTAACATAATCACTTAAACATTTTTTTCAATATCTCAGTTTTAATTTCTGATATGACAAATATAATAGATATAACCAATATAAACAAAAATTCTTGGCGTCCTCAATGTTTTTTAAGAGTGTAAAGAAGTCCTGATGGAAAAGTTTTGAGAACTGCCAGCCTTTAATATTCTTTCCATTTTCCAAGACCTTCCTCAAACCTCTACCTCCTCCAAAAAGGCTTCTATAATCACTTCAGTCTTTCAAGAGGTTAGAGAAGGAAATGATTAATACTTGTAGCATCTTTCTATTTGTTTTGCCTATGAAAATGCTGTCTTCTCAAGAGAACACCAATAAACCCCAAAATGATTTTTTGTTGAACAGTGAAAATGAAATTTTATAGTTCTGATGATGTACACCTAAATGAAAATATGACTGATATCAAATATTTTATTACTGAATTCGTTTTGCAAGTTTGTTCTGAGGTTAGGTATTCTAAGCAACGCTTGTTTCATCTGACATTTTTACTAGCTTTATAGATGCTTACCTGGAGGAATTTAACACGTAAAGTATATATTTACTAGTATCTCTCTACTGATTTCATCCTTTTATGTCTACTGATCTTGACCTTGTAAACAATGCCTTGATAGAAAAAAATATGCAAAGTAACACATAGATGTAACCACATTTGCCAATGGAATATCTGATTCTCTCTATGGTTATATGAGAACTTTTATAAAAATTTACCTAAAAGCTTTACCTAAAAGCTACTTATTTCCCCCACTTTCTGTTAAGACCTAGTCTGAAGATCTAGTAAGAGTCATGAGTGACCCTTCATATGGAACAAATGTTCTGTGTTAGCATGTAAAGAAGTGCATGAAATGGGTAAAGGTGGTCAAAAGGTAGAAACTTCCAGCTGCAAAATAAATAAGGCATGAGATGTCATGCACAGCATGGTGACTATAGTTAATAATCCTGTACTATATATTTGAAAGTTGCTAAGACAGTAAACCTTAAAAGTTCTCATCACAAGAAAAAAAAAAATTGTAATCCTGTATGTTAACTAGACTTATTGTGGTGAGCATTTTGCAATATATACACATATCGAATCATTATGCTGTACACCTTAAATATGTTGTTATATGTCCATTAAATCAAAAAAGAACCATTATGAAGTTAAACCTTCACAACCTTAATTTGAGGAACACAAAATCCCAATTGACCCACTTTTGCTTTCAAGTAAACCCTCCATAAAGTAGCAAAAGAATCTTTTCAACCTTCTAATGAAAGTATCATGAAAAGAAGCAGCCTGAAACCAGAAACCAAATGTGAAATAAACATTTTAGTTGGTCATTACAGGGAAAAGCTTAAACGTTAAAACCCAGGTAAATGAGAATTTCATAACCGTCTCAACAGTATGTAAACACTTGAGAATTAGCCTGGAGCCGAGGGAGGGTGCGCCTGGATTTATCTTTTACTACTTCAAAAACAAGAAACTGCCCAAGTAGGATAACCACGCTTGCCAAGTTAAGGAAACAGCTTCCTAAACCTCCTTTCTGTAGGGCTTTCTGTGTATAACTGGCCTGATTCATGTGGCCGGTGAAAAACAAGTTCGTGCTTGTTTTCCGTCAAACGTCAGCACCTTTAAGCGAGTCCTGCCCAAACATTTGTTACAGAGGTTCAGAAATCAAGGTGTAGAACTAGACAGTGACTCCAAACCGCCCAGGGTGGACTTTGGTTGCCTGTGCCCCTTCCCTGCCTCTCCCACCCCGAGCCCCGCAGCCTCGCCGCCCGTCCCCCGTTCCGAGGTGGTCAGGGTCCCGCCCAGAACTTCCCGAATCGCCTGCGGAGCCGCTTCGGCGCCTGCGACCCTCTCCGGGCCCTCCGAGAGGACCAGCCCAGGCGACTGTGGCAGGTACGTCAGTCCCGACCGCCACTCACCTTGCTGGGTGCCCAGGCCGCTGCCGGCCCGGGCTCAGGGGATGCCACTCCGACCAGATCCATGTGGGGGAAGAAGTCAGCTTCGAGAACAGAGCAGAGAGGTGGCAGGACCGGGAAGCAGCCTCCGCCGAGGAGACAGGCAGCGGGGTAGGGACGACGGAGTGCTGGTGCCGGAGCTGAGATGACAGATGGCGGCTACAGCGCCGGCGGCGGCAGCCGCGTCCGGAACTAGACCTCTTCTCTTCCGCCGCTTACGCTGGAATGCTAGCTTCCGATTGGCCGCCGCCCCGGGCTCCGTGTTGGGTCACCGTTCCCCGCCCCCGGCGGACCGCACTTCCGGTCGCTGCCCAGCGCTCGGGACTGGTGGTGGCGACCGCCCTTGCCCGGGAGAGCAGCGGGTGGGTGTGGCTTCCGCTGGCCAGGCTCTACCCTGTCCCTGAACCGCCTAACCGGTTGCCCGAGAGGGCAGCTGGATCTCGTTGAACGGAATTCGACTGCATGGACTGTAAATAAACAAGCAAATCAGGCTCTCTATTCATGCATTATTTCCCGGGTGAATTCTGAATTGGGATGGTATGGGAGACAGAAAATGGCAGGTTTAGAGAGGAGAGACTGAAGAAGACGGTCGGATTTTGTTTTTATTGCAGTTGTCGGAAGGAGGCGGGGCGTGGAATATGAACTTTTTAAAATGTGTTATGTAACTTTGAGCAAAAAGAGAACTGCATAATAAAAGGTTTTGTTTGTTTTTGGTTTTGTTTTTGGCCCCGCCCCGCAGCGTGTGGGATCTTGGTTCCCCAACCAGGAATCCAACCCACGCCCCCTGCATTGGAAGCACAGTTTTGATTCCGTATTTTGTAGGGAGATTTTCATAAAGTGACCAGAAAAATCCCGAATAGGTAAATCAATGAAGACAGAAATCAGACTGGTGGTTGCCAGGGAATGGGGTGGGGAGGAGGGAAACGGGGAGTGACTGCTTAACGGGTAAAGGGTTTTCTTTTGGGGTGATAAACTGTTTTGGAACTTGATATCAGTTGATAGTTGCACAACATCGTGAATCTGTTCAATGCCACTGAATTTTACACTTTGAAATGGTTAATTTTATGTTAAGTGAACTTCACCTCAGAGAGAGAGTGAGTGAACTCCTTAAGGGTTTTAAGGGTAGAGCAGATGCAGCTTATTCCCAGATCAGAGGAAACCACAGTGAAACAATGGTGAGGATGAGGTCGGGAAGCTTAAGGGAGCAGGGTAAAATGCCAGCGTGTTAATGGGTGATGCACATGGGCCTTGAAATTACCCAGCAAGATGGCAGGGCTTCGGGTGGAATTGGAAGAGTGTGAGCAGGTGCTGGTCTTCAGAAGATGTGCAGATTGTAATCCAGAGGGGTTGGTAGATGCTGCTGCTAGGGAATCTTAGAGACAGTGACAGCGGGATGGGCAGAGATGCCAGAGGAGAGCCGTATTCCTGAGGCAGCAGGAATCATGTTTTGGGAGCTGCACTGGAGAGAGCAAAGAGTACAGACCCTCTCCCCTGCCTTGCACACTAGACAAAAATGAATAGTCTCAGAGGACACTAAGGTTTTACTCAAGACAGGGAAGAGAGAGGGCGGGCTGTGGGGACAAGGGAAGTTTATTCATCCTGAGTTGGAGTTCCAGGTTAGAACAGAGTTTGTGGGTTAACAATTTTAATGGTTGTGTGTCAACAGTTAAGGTATATACCTGATGCCACCAACTATGTGCTCCTTCAAAAGGACAATAGAATTTTACAATACTTACAGTTTACATTTACAAATATTATTAATAGGAAAAATGGGGTTTACCAACGACAGCATGTTATCTGTTTGTTTAATCCTATGCTATTTAACAGTGAGTTCTTGAATGGTGTAACGGCCATTTTGCTGTGAAGTGGAATAAGCACAATGTTTAAAAGATTTAGTTCCAGTTTTTACTCCTATCATCTCTGTTGATAAACTCGCTGGTGATCAACAGAGATGAAGCTATTCTAGAATTTGCACTGCCTCAGCACGTGGAATCAGCAGATTCTTCAGTCTCTAAAGGGAACAGAAATAAAGCTCTTTAGTCTTTATTATTGAAATTAGTTAAGTCTATTTTGCAAGTACCTGTTTCAGGCAATCAACAAATATTTACTAACTGCCTAGGATATTCCTAAAGTCCTGTGGGAGAAAAATAGAACTGTGAGATATGGTTGGAGAGATAACATATTCACATAACAACATTGAATGATAATACAAAACTTCTGTCTCGAAAGTGTGCATGATTAATTGCCACATGACAGCTATAGACAACAAATGTTTCAGGATTCATTGTGGGTTGATGAGATGTGGAAAGGCTTCATGGAGGAGGTGTTATCAAATTAGACCACGAAGTTTGGAGAGAAGCTATAAAGCTAGTTTAGCTGGAAGGAACAGTATAAGACTAGTGTAAGGATAGGAAAGTCCGTTATATGTTTAGTGATGACTCAGTATTTTCATAAGGTTTCTAGAGTGGGATTTTATGGATATAGGTCAGTTAGGTTCAGTTGGGACACAGTGGTTTTTGAACGTTATGCAACCCAGTGCCATTTTCTTTCTTTCTTTTTTTTTTTGGCCAAGCTCTGGGGCTTGTGGGAGCTTAGTTCCCCAACCAGGGATTGAACCCAAGCCCTTGGCAGTGAAAGCCAAGACTGCTAACCCCTGGACTGCTAGGGAATTCCCCATTGCCATTTTCTTTTTTTTTTTTTTTCTTGGTACGCGGGCCTCTCACTGTTGTGGCCTCTCCCGTTGCGGAGCACAGGCTCCGTACGCGCAGGCTCAGCGGCCATGGCTCACGGGCCCAGCCGCTCCGCGGCATGTGGGATCTTCCCGGACCGGGGCACGAACCTGTGTCCCCTGCATCGGCAGGCGGACTCTCAACCACGGCGCCACCAGGGAAGCCCTGCCATTTTCTAATAACAAATATTTTGTTCTCTTTACTGCACATTATTTTCTTTAAATTGATGTAATGTTCTGACTATAAAGGATAAAAAAAAGTTGAATAATTTTTAATAAAATACATGTACTTGATTCCACTTAGATAAGGTATCCAAAGTAGTAGAAAGAAAGTAGAATGGTGGTTCCCAGGAGCTGGGAGAGCAGGAAAAGAGGAGTTGTTCAGTGGGTATAGAATTTCAGTTTAGCAGGATGCAAAAGTTCTAGAAACCTGTTGCACAACAATGTGCATGTAATTAACACTACTATACACTTAAAAATGGTTAAAATGGTTATATAACAAATTATATGTTGTATATTTTTAATACAATAAAAATGTGAACTTGAATATGTAAGTATGTCTAAGAGTGGATTTCTTTTCATTTGGTTTGCTCAGGATTCACTGTATCTGAGGATTCATGCCTTACATTAGTTCTGGGAAAAAATGCCTCTCACGTTCTATGTATCCTCTTTTTACTGAATTCTTTTTTTTTTTTTTTTTTTTTTTTTTGCCTGAGTCAGGTCTTAGTTACGGCATGCGGGCTCTCTCGTTGAGGCATTCAGACTCAGTAGTTGCGGTGCATGGCCTTAGTTGCTCCGTGGCATGTGGGATCTTGGTTCCCCGACTAGGGATCAAACCCGCATCCCCTGCATTGGAAGGTGGGTTCTTTACCACCGGACCACCAGGGAAGTCCCTGAATTCATATTAAATAGGATTAGACCTGCTTATTCTGTCCACCATGACTCTTAACCACATTTTCATATTTTCCATATCTTTGTCTCTTTGTACTGTGTGATTTTTATTGAAGTAAAATACACATACAAAGTAATACATACACAACTATATGAATATTGCAAAGTGAGCACATCATGGAACCATCAGGAAACAGAATAGTACCAGCACTCCAGAGCTACCCTTCATGGCCACTTCCAATCCTAGCACTCTCAAGGATTGTCATCCTTGTTCCCTTAGTTTTGAAGGTGATGGTCTCCACGGGATGTGTTTTTGCTAGGGGGGTCTGTTTTTTCTTATAACAGTTTTATTGAGGTATAATTCACATACCATATAATTCACCAATTTGCAGTGTACAATACAATGATTTTTTAGTATGTTCACTAAGTTGTGCAACCATCAACACAATCAATTTTAGAACATTTTCATCACCCCATAAAGAAACCCCACATCATTAGCAGTCACTCTGCATTTCCCCTAGCCCCAGGCAACCACTATTCTATTTTCTGTTCGTATAGATTTGCCCACTCTGGCTATTTCTATAAATGGAACCACACAACATGTGGTCTTTTGTGACTGGCTTCTTTCATTTAGCGTTTGAGATAATTTTTGTATGTTGTATGAGGTAGGGGTCCACCTTCATTCTTTTGCATGTGGATATACAGTTGTCCTGGAACTACTGGTTAAATTTGCTCCTTGGATTCTCTTGGTGCCCTTGTCAAATTTCAATTGGTCATAAGTGTGAGGAGTTACTTCTCACTTCTATTCCATTGACCTATATATATATATTCTTATGCCAGTATCACACTGTCTTGACTACTGAGGTTTTGTAGTAATCTTTGAAATCAAGAACTATGAGTTCCTTAACTTTGTTTTTTTCAAGATTGTTTTATCTATAATGGGTCTCTTGAATTTCCATATGAATTTTAAGATCAGCTTATTAATTTCTACAGATAAACCAACTGGAATTTTGATGGGGTTTTGTGTTGAATTTGTAGATCAAATTGAGGAATATTGCCATTTTAACAGTATTAAGTCTTCTGATCCATGAGCATGGGGTATCTCTCCATTTATTTTGGTCTTCTTCAGTGTCCTTCAATAATGTTATATAGTGTTCAGAGTATACATTTTCACTTATTTTGCTAAATTTATTCCTAAGTACTTTGTTCTTTTTGGTGCTATTTTTATTTATTTATTTAATTAATTTGGCCACAGCTGTGGGGCTTGCAGACTCTCAGTTCCCTGACCTGGGATTGAGCCTGGGCCAGAGTAGTGAAAGTGCCCAATCCTAACCACTAGACCACCAGGGAACTCCCCTTTTTGGGCTATTTTAAATGAAATTGTTTCATTAATTTCTTCTTCACATTGTTCATTGCCAGTGTATTGAAATATAGTTGACTTTTTGATCTTGTGTCTTGCCAACTTTCTGAACTCATCTATTAGTTCTAATAGTATTTCTTTAGTGGATTCATTAAGATTTTCTGTATTCAAAATCCTGTCATCTGTAACAGAGATAGTTTTACTTTTTTTGCAATCTGGATGCCTTTAAAGTTTTTTTCTTGCCTTATTTTCCTGGATAGAGCCTCCAATACAATGTTGAATAGAAGTGGCAAGAATGGTCATCCTTGTCTTGTTCCTGATCTTAGGGAGAAAAGCATTGTCTCTCATCATTAAGCATAATGTTAACTGCAGGTGACTTTTATTGTGTTGAGGAAGTTCCCTTCTTTTTTTCTAATTTCTTTTATGTTTTTTTTAAAATGTATTTATTTATTTATTCATTTATTTTTGGCTGCTTTGGGTCTTCGTTGCTGCGCGCGGGCTTTCTCTAGTTGCGGCAAGCAGGTGCTGCTCTTCATCGTGGTGCGCGGGCTTCTCATTGCGGTGGCTTCTCTTGTGGAGCACAGGCTCTAGGCGTGAGGGCTTCAGTGGTTGTGGCGCGAGGGCTCAGTAGTTGTGGCACTCAGGCTCTGTAGTTGTGGCTTGTGGGCTCTAGAGCGCAGGCTCAGTAGTTGTGGCGCACGGGCTTAGTTGCTCCGCGGCATGTGGGATCTTCCCGGACCAGGGCTTTAACCCGCGTCCCCTGCATTGGCAGGCGGATTCTTAACCACTGCGCCACCAGGGAAGTCCCTGTTTTTTTGGCTGTGCCTTGCAACATGTAGGTGGGATCTTAGTTCCCTGATGAGGGATTGAACCCTGTGCCCCCTGCAGTGATAGCGCAGAGTCTTAACCACTGGACCGCCAGGGAAGTTCCTCTTTTTATGTTTTTGTTATGGAAGGGTGTTTAACTTTGGCAAATGTCTTATCTGTTTCTACTTGAGATGGTGATGTGATTTTTGTCCTTTACTCTATTGATATGGTGTATTGCATTAATTGATTTTTGGATGTTAAACTAACCTTATTTCTTGGGATAAATCACTTGTGGTCAGGGTGTATGCTCCTTTTTTATGTTGCTGGATTCCATTTGCTAGTGTTTTGTTGAGGATTTTTGCATCTATATCCATAAGAGATATTGATATTCTTTTTTCCTAAGGGAAATTTAGGAAGTTTCAAAAAGTGTGCAGCCACTTCTGCCGTCTTTTGAGAATTGTCCATGTGTGCTGTCAAAAAATTCATTATTAAAAAAGATTTGTGAGGAGAAAAAACCCACAAGTTATTGTTTAATCCAAGCTCCCTTCTTTGTTTATTCAACAAACATTTTTTTGAGCACTTAACAGTCAATTTTCAAAAAGTAAATTAATGACTATGACCCTTTGGCCTCAAAGATCTCAATTAACAATACAACTAGTTAAATTTTTTGTGTGAATAGAAGGTCTAACACAGTCTCATATATAGCAGCTTGTTGTTTATCAAAGTAAGACCTGGTAATTTCATTTTTATTCAGTATTAGTTTAGTTTGTTTTGTGGAACAGAATAATGCAGCTTTGGAAAAATCAATACTTCTGGTAAGACCTACAGCACTTTTGCTACAAATGTCAACTTCTATTTGCATGGTTCTTTACTGTGCTGGTTGTTCCTGCTTGTTAAGGAAATTTTGTCAAAGAAAATAAGTTAAGTAATAACTAGGAAGTAATAAGGCCTGAATTGAATTTGTTCACCTCTTAAAAAGAGTCCAGGGAAATCTCAGGTATATAACAACCATTTACTTCAACCAAATTCTATTGGGCAAAAAGTTTCTTTGTAAGGACTGTTTAGCTCTGAAATAGGTTTTCTAAATATTGTCAAGGAAAAATAAATTTTTAGTTTATTTGTGTTTTATGTGGAGACAATATATCCAGTATTTTCTTGGATAATACAATTTGATAAGCAATTTTACATTGGGCATACAGATAAAAAAGAGTGAAGGCTTCCTGGTACATGGGGTATTTCTAAAAATCTGTATGTTTCTATATGTGCAGACACTTGTACCTCTAGTTCCTGACAAAGTCCCTCAGTATGTTTTTGTGCATGTTTACTACTGTCTGCCTGAAGCCTAACTAGGTCATTTTTCCTCCCTAGAGACTAGGAATAGGGGCTGTGCTTGAAGCTCTACTTCTGGAAGGATTTATTTTATGGAAATTTCAAAGCAATTGGATTGACTTCTCCTAAAGAAAAAACTACACTGATTATAGTTCCTGCCCCCTCAGCCTTCCTTCTTTTAAAATAACATTTCTTGTTGTTAGCTTTTTTGTGTCGTTTGCAAAAGTAGTACAGACTCGATGCAGAAAATTGGGAAAATTCAGTAAAGCACAAACAACATTTTGCTCCCACCGCTTAGAGCTAGCTATGGACATTTTTTCTTTAAATGCTAATGGACTGTTGTGAACTGTTCTGTCAGCTGCTTTTTTCCCCACTTCTACCATTTTCTACTTTTTTTTTTTACAACAACTACTGTCCGCTCTTGCTCTACGGGTGGTAGCAGCCCTGGGGGACCTATCCCTCCCTCTGCAGTCCTGGGTAGCTGAGTGCCGCCCCGCCCACCGCGAGGCTACGAGGCCTGCGAAGGCGCAGCCTCTTGAAGAGGCAGGCACCGGGGGCGGTCCCTGCGCGGATTGGCTGAGCTCGCAGCCACGTGGCGGTCGTAGCAGCCGCGGTGGAAGTGGCCCGGCTCGCGCGGCGGCCGTGGGGCTCCTGCGGGGTCCCCGGGAAGGGGCGCAGATTAACAGATGTGCATGAGGAGGTGCTTGGTCGGCCTCACGTTTTGTACCTGCTACCTGGCTTCTTACCTCACGAACAAGGTGAGGAGGGCGGGCTTCTTACCTCACGAACAAGGTGAGGGAGGCGGGCGCGGGGGGCTGATGATTGCCCGTGGGCGATCTTAGTCCCCAAATCGTGTGTAGAACAAATGCTGCCTCCAGCTTTTTATCTGATTTGTTCCTGATGACGATGGAGAAGAAAACGACTCTGTGTACGATGCTCTTTTAGAAATAAGATTTGTTGGACGGTACTGTCCCCATTTCTCGTCCTGTAATGCATTCTTTACATCTCCTGGGAAACTGGATTTTTTGACTGGTGAATTCCCAGGAACTTAATTTTTGGATATGTGGACTACTTTTTAGGGAAAGAAAAAGCAATTGGCTCCTGTTCCCTCGAGGAGGAAGAGTAGGCGAAGAAATCATGCACATCCTGCTTTCTCTTCTAAACATGCCCCTGCCCCAGAACCCCACAAGGTTCCAGAAACCTTTAAATAGAAGATATCAATCCATCTCCATCTCTGCCTCACACCACTGATTCTCAAACCTATTTTTTCTATGTCTCCATCCCAGGCACTTCCAGTATATTCAAGATTTTTTCATGGAATTATTTAAAAAAATAAGATGTAAACTTAATTTTGTTTAATGTTGTAGAACTCTTTTGATGAAGAGGCAGAAAAGCAGTGGTACCATGTTTTTGTTTTGTTAGGAGGGAGAAGCTGGCCTTGGATTTGGTACCATGCAGGGAAATGTTGGATCCGTGTGGGCTAGGGTGGGGCATCACCCCCTGTCCTGGACTCCAGGGTGGACACCAAGCCAAAGTGGCAATAGGGAGCTCAGGACCTCCTTCCCCCACAGTAGGGTCTTGACTGCTCTCTCCCCACTCCCTCTTGAGAATAAAACCCTCTTGCTCTCTGGAAAAGAACTATTAGCAAATAGCGATAAATGAGCATTTGTTATCGTCATGAACGTTGTTGAGGATGATGTAGGTCATGGCCCACATGCTCAATCCTTTCTCTGTCTCAGTTTTACAAAGAAAATATCATGGAAAAGTGGAGGGGAACAAACTGAATTGTGTGAGTAAATAGACTTCAGAGAAGAATGAAGGTCCATTTCTAGGAAACACAGACCAGAGCACAGGTAGTTAACCATAATTGTGGCATTTAGGGGCTCATACAAGGGGAATTACATGTTGATTAATCCATGGGGAAAAAAAGTATAAATGTAAACTTGCCCAACACCAGTCTATTGCACTTTTCAGATCATGGGAAGTATCAGTAGAACCCTTGCTTAAAGCCATTTAATGGTTTTTAGGCTTTTAAAAAATTCTTAAAGTGTTCAGTCATAGAAAACAATAGAAAAAGATACCCAGAAAGATAAAATACAGTTCTCCCATTCATAATGTGCTGTAAATTTGGTTAAAAGACATAATAGAAATACAAGTTGACCTTAGCTGAGTTAGCTTTAAACACATCCTTAAAAAACACACCTAAAAATGTAATATACCTAAGAAGAATTAGTTAGGAAAAAAATCCTAAGAATGCAAAAACCAAACAAAACCCTAAAAATGGAAGGAAAACAAAGGAAAGAATGAACAGGATGCAGTTCTTACTTGAAGAGAAACACAGAAGACGGTGGATTTTTAGGTAAACTGGGCAGTAGTTAAAGTGGATACCCCGAGAAAACAGACAGTGTCCAGGGGTTTGTCTGGTTTTCTCTGGTGTTACCGCAGTTATAACATGGCACTTCTGGGGTCTGGGACGATGTTGAGGGGTCAGATGTCCACAATATCTGGCCCAGCTGCTGTGTGTTCCACTTTGTTGCGTCCCCAACTGAGAGATTGTCAGATTTCTGGTGACCCTGGGGAAAGCAAGTCTCCCTCTCTTTTTTTTTTTTTTAATTGTATTGGAGTATAGTTAATTTACAATGTTGTGTTAGTTCAAGTGTACAGCAAAGTGACTCAGTTATACATATACATATATTCATTCTTTTTCAGATTTTTTTCTTGTATAGGTTATCACAGAATATTGAGTAGAGTTCCCTGTGCTATACAGTAGGTCCTTGCTGGTTATCTATCTTATGTATAGTAGGGTATGTATGTTAATACGAAGCCCCTGATTTATCCCTCCCCCCAACATTCCCTTTTGGTAACCATAAGTTTGTTTTCGATATCTGTAAGTCTGTTTCTGTTTTGTAAGTAAGTTCATTTGTATCACTTAAAAAAAAATTAGATTCCACATGTGAGTGAGAGCATATGATATTTGTCTTTCTCTGTCTGACTTACTTCACTTAGTCCCGTCCCTCTCTTTAGTATGAATTGGAAGGTCATTTTTTTTCCCAGTGTGTGATTTTTGGGGGAGGAATAAAAAAAGCCTTTTTGAAACTTGAGTATACTTATGTTTCTTTAGTAGGGATTTCTTTGATTATATGATCTATCACTTCTCTATAATTTGAAAATGTCCATTAATTTGGTATTTGTTTTTCAGTATGTCCTGTCTGTCTTGAAATTTACCTACCCTACATTATTCCAAGGGTGAGTATCTTTTATGTGCTTTATATACATTTGTAGGAAATGTCCAACCAGCATCATTAAATGTTGTTCAAAATATATTTAATGACTGCATAGATTTTTTCATTAGATAGACATCCTGTAATTTATTTAGTCATTCTATTAATGGCATTTGAATGGTGTCCCATTTTGGGGGTATAAACACAGCAATGTTCTCAGACATTTTTTGCATTCAAATCTGCCAAATTTCTAACTATTTCTTTAGAATAGATTCCTATATAAGAGATTTAGATTAAAGAACATGAACTTCTTTAGTAGTCTGCTTGAATATTAAAAAATTCTTTTCCAGTATCTTTTTACCAATTTACATTGTAACCCAGCCTGTGTATGAAAGTTTCTATGATATTATACTCAAACCATGACTGTTACTTTTACCCTCTCTCTGCTGATTTCATGAGCAAAAAATGGTATCATATTATTTTGTCTTATCATTTCTTAGATTATTCATGAAATTGGACAGTTTTCTTATGTTATCCACTTGTATCTCTTTTTTTAGTGTCTATTTGTGCCCTTTACCCTTTTATTTTTTCTTTTTTTAACCCTTTTATTTTTACTAGGGTTTTAGTATTTTTTTTATTATTTAATGAATTCTTCTTATTTAAAGGATGTCAACCACTTTTCTATCATATTTATCGGAATTTCTTTTTTTTTCAATTTTTTCTTTGCCATTTCATTTTGTTTATAATTACCTTGATTATTTAGTTTTTTTAAGTGACATCATAGAGAATTCATTGTTTGAACATAGGAATGAAGCAGCAGAGAGAAACACAGATGAATCCAGTGTGGGATCTTGTGACTGAGAGATGCTATTATTAGGAAGAAGATAGAAAGTGATGTAGAGTCGGGTCAACAGTCTAGAGAAATGGTAGAGGCAGCATGGAATGCTCTGGCGTTCACATTTCCCCTTCTCACCTCAAACCTCCACCCCCACCCCCATCTTTTAAAAAAATATATTTTAGTTTTAAATTGATCGTGTCTTTTGTGATAGCTACCATTGCTTTTATGTTTATTCTTCTCTATCACAAGATCATATAGATATTCACCTATAAGTCATTAAAGCTTTTTTCAATTCTTAATTATGATCCGTTTATTTTAGTGTATGGTGCAATGTGAAGAAATCATTCCTCCCCTAATGGTTTTTTTTTTTTTTTCCTAATGGTTTTTTATTTATAGTAGCCCCATTTATTATATTTTATTGTATAATCCTTCCTTTTGCCTTTGGGTCATTAGTATCATATGTAAAGTCATTTTTCTAGGGTCTGTTTTTGAGCACTTATTTGTCAGTTTTTATGGAAAGGGGCTAGTGGTAAATTGTTTTCATTATTATAGCATTTAAATATGTGGCACAGCACGCCATCCCGCTTCTCTTTTTCCTTTTTTTTTTTTTAAGTGTCACACAATTGCACACAGAAAAGCAGGGATAGAGATCTTAATATCAATCAAGGTTGAATTCAGGACAAAAACATTAGCAAATGAAGAAAGCTGTGTTAACAATGTTAAAGCAATGCAGTTCAAAATGAAAAGACACATTATAATGCCGGAGCATGCAGTTCAAAGTGAAAATAAAATAGGGATGAATATCTATCAACCAAACAACAGGCCATCGTCATTTGTCAAATAAAAACAGCAGGAATACCAGGGCTAAATAGGAACAAACTAGTGATAGGAGACAAATTTACTACTATTTTTCCATGACAGATCAATTCGACCAACAAAACACTAGAACATATATATATATTGGATAAATAATACAATTAATAGATAAATATCAAACTCTGTATCTTGAAAATAGAGATTATGCCCCCCTTTCGAATGCCCATGGAATATTCACCATGAATAGAACATCAATTATTTTAAAAAAATATAAAGCAATTATACAATCCCAGTGCACTAAAACCAGACCTTTATATCAAAAACAAAAATCCCTACCTACAGAGGGCTCTTGAACATACAAAAAGATATTCTTCATTCATAAGAAAATATAATTTTAAACTGTATTGAGGTATATTTTTACCAACAAGATTTGCAAAATGAAACTTCAAAATTTGATAGCGTAGCATTGATAATGAAAGAAAGCAGGTGCTCTCATTTATTGATCATGGGTGGCAAACTGGTACAATATCTATGATTGGCACTTTGGCAGAATATAGCAATGGTCTGAATCCTTCAATCCAGCAATTCCACTTCCAGTAATTTACTTGAGAGGTTTACTTGCATTTATGTAAATGAAATATGTACAAAGATGTACATGTGAAACATTGCAGCTGTTTGTGACAGAGAGCATTTTTATTTTTTGAATTTTATGTTATTTATTTTTTATACAGCAGGTTCTTATTAGTTATCCATTTTATACATATCAGTGTATACATGTCAATCCCAATCTCCCAATTCATCCCCCCCTCCCCTGCCGCTTTCCCCTCTTGGTGGCCATACGTTTGTTCTCTACATCTGTGTCTCTATTTCTGCCTTACAAACTGGTTCATCTGTACCATTTTTCTAGATTCCACATATATGCGTTAATATATGATATTTGTTTATCTCTTTTTGACTTACTTCACTCTGTATGACAGTCTCTAGGTCCATCCACGAGACAGCATTTTTTTTTTTAATAATGACTTTTTTAAAAAAATATTTATTTATTTGGCTGTGTCAGGTCTTAGCTGTGGGTCTTAGTTCCCCCTCGGCATGTGGGATCTTAGTTCCCCAACCAGGGATTGAACCCTTGTCCCCTGCATTGGAAGGCGGATTCTTAACCACTGACCACCAGGGACGTCCCAGAGAGCATTTTTAAACAACCTAATTTTCATCTATACAGAACCAATTAAATAAATTATATTGTATTCCTAATGGAATACTATTCAAATGTTAAAAAATAAGGAAACTTGTGTATTGACAAGGAACGGTCTTCAAGATTCATTTAATGGAGAACAAAAGCAAGTCCATAACAGTATAGTACATTACCATCAAGTAGAAATGTGTGTATGTTTTCCTTATTTAAAAAAAAGATGAAGACACTAGTAAGAGTGGTTACGTTAGGGAACTACTAAGGTGGTGGACAGGGAAGTGCAGATAGTGGACAGGGAAGAGAAGACTTTTCACCACTTTTTTATGCTTTTGAATTTTTGTTCTTTATATTATCACCGATATGTTATTTCAGATGAACTTTAGAATTACTTCGTTGTTTCTCCATAATATTTCACAGCAAAACTTAAAAAAAAATATCATCTATGATCGTGTATATTTCAGTCAATAAAACTGGGATATTGGGATATTGTCTTCTCATTTTCTTTTCTTTTAATTTAATTTTATTTATTTATTATTTTTGGCTGCACTGGGTCTTCGTTGCTGCACGCGGGCTTTCTCTAGTTGCCGTGAGCTGGGGCTACTCTTCGTTGTGGTGTGCGGGCTTCTCATGGCAGTGACTTCTCTTGTTGCGGAGCTCGGACTCTAGGCAAGCGGGCTTCAGTAGTTGTGGTATGTGGGCTTCAGTAGTTGTGGCTCGCAGGCTCTAGAGCGCAGGCTCAGTAGTTGTAGTGCATGGGCTTAGTTGCTTCGCGGCATGTGGGATCTTCCCAGACCAGGGTTCGAACCTGTGTCCTCTGCATTAGCAGGCGGATTCTTAACCACTGCGCCACCGGGGAAGCCCCTGTTTTCCCATTTTCTGATCCTGATTGTCCTTTCACTTCTCTCCGGGTAGAGGGACTTAGGGAAGTTAGTGGGAAAAGGTGATGTTTTCACCTGAATTGCCTTTTCCCCTCCTTCTCTGTAGATGTCAGACTGAATGCACCTCCCCCGATAGAATGTAAGGTCTACAAATGCAAGAATTAAGCAACAAAAAAAATCCATTTTGTCACTGGCGTATCCCTGATGCCTAGAACCATGCCAGGTACACAGGAGGCACATAGTAGGGCAGAATAACTCATTCTAAGAAAATTGATCGCATGCATATGCCAGTCACTGTTTTAGACCCTCGGACTACTTCAGTGAAGGAAAGAAAAATCCCTGCCCTCCTAGAGCCTGCTCATTTCTTCTTCAGTTTACCTGTGGTGAATGGTACCTTGTATCCAGTCGCCCTGCTTAGAAACCTGTGTTATTCTTGATTTCTTTGTCTCCTTCACCCCAACGTCTAATCAACAACTAGGACCTCTAAACATCTTTAGAACCTGTCCACCTTCTTCATCGCCTCTTCCTGGGCCACTATCATCTCTCAAATCACCCTAACAACTCCTAACTTGCTTCCTGGCCCCTGGTCTTGCTTCTCTCAGCAAACATTCTCTCCCTTGTAAAGAGACAGAGCTTTCCCCAAGGTAAATGTGGCAGTGTCGCTCCCATGCTGCAGACCCTTCAGTGGGTCCCCAGTTTGAAGCCCCAGCTCGTTGACGATTGATATGGCCCTTCATGACCAGCCCCCGCCTCGAGTACTCACATGCTAAGGTCAGGCCAATTGAACCTCTGTAAGAAGTTTGCTGGAGCCATTGTCTCTCTTACCTGTGGGCCCTGGTCCATTCTGGGTCTCCCACTTTGAAGAGGCTTCAGGCTTTTGCTTGAATTTACTTCCTCTAGGAAGAGTCACCCAACCCCCTAGACTGGATTAACTGCCTTTGCTAGGGTGTTTTGTGCTACCTGGTACTCTTCCCATTAGGACTGTATCACACTTTATTGTAATTATTGGTTAATTAGCTTACTTCCCTCTAGACCAGAGTTTCTCGGCCTCAGCACCATTGGTATTTTGCACTAGATAACTCTGTTGTGGAGGGCTGTCCGGCACGTTGTAAGGTGTGGGGCAGCATCCTGGCTTCTACTCATCAGGTGCCAGTAGCAACCCTTCCCCCATCCCCAATTGTGACAACCAAAAATGTCTCCAAATGTCCCCTTGGGGGGAAGAGCACATGATTGAGATCCACTGCTCTAGACCAAGCTGTTGGAAGACACGACCCATATCTGTCCACTCCGCCTGGCGGTGTCATTGAAGTCTTCACAAGGGAGACGTAACACCTGGATCTTACAGGATGAGCAGGTGTCCACCAACACGGAGGAGAAGGGAAGACGTTATGGGTCACGAGGGCCGCACGTGCAAACTCTAAAAAGTATGAAATGGGCTGGCACATTACCGAGGCTATGGCCTGTTCCGTGTGGCTGGAATGTGGCTGCCACTGGCAGATGGACAGGAGCTAACCCTGGAGAGGGGCAGCTGCAAGTCCTGGAAGGCTTCTATGTCACATGCAAGTGACTTTTCTGTAGACCAGGGGTTCCCCAGTGTCGTGTCCCAACACACGGGTGTGCTATAATAACCTCTGAGGTAGGTGTCTCAAGTCATAACTAAAAATAAGGTTTTGAAATTTATGAATGACTCACCAAAAACAGAGTAAAAGCAATTAGTGTGGAATAGGATACAGTTATGCCTGTAGTACTGGTCACTCATTTGGCATTTTGCTGTGCTTTCTGCAGTGGGAGAGGGAGGGGTGTTTATCTTGTCACCTATGCTCCCCCTAAACTCTGCACGTGAGGAAATGTGTCTCACGTGAGCTTCATGACCCCAAGTGTGTTGCAGCAGAAAAGAGGCCGAGGGCTGCTGCCTATAGCACCAGGAAGAATCAGCCATTTTTAAAACAAGTGAGGGGCACAATTAGGTTTGCATTTTAGAACAAACCCTTTGGCTGCAGGGTGGAGAATGGATGGTGCCGGGCAACCCTGGAGAGAGGGGGACCCGTTAGGGAACTGATGCTATGGTCCAGGTGTGGGATGATGAGAGTCTGAATTAGGCAGATGGATGGAGGGGAAGGCTTCGGGTTTCAGAGAGGTTATGGGGATAAAGTCAATAGGATTTTGTAAGTTGTTGAGGGAGGTGATGCCAGAGGAGGGCTGGGATGACATCTAGGTTTCTGGTTTGGCTGACTAGGGATAGTAGGAGAATGACCAGGATGGGGAGAGGGAAGTTCAAGGTAATGTTTTAGGCATGTTATCATTGGGAGCTTGTGGGGTATCAGGGTGGCCATATCCTCGTGGGAAGGGGGATATGGGAACCATTAGTGCAGAGGTCATAGAGAAGTGGTGGCTGTGGGTGAGATTGTTTGGGAAAAGCCTAGAATAAGAAGAGGAGAACATCAGTGTCAGCACTGAATGGTACAGCTGGACTCAGGGAGTAGTAGAGATTGAGAAGGATGGGTCTGAGAATTGGGATGATAATTTGGAGAAAGTGGGAGAAAGGAGTTGTAAGAAGGATCACATGTGTATATTTGTGTCACTCGACAGATCTGCTGGGGGTGGATGGCGTTTGAGACCATGGCACTCTGTTAAATTCACATTGGCCCTTATCCTTTTCAGGTGGCAGACATTAATTGGTGGACTTTTGCTTCATGTGTCATGGAAACTGGGCTGGGCGGAGATCAACAGCAGTTCAAGGTAGGACCACCTCTTCTGTGATTGATTCATGACTCATACCCAGCTTCCTTGTGTATTATTTAACTTCTTCTGGTGTTACATTGGGAAACACGGGTGTTTATTTGAGTTGTATGATCTCTTAATTCCCTTCTAATCTTGAGATTAAATGATTTTGTAATCAAGTAGAGCTCAAGTAGTGTTTTCCTGGTTAATAATGCCACTCTTATAATATTAAAATAAATTGAGATATACAATTTATAATACCATATTAATTTGGCTTTGTTTTAGATCATAGGACTGCTATGAATAAGTTATTAAATAAGCTTTAAATTTTTTGGGTAAATTTTTAATTTTGAAATTATTTCCTGCTTACAGAAAAGTTAGGAATAGTACAAAGAAGTCCCATATCCTTTACTCAGATTCCCCAATTATTATTTCACCTTGCTTCTCTTATCAGTTTCACTTGATACATACATACATATTTGTATACATGTAATTTTTTTCTGAATTATTTGAAGGTAAGTTGCAGATTTTTTTTTACTTCTGAATTGTTGAGCATGTATCTCCTAAGAGCAAGGATGTTCTCTTACAGGACTGCAGCAGTTATCAAAGTGAGGAAGTTAACATTGATGCCATACTATTATCTCATGTATAGACTGATTCATGTATTGCCAGTTTTCTCAGTAACATTCTTTATAGCCCTCTCCACAAAAATTTGATCCAGGGTCTGATTCAGATCACACATTGTTGTTATGATCCTATTAAGACCGCTTTTCAAATAGATTTGAAAGAAATGTCAAAGACAATGACATTTTTCAAGCAAAATTGTAATCCGAATTGGCTATTCAGTCCTGCCTCACCCAAATAAATCCTCATGACTCTTTGAGAACATCATGCCTTGCCTGAAATGATGCACAAAATGAAAAGAAAATGAAGTCAAGGTTTACATGAATAAGGTAAACAACCCAACTGAATGATCAGGCCAGATCATTTGCCTCGTGGTCCAAGTTAACTGCCCAGCTTCTCCATGAATTAGATTAACTGCTTCGTTGCTAAGTCATCCCTTGGCTCGGCGCTCTGGAGAAGCTTTGAGAATGAGTCCAGTATTTGACAAGGGAGAGGGCCTGGGAACTGAGGTGTGGATTAATTTCCCTGACCCTATTACATCACAATCCATATTCTGAAAGACTGTCACACACAAGATGCTTAACTAATCCAAAGGAGTAGTTCATTAAGTCATAATTTTACATTTCCATGGTAGAGCGTCCTCCACTTGATAAAACCCCAAAATATAAAATTTTGGGATTTTATATGTGATACTAAGCACAGGTCTTACTTTATACTCCATTGTTATGGTGGATAGTTCAAAGAGAATGGGTCTTCATTTAAACGAATAGGAGCCCTGAATTCACAAGGACTGTGGTAGTTCTAAGATTTAGTTCTAAGATTTAGTTAAATGATGAAGCATTTTGGCTCCAAATAGTTGAATGTATTCCTCCACAGAAGCAAGAGATTGGACTAGAATCAGGGAATTGGCCGTCACATTTTGCACTGGGGTCCACCGGTGCTGATCAACATGGATCTTCCTTTTTTTTTTTTTTTTTTTTTTTTTTTCTGAGCACACCCGGATCTTCCTCTTTTACAGTGTTCCTGACTATGATTATCTTATAATTTCTGATGTGAATTATTTACTTGTTCATAATGGTCATTTAAACGTCACCTTAGGGAATTCCCTGGTGGTGCAGTGGTCGGGACTCCGTGCTTTCCCTGCCCAGGGCCTGGGTTCGATCCCTGCTCGGGGAACTAGGATCCCACAGGCTGTGTGGTGCGGCCAAAAAAAAAAAAAAAAAAAAAAAAAAAAAAAAAAAAATCAAAATTAAATAAGTATTACCTTAGTCATATTTCCTTAAAAGCAATGCCATTGTTCATACTCAAACATTTTTTTGTATGTAAAATATGCATAACATAAATTTTACCATTTTTAAACATTTTTTAAGTGTACGATTCAGTGGCATTAAGTACATTCACAGTGTTATGCAACCATTGCCACCATCCATCTCCAGACCTTTTCACCATTCTAAACAGAAACTCTGTACCCATTAAACACTAGCTCCCCCTTCTCCTTCCACCCCCCCCCCCCCCCGACTCTGTTCTACTTTGTCTCTATGAATTTACCTATGCTAGGTACCTCCTTTAAATGGAATCGTACAGTATTTGTCCTTTTGTGACTGGTTTATTTCACTTGGCATAATGTCTGCAAGCTTCATCTATGTTGAAGCATGTGTGAGGATTTCCTTCCTTTTTAAGGCTGAATAATATTCCATTGTGTGTATAGAGCACATTTTGTTTATATACCGCATTTTGTTTATCCATTCACCCCTTGATGGAATTCTTCATCTTTTTATTGCTTTTTTTGGAGGGGGGTAGAGGGGATGACTAGTAGAACTCAGTGAAGTCAAAGATTCTCAAGATGCTTTTCCTGGAAGAAGTGGTCCTTGACAGAGAAGGATCCACTAGACACTGTTGTCCCTTTAACTTGCATGATGCTAGGCGCCACCCATCTCAGAAGAGCCATAATCATATCCCTTTTTGGTCCCCTTGCTAAATCTCCCGGAGACTTTTTCACCTCTATCCCCTGGACTTCCTTAGGTGGTTTCACAGCCACGCACACATGATGTCAGCTCAGTTAAGCTTCTCGTCAAAGATTCTAGTGTCTTAGTTTGTAGTGGGTCTTGTGGTTAATAACTGCTGTCACAGCTCAGGATTTCCAGTTACGATGGGCCCCGGGCAAAGAGGTGTTAGCAGGTAGCAAGCAGTGCTCCTTTGTGTGTGCCCGGGCTGGGTTTGTGTTTGCTGTGGCTGCTGTTTCCTACTGGGCTTGGTTTTCCAGTGATGTCATCAGAGAACCAAAGCCCAGCTTTGCTGTGTGACTGTGTACTTGTGCAGAGATAGCAGAGGTTGGGCTCTACTAAAACTGGAAACAACAGCTGGAAGACAGTTTGGAGTCCCTGATGGCATGATGGAACGTCATCATGGAGTTATAGTGATGGGGCTGGAGGGTGGGCTCCAAATTGGTCCTTAATAGCATATGCCATAGAGAGCTCATTTAGACTGTCCTTGCAGCCTGGAGCACAGCAGCAGAATCCCAGATTCCCTTGCAAACAAGTCGCAGACCCTGGCACCATGTTTCTTACGTCGCAAAGAGGCCATACCTGCTGTGTTTGTCACATCATGTATTGACTCCACCCAGTGATCTGATGGAATCATTCTCCTCCCAGGATGTTTGCCTGGTAGCCAGTTGTTGTCACCGGGTGTTGGATGATGCCCTGGAAGCCTCTGTCTTGGGAAAGATAGCACTGGTTTTCAGTCACAAGCTTGTCATTATGTGGTGGCAACTGTTGTAGCCAAGACTTTGCAGAGCATTGAAGTGATTTTTCTAGCATATATTGGAAGTCCTGTGCTGAAAGCTTTTTGTATTTCTTTTTTTTTTTTTTTTTTTTTTTTTTTTTTTTTTGCTTTTTGTATTTCTAAAACATGATCCTAAACGAGCACTGTGACCTGTTTCAGCTGACTGGAAGCCTGGTAGCACAGTGAGACCGTGTCACTCTGTTAGATTCTAGAACCATCGCTGAGGACCGACTCAGGCATGATTTCATTGGAGACTTTAGATGCCATCTCCTGGCTCCTATATTACCAGGCTGCATGTTTAAATAAAAACATTTTGAAAGTAATCTTTAACCTACATGCCACTTTTTGTCCACTCTGCATATGAGAGTAAAATTTTGATTCTCAAGGTTTTCAAGTATGAGAAATTCTAAGTTAAAAAAGCCTATGCCATAATACCTTTGTGAGCAGAGATTTCTAATAGATGAAGAAGCCCTCACACCATAACTTTACATTAAGAGTCTTCGCTGGGGAAGCATAACGAATCTCTTTGATAAAACCTCCAAATTAACTCAGCCTCTCCCTAAAGAAATGAATAGTGAGGCAATCAGGGTCGAGATTGTACTTCTTTTTAATTATTGATTATTGATTGTTTTTTAAGTGAGCTAGCCCACCTTTATGAAAGCTACTGGTGGTTGGAATTTCCCAAATCATGTTGTAATGTATTGATATTTCATTTTGAGTGACTCTTATACCTTTCTAAAAAGTCATCTCTGCTCACAGAGGAAAGTTAGCACTTAAATTCATGTATTTTTGATATTCTTCCCAGTTGTTTTCTCTCCAGAGGAATGCTTTACATATACACATATGTTGAAACTACTTTTTGGGGATAATACAGTGAACTTTCAAAACTTCCTCAGGAAACAAGCTAAGAGCCACGAAAAGGATAAAATATCGAATAAAAGCTGATTGGTGTTGGTGTGGTGATTGGGCTGGTACCTGGAGGGAGTCCAGGAGGCCAGCGATGGCAAAAGGACAGGAGGTTCTGAAGTATCAGCTTTATTGAAGTGTCATTTGCAAATAAAATTTTAAGATGTTTAAAGTGTACAATGTGGTGATTTACTATACATATACATTGTGAAAGATTCTCACCATCTAGTTAATGAACACATCCAGCACCTCACATATTTATCTTTTGTTTTGTGGTACGCGGGCCTCTCACTGTTGTGGCCTCTCCCGTTGCGGAGCACAGGCTCCAGATGCGCAGGCTCAGCGGCCATGGCTCACGGGCCCAGCAGCTCTGCGGCATGTGGGATCTTCCCGGACCGGGACACGAACCCGTGTCCCCTGCATCGGCAGGCGGACTCTCAACCACTGCGCCACCAGGGAAGCCCTTTTTTCTTTTTCTTTTTTTTTTTGGTGAGAACATTTAAGTTCTAGTCTCTTAGCAAATTTCAGTTATACAGTACAATGTGATCAACTGTAGTCAACATGTTATACATTAGATCCTCATAGGATACGTTATTCATCATTCATGAGTAATCAATATACATTATTCATCTTGCAGCCGAAAGTTTGTGCCCTTTTACCAAACTCTCCCTGTTCCCCTCACCCCCCAGTCCCTGACAACCACTTTTCTACTCTCTGTTTCTCTAAGTTTGACTTTCTAAAAAAAGATTCCATGTAATAAGTGATGCCATGCAGTGTTTGTCTTTCTCGGGATGGGATATTTTGACCTTTGACACCTGCAGGTCATGGCCACGCCACTCAGTGCATAGGAGTCTGCTGAACTCACGATTTGTCATAGATGCACCACGTGTGGAAGTCACTCTGAGTCCACATAACCCTTTCTGGCCTCTTAAGTCCATGGTGTGAAATGTAAACGTCCCCAGACTGAGACCAAAGGAGTATGTCTTGCACATTAGCTTGGATCTGCAGTCCCTCGTGGACTGTGCACGGGCAAGGTGCTTGGACTGGGTTTTCTTTCTTCCTCACATCTATTAGAGATGAGATATGTGCCTCTTCTATCCTGCCTCACTTATTATTCGGGGACCTGGGTGGCCTATATTTCTTTTTTTTTTTTCTTTTTTGGACTATATTTCTTAGTACTGACGTCTCCGTTCTATGCCATGCCTGCCGTCTGTCTCCTAAGGCTCAATTAACTGCACATCCAGCCTGGGTCCTCCCAGGGGAGGGGTGAGGCGCCCAAGGGTACTACCACTCGAAAGTTCCAGACGTTGGGACCCAAGCTGCCTTACTCTAAATCAGGGGTCAGCAAACAAGAGCCAGAAAGTAAATGTTTTAGACTTTGTGGGCCATGCAGTCTCTGTCACAACTACTCAAATCTGCTGTCGTAGCGGGAAAGCAGCCATGACAACGTAAACGGATGGGTGTGTCTGTGTGCCAATAAAATGCTATTTTCAGCAACAGGCAGCAGGCGGGATTTGGCCCGCGGGCCCTTGTTTGCTGCCTCCTGGCTCTAAGCTATCCTCTCTGAGAAACAGTGTCATCACAGGGTTCTTGGGTCCAAGTAATATTAGGGCTGGACAAGGGAGTGTGGCCCTCTGTGAGTCAGGGAGAGAGTAAGGAATGAAGGAGTAAGGTCTAAGAATAGGAGGAAGCAGCGAGAAAAGGGAATAAGACACTTTGAGGACCATATTCACCAGGAATGGACCAAAAAGATGAAATTAGGTGTCTTCTATAAGTAGGAAGTTAATGTATGCAGAAGTCCTTTTGAATTGTAAAGCAAATACTGATTTTACAGTTATGAGGTGTGTTACTGTTTTAGGCAGTGCCAATCAATAGTCAACACATCAACTCTGGTATCTTGGTCAGGTGTTATTTTCATGTTTGGAAACTGCTTTGAGGTCACTAGGTGTCAGTAGAATGCAGAGAACTTTTAAGAATTCAGCTCAAGGATCCCTCCAGGCTCCTATGAACAGATAAACTAAGTGTTTTCAGGGAGCAGATGTTCCCTCAATAATGCATGCTCTATTTGAAAAACAAATGATTTAATTTAATTAGCCTTCATCTCAATAACAACAGTTTTATGATTCATGCCAACAGACTATTGTTAGCTTCTTGTAAAATGCTTTACTCATCAGGGTTCTTAGGGACAGTAGAGCGTGCACAAGCAGAAAAGAAAAAGTACACGATGCAAACAAGATGCATTTGTGCTTATAATTCACGGAGGAAAAATTGCGTATCACCACTATTTTCAAAGCAGACCCTGTAGCAAATAGTCCTTCAATAGAGTACGGCCTGCAGTCTTTCCCCCAAGGAGTTCCTCTGAGATCCCTCCTACACACCCACACACACACACACACCCTGGCTCAGCCCTCACACCACAGAGACTCGAGATTCTGTCAGGACCTCCTCAGGATTTAATCCCATCTTGCCTCCTTTGATGGCACGTAGAACAATGTAAGAATAAACCAGCACAGAAGGCCCAGATGGTGCCACCTTATGAATTAAAGGTGGAGAGGAGGTGCCTTAATAGATGTGCCTCATTTGTTTCTAATGCGCAGGCTGTTGGGTGTCTCAGAATCATGCAGTGTTAGAGCTGCCAAAGAGCGTCTCAGTCAGCTAAGGCTGCTGTTACAAAAGACCACGGACTGGGTAGCTTAAACAGCAGACATTTATTTCTCACTGTTCTGGAGGCTGGGAAGTCCAAGATCAGGGTGCCAGTGTGGTTGGTTTCTGTTGAGGGTTTCTTGTGGGTTTACAGATGTCTGCTTTGTTCCTGTATCTTTACATGGTGGTAGTGTGTGTGTGTGGGAGAGAGAGAGGGGGAGAGAGAGAGAGAGAGAGAGATGGAGAAAGGAGGCATGCTCTCTTGTGTCTCTTCTTACTAGGGCACTAATCCCATCATGAGGGCTCCATCCTCATGACCTGATTACCTCCCAAGGGCCCCACCTCCAAATAACGTCATACTAGGGGTTAGGGTTTCAACATATGAATCTTGGGAGTACATAAACATGCAGATCATAGCAGAGAATGAGTCAGTATAATGTCTCTGGAAGGCAATTTTGTAACCAGTTACAAACTTTAACGTGTGTATCTTTGAACAGCAATTCCACTTCAGGAAATGTGTTCTGAATATTGTGAAAACATCATAAATATGAGCAGAGAATATATTCAAGGATAATCATTACTGTGTTAGAATAGTAAAAACCTAGGATAAGCTTAAATGTCCAGCAGTAGCCTGGTATTCAAGTATTAATAAATTGGGGATGACTTTTTTGACATGGAAAGATGTTAAACAGGTTATAAAACAACCTGTGCAATTGGATCCCATTTTTGTTGAAATGTTCATATACGTGCATATGGATGCTGTTTGGAAGGAGATATAACAGGGTATTAACAGTGGTTATCTTTGGGTAGTAGGATTGTAATTATAATGTTTTTCTTGATAATCTGTGTTTTCAAAATTTTCTAACATGGAAGGTACCACTTTTTAATAAGAAAAAGAGATAAATTATTATAGGAAACAAAATAACTGCCTCCATTTCAAGTTTCTAAGTTCACATCTATTGAAGAAAAACATGTTTGTTTTTTAATGCAGTTGGGTTTTTTTGGTCACAGTTATAGGCTACAACATGATCGTTACAAATGTTTATTGAATTTGAAATTCTTAGGATTCTCGCATTGGGGCCATTTCAAACAGGCAGATGGCAGGATATGGAACCTTTTGCTTGCATCCCTACCTTTGACAACTGAGTAGCTGTAAGCGCCAGCAATTCTGTTCAGGGCAAAGTCTCTGAAGCACTTGAGAAAAGCAGAGGAAGAAATGTGAATTAGAGTCATGACTGCAGTTTCCTGTTGTATCTTGCTGCTTTGTACCAAACTAGCAAGAGAAGGGAAAACTTTTTTTTTTAAGTTACAAAAATAATACATGGTGATTCATTCAGCAAGTATTTGAGTGCCTACTGTACATGCCAGGTATTGTGTTAGGTGTAAGGGGTGCATAATGAACAAAACAGACAAAAATCCTTGCCCTCATAGAGCTACGTTCTAATTGATGCAGACAGACAAGAAACAACTAAAAATGAAAGTGGACGACATAATAGGTGTAGAGAAGAATAGAGCTGGGTAAGTGGATAATGTGTATGTGTGTGTGCCTGAGTATGGGCCAGTGGATGGGGGGGTTTGTTATTTTATATAGGGTGGATAAGAAGGACTCATGGATAAGAAGCTGTGACAAAGCGAGAGAGAGGCATGGAGATACATACACTACCAAACGTAACGTAGATAGCTAATGGGAAGCAGCCGCATAGCACAGGGAGATCAGCTTGGTGCTTTGTGACCGCCTGGAGGGGTGGGATAGGGAGGGTGGGAGGGAGCCGCAAGAGGGAGGAGATATGGGAACCAATGTATATGTATAACGGATTCACTTTGTTATAAAGCAGAAACTAACACACCATTGTAAAACAATTATACTCCAATAAAGATGTAAAAAAAAAACAAGATGACTTTTGAGCAGAGATTTGAATACGTGAAGGAGTGAACCATGCAGGTATCCGGAGGGGGAGGGCTCCAGGCTGAAGAATGTTTGATGATCAACAATGAGGTCAAAAGCAGTTTTGTTCCACTTGTAAATGGAAACATCACTGTAGATATCTTTAAATACCTCAACAACAATAATAATAAAGTATAGTCAAGTAGTACATATGTAGCCTCCGAAAGATACCAATTTATATCCCACAGCAGTATATGAAGGCATTAATTTTATGACCCCCTGTATAAGATACCATCTTTTAAAAATGGCTAGTTTCTTGGGCAAAACTTGATATATCATTGTTTTATTTTAAAGTTCTTTTTAGTATTAGGGCGGTTGAATAACTTTTCACATGTTTATTGGCCATTTGTGTTTCTTGTGTGTGTGTGTATGTGTATGAGAGAGAGACGCACACGTACACATACACAGACAGACAGGAAAAGGAGAGAGAAAATTACCTATTTCTGTCCTTTGAATGTTTTTCTTTTGGGGAGTTGGTTTTTTTCTTATTGATTTGTAAACACTCATTATACATCAAGGATATTAAACTCCAACCTGTTTTATATGTTGCCAGTGTTTTTCCTGGTTTGCTAATCATCTTTTCACTTTCTTTATGGTGTTTTGGCCATCTTCTGGCCATCTTAGGTGGATCTGTCAGTCTTTCCTAGTGGCATCTGAACTTGGAGTTATGTGTGGAAAAGCCAGAAGGAGAACATTTGTTGAGTGTTGTTTTCAATGTGCCACATGCTACCTCAAGTGCTGCGTATTCATTCCTTTAGCTAATTGTCTCAATAGCCTTCTGAGCATTATTATCGCCATTTTATAAATGTAAAACGGAGCTCTCACTGCAAACTAGCTTTAGAGTTGGGATGTAAATCAACTAGCTTTAGAGTTGGATACACATCTTCTAAATAGGAAGGTTTGCCTGAGCACATTCTTTCTACTACACAGAGCCTCCTGCTCTATACTTGTGCATCCTTCCTACTCCCACCTCTAGATAACCTAGATGACCCCTAGATGATCCCAGCCCTAGATGCCCTGACCTAGAAGAAAGGGCACAGCCCAGGGACATGTGTGAAGTGTGTCCGTCCCTTAGAGCTGTTGGTTAAAGTTTTCAGCTAACTGCTGGAACATTCCTTGGGAGTGAAGAGAGCTAATTATAATTTCCAAAGATTTGAGCAACCATGTGAATAAGATTATACTCTCCAGTGCCCAGAACCAGGTACAGTTTCCATCACTTATTGCTATATCTCCTGAGGAAAGAATCCTCAGTTTTAGCAGACCTACCTAGGATGTAAAAGTTAGTTTCCTTTCTTTCTGAAGAAAGGATTTTAAAGAAATGCTTCAAGAGATGGCAAAAACACAAAGAAGCACTGCCCTTGTAGCTGGTACTCACCTTGTTTCCACACTGCCTGGAAGAGTATGGAAAATTCAGTCATCATGAATTTTATCTGCCCTGGTAGGTGTTGAAAGGTCTGACCCCTCCATGTTGTAAGATCACACTTACAGTCGTGGAAACCCTGGAAGCCAGAGGTCCAAATTCTAATTCCTGGAGCAGCCTGTGTATATTTTTTCTGGTTGAAGTTCTTCCTTTTTTTTTTTTTTTTTTTTTAATTTTAACAACAAAAAGAAACTTATGCTTTATTGAGAGAAAAATTCTACTCTAGTAGTAAGATACAGAGGAAAATTTAGTCAGACCTTGTGCTATGCTCTGTACTTACAGTACTTACAGAGATGGAAATTTTTTTTTTTTTTTGGCTTAAAATAACACAGGTTTGCTATCTTACAGCTCTGGAATTCAGAAGTCCAAAATGGTTTCACTGGGATAAAAAGTCTTTGGCTGTAAAGAATTTGTTACAATTAGGAAATTTTTCCCGCATTTTTTATGTTACAAAACTTTGCGGTACATCTTAAGTTTTCAAAGGTCCCAACTCCTTTTCAGAAATTTTTCCCCAGAAAATTTATATTTATACATATCTTCTAATTTTGCCTAAACTTTTGTTTTGAAGTTATTTCTTTGTATTTTAGGGCGGAGGGGTTAAAATACAAGAGGTTCCCTAGCGCTGTTTTATTTCCCTCACGTCCAGATACCCTGACGTCTCCTGAAGTATGTATGAGAGTAGGCGGGAGTTTTCTTTGTTTAGGAGTGGGTGGGGCACGCGTGTCTGGGGCTTCACTGGCCTTCCATTCTGAAGTCGGGCTTGCCGCAGCTGGGCCAGCCGCTATTTCCCCACCCCTGCCCGGCACACGCCTTCCTTCCTTCGTCATCATGCTCCCTACAGTACATGCTCTGGGCTTCCTTCTAGGGCACAGCATGTCATGGGACTTGGCCCTTAATGTCTAATGGGAAAGCCTTTTCCTAGAAGAGTAGCAATTGGTTGGTATTAGCTTGGCCCCTTTAGGATGGAGGCTGGCATTTCCATTCTTTGTTCACCTTTTGGTTGGAAGTACAGATGTCTGTGATGGCAGCAGGACTAGTAATAGCAGAATATTTCTCAGATAACTAGCTGCTTGAGCTGCTACCAGGGCAAAATCATGTTGTGTTTGCAACTTATTTATTTATATATCATTGTCTCACATTAGATTATTATGAGATCCTTGAGGGTAAAGTATGAGAGGCGGTTAAAAGCAAGGTTTTAAGTCAGACAGGCCTGAATTCAAATTGTGGCTTTGCCATTACCAGCTTTTCTGACCATAGACAAAGTACTTAAACTCTTTGTGCCTCGGTTTCCTCATCTGCACAGTGGGGGTAATAATGATAATAATGATACTTTCCTTGTGAGATTGTTGTGCAGATTTTATTATTATTTTTTATTTATCTATTTTTAGATAAATATTTTTTGGCCACGCTGCACAGCTTGCAGGATCTCAGTTCCCCCACCAGGGATTGAACCCAGGCCACAGCAGTGAAAGCCTGGAATCCTAACCACTAGGCAACTGGGGAACTCCCACAGATTTTAAAAAGATTACAGTGTAGAAAACATTTAGCACAGTGCCTGGTTTGCAGCAAGGGCTCAAAAAATGTCATTGGTGATGCTGCTGTTTTTTTTGTGTGGTTTGTTTGTTTTTTAAATTTATTTATTTTTGACTGCTTTGGGTCTTTGTTGCTGCAAGTGGGTTTTCTCTAGTTGCGGAGAGCGGGGGCTACTCTTCGTTGTGGTGCGAGGGCTTCTCGTTGTGATGCGTGGGCTTCTCATTGTGGTGGCTTCTCTTGTTGTGGAGCACCGGCTCTAGGTGTGCGGGCTTCAGTAGTTGTGGCACGTGGGCTTCAGTAGTTGTGGCTCGTGGGCTCTAGCGCGCAGGCTCAGTAGTTGTGGTGCACGGGTTTAGTTGCTCTGTGACATGTGGGATCTTCCCGGACCAGGGCTTGAACTCGTGTCCCCTGCATTGGCAGGTGGATTCTTAACCACTGTGCCACCAGGGAAGTCCCTGATGCTGCTGTTAATGTTAACTCTGGCGCTGTGAGCACCTTGCAAGTTGCTGTGAGTTTGGCTGAATGACTATATACAGGAAGTAGGGTTCGAAGGCCTTATCTGAGACTAGAAACGTTTTCATGCCCTGTTCCCTGGGAAGTTGTACAAAAGCAGGTCTGATGATAGAGTGCCTGCCCATGTTAATAAAATTACCAAAGAACACTTCTTGAACAGGCTCCATCCCAGGAGAGCAGTTCATTGAGTTACTTGGGATTATTATGTTGTATCCTGCTGGAATGTCTTCACTAATTTATATTTATTTTAGAATAACTCTGGAAACTTGAATTAGTGAACCGAATGCATTTGTAACTGATGGGGGAAGCAAATTGCACCCTCAGTGATGTGTACTCTATGGAAAGACTGGGATTTTGCTTTTTAAAACTTGATTTCAACATAACTATACTTACAGAAATACACTCATATTGGTTATTAGAATGCAATTTAACTTATCCTACACAATTTGGACCAAAAAACTTGGTACATGGTTTGCTTTAAAAAAGAAAGAAAAAGCATTTGCAATCTGGTTTATTTTTCATCTATTACAAATGTGTATAAAAGATCCACCATCAAATGCTGCTAAAACAAACAGCATGAACCTTGAGAAATTAAACTTTGGTTTGTCTCTGAAAAATAACATGTATTGCACTGTAAAAGTTTATAAAATTGGTGCAACAAAACGTTGTAATGTTTCAATGCCAGTTCACAAAGTTCAATAACTAATGGATGTTGATGAGGGTGGGGAGAGCCTATGTGTACGTATGAAAATATAAAAGCTATCCAATCTAGTTAATATTGCATGCAGATCACAAGTTCACTCAAACCAAGATTCAGATAATTTCTTAAATCTGAGTTAACACTACCGGTCCAGTTCATCTGCTGTCAACAAGGAAACTGCACAGTAGCTGTTTTTCTGATTTGCGCAAAAAAGAAAATGAAGTTTCTTCCCCCAGGTTTTCAGTGTAGAACTGAAACTACAGGAAAGGTATTCTGAGGAGAGCAAGATTCTAAACTGTGTTGAAAAAGCAGTTCTTGGGACTGGCTGTCCAGTGGTTAGGACTCCATGCTTTCACTGCCAGGGGCCCGAGTTTGGTCCCTGGTCAGGGAACTAAGATCCTGCAAGCCATGCAGTGTGGCCAAAAAAAAGAAAAAAGAAAAAGAAAAAGGAAAAGCAGTTCTTGGTGTGGCCACAAGGGAATCAAAGAAATGTGCCCTTGAGAAGTCCTTGGAGATTCCCTGAACTGGCATCCCAGGTAAACGGTTGAGGCTCAGCAATTGGCCACCCAGCTCAAGTTCAGGCACTCTTTTCAATTCCATCCTTTCACACTGTGGTTCCTTTTGTTGTGGTTCCCTGGAGCTGTTTGGTACCTTGCCTAGGTAAATTGCCTTTAAAAATTTTTTTAAATAATTTGGCATGTGTTCAAAGCCTCCGGCTACTTAAATTCCAAAGAATAACATTCACTGCTTCTTTTTAAAAAAATCAGACCTGTTCTTTCTCCCAACCTTCAGGAAACCTTTTCCATCTCCAGCTCGTCTGTGCCCGATTGTGGGATCAGTAACGCCACATCATTGGCTGAGTGATGGACTGTAGTCAGGATGGCTTGGTCAGCTTCCATCCCTCTCAATGATACACAGCAAATCATGCTTCACAAGTCACCTGGGGATGTTTAGACAACCATGAGTGCTGTATTTGGTGTATGGGAGCGTCATACCTTCCAGCGAGGTCTTTTGGACATAAAGTGACAGAAATCTATGGCCTCTTTCCCTTTTACAGATCTGATGTTTTGACATGGCTTCCTGCTTCAGTGCTGTTTGTGGGTATCATCTATGCTGGTTCCAGAGCACTGTCCAGACTGGTAAGTGTTAGAGGTTTTGGGGGGGACAGTCCCTTTCCCTTCTTCCCCTTTGCCTTTAACTTGTTGCGCCTTGGATCAATAGGGGGCAAAGCAACAGCTTTAATGATGGTGCAGCTAGATTGAAGAACAAGTCTTGGGGCTGAGGCCAACGTGGAGTGGTCCCACTCCCTGAATGGAAGATAACCAGATAACAGGGAAGGATTGACTTGTTTTACAAGATGGAGAGCTGCAGATGGAGACGTAGGAAGCCGGAGTAGTGATATTTGTGGAGCCTGCTCTGCGTGGATACACCCCGTCCTTGGGAGCAAGGAGGGTGGGCTCAGTCTGCTCCTTGCTTCCGGGGACCATGACCCTGCCCATCAATAACACGGCCTGGGCGGGCTGGGCTTAGTCGTGGGTTCGCATGCTTGGTACGGAATTGATGCCCAGTATACAGGGACACTAGTGAAACAAGTGTTCATTCTGTCCTCCCACCCAGACCCCAGGACTGAGCTCCTCAAAGGAGGGTACTGTGAGGAACAGATTTCTTCCAGCTGTGTTATATATGATATGGAACTCCAAAAATTTAGTTATTTTGCCACCAAAGGAGAATCCATAAATATCAGCATTGACCAGAGTCTCAGAACATGGCTTAAAACTCAGGAACTTTTTGTTTTCATATAGTTAAGGTTTTGTTTTTTTTAATTGGGGTATAGTTGCTTTACAATGTTGTATTACTTTCTGCTGTACAACGATCAGAGTCTCAGAACATGGCTTAAAACTTAGGAACTTTTTGTTTTCATATAGTTAAGGTTTTGTTTTGTTTTTTTAATTGGGGTATAGTTGCTTTACAATGTTGTATTACTTTCTGCTGTACAACGAAGTGAATCAGCTATATGTATACATATATCCCCTCCCTCTTAGACCTCCTTCCCACCCCACCCCCCATCCCACCCACCTAGGTCACCACAGAGCACCAAACTGAGCTCCCTGTGCTATACAGCAGATTCCCACTGGCTATCTATTTTACACATGGTAGTGTTTATATGTCAATCCCAATCTCCCTATTCATCCCACTTCCCCCTCCCCCACCGAGTCCACATGTCCATTCTCTACGTCTGCATCTCTATTCCTGCCCTGCAGATAGGTTCATCTGTACCATTTTTCTAGATTCCACACATATGCGTTAATACACGATATTTGTTTTTCTCTTTCTGATTTACTTCACTCTGTATGACAGACTCTAGGTCCAGCCACGTCTCTGCAAATGACCCAATTTCGTTCCTTTTTATGGCTGAGTAATATTCCATTGTATACATGTACCACATCTTCTTTATCCATTCATCTGTCGATGGAACTTTAGGTTGCTTCCATGTCCTGGCTATTGTAAATAGTGCTGCAATGAACATTGGGGTGCATGTATCTTTTTGAATTATGGTTTTCTCAGGGTATATACCCAGTAGTGGGATTGCTGGGTCAGATGGTAGTTCTATTTTTAGTTTTTTAAGGAACCTCCATACTGTTCTCCATAGTGGCTGTATCAATTTACATTCCCACCAATAGTGCAAGAGGGTTCCCTTTTCTCCACACCCTCCCCAGCATTTATTGTTTGTAGATTTTTGACGATGGCCATTCTGACTGAGGTGAGGTGATCCCTCATTGTGGTTTTGATTTGCATTTATGTAATGATTAGTGATGTTGGGCATCTTTTCATGAGTTTGTTGGCCATCTGTATGTCTTTTTTGGAGAAACGTCTATTTAGGTCTTCAGGAATGGTTTTATACTCTAATTGCTGTTTTTAATCTATCAGAAAATGATTGTATCCTAATGTTTGAAAACATGAGAAATTTTCAAACAATTCAGTCTTTTAATGTAAAGTTTGTTGTTATGTTGGCCCCTTAGGCCTCAGATATGAAAGCAGTAAAAACAAAATCTGCCTCTCTGGATAATAATAGTATTGTTAGGACAACTCCAAAGCTGCAAAGTAGTGGCTGAGAACTGTGATAATTTCTAAATTAAATCGATAATTTCTAAATTAAATCATCATTTTCCTTTCATGATTCATAAGCTTGAGTAGATGGGATGATGTGTGCGATGGGGGAGAAAATAGCCTGGGTGACCTAAGAAGTGAGACACAGAGCACGTTGGTGCTGAGCCCAGAACAGGGGGCCAGGCTGGCTCTCAGCTGCCGCTCTTGATGCTGTCAGGCTCCTCCAAGTCCATGGCCTCTCTTTACGGCCTCTGGCCTGCAGGGGGAGCTTCCTCTTCTATAGCATAGTATAGGGTTTGACTGGAAAACAAAAAAAACAAAAAACAATCTTTCGTTGTACAAACGTTTTTGAAATTTTTTGTAGGCTCTGGATAGTTATGGATGCCAGAGTTTTGAAGTTTGAATAACTAGGGTGTTGTGCTAATAATTTTTTGTTTGTATAGTGCTTTTTTTTGTTTGTTTTTTGCGGTACGTGGGCCTCTCCCATTGCGGAGCACAGGCTCCGGATGCGCAGGCTCAGCGGCCATGGCTCACAGGCCCAGCCGCTCCGCGGCATGTGGGATCTTCCCGGACCGGGGCTCGAACCCGTGTCCCCTGCATCGGCAGGCTGACTCTCAACCACTGCGCCACCAGGGAGGCCCTGTATAGTGCTTTCTCATGTGTTCTCTGTAGTGATTTCCTTTGTATCTTTTCATGTGAGTCTCACAGTCACCTGGTATGTGAGGCAGATGTTAATAACCTGGCAGAGGAAAACACGTAGGTGTGGGAAGTCTCGGTAAGCTGTCTCTAGTCCCAGGTAATGGCAGCTCTTCTGACTCCCCACCTTTTGCCTTTTCAGATTTGTCTCTTCAGGATCAAGGTATATGGATTTTAGAATGAGCCCAGGGTACAGTAGACATGCATAAGCTTGAGACTCTTGGTTGCAAGTGTTAGAAAGCTCACCAACTGGTCTAAGTAAAGGGAAATTTCCTGGTTCACATTAATGAAAAGTCATAGTGTAGAAACTGCTTCAGGCATGGCTTGACCCAGAGGTTCCAATGACCTACTCAGAATCCAGCTTCTGTCTCTCTTTCAGTTCTGCTCTCTGTCTTTGCTTCATTTCACAGCCAGGCTCTCGCCTCATGGGTGTTGTTGACTTCAGGCTGACATCCTCACAATTTTAAGTCTAATGGAAAGACTGTCTTCCTTGTAGCTTCTGCATGAGTCTCACAATTCAGTCTGATTGCATCAGTCAGGACCACTGCCCATCCCAGGTCTAAAAGCTGGATGGATTTACGTTGATTGACCAGTCCTGGATCATGACTTTTCTGAACCATTCACTGTGACTGGAGAGACTCAGAGCACTGTTTGGCCAGCCCTGGTCGTACAGGATCCCCAGCTGGACCCACAGACTGAGAAAGGGTGAGGCAGATGCTTTATATTGGAGTGCTTTACCAAGGAAGGGATAAGGAGGCTAGGTGGCCAAAAAACCCTCAAAAGTCCATTGTAAATGTTAATCTAGTACGTCTCAGGCAGATGGAGATTTCTGTAACCTGGAGCAATGCTTCTCAGAGCGTGGTCCACAGAAGGTGATAGCCTGTGAGCTCTTTGTTACCTGTCTGTAAGGAGATTGTGCCAGAATGAACATCACGCTTGGCACTAAACACGCTGATGAGTTTGAGCTGACATTTTTTTTTTCATAGCAGGACTTTTTGAGGAAGGAAGCAGTGCACTGACTTATATTCTGTGCGAGATCCTTATCTTTTGGAGGGACTGCATTGGAGTGCCCCTGGCCTAGAGCACAGACTTCTCTCATTGGCAGAACAAAGCTGTTGCAATTCAAACTCTGAGCAAAGGGAAACAACCCCAGACCAAATATATCCAGTTAGAGTGGGAGGAGGACAGAAAAGAGACACTTATTACTGTTTTTTTTTTAGTGAAATAACTCAACCCAGCATCTGTTCTTTGTTCTCTGAGTTTTTTGTTTTTACATAGTTGCTTAAAAATTTACAGAGTGGATGAAACATGAGGCACTTGTACAGCTTGTGTTAGATGGAAAACCTGTGTCAACATGCTGGTGCCAGGCTGGCAGTCTCATGAATCCACGAGGACCTGGGGGAAACGTGCTCAGTTAAAATGCGTGGGTGTGTTGTTATGCAAAACACTGAGGAAGTTGCTCTGCTCCATAAAGGCCTCCTTCATCTGACAGGACTTTGAAGTTATCCTTCTGATGTGCAACTCCTGAGAGTAAGCTGATGTAACTCTTCAAAGGCGAGGTGGGGACAGTTCTTTATTGATTTTTCTACCTGGAACTCACAACCGAATGATAGAATTAAGGGAAGGAGATTATTCTTGTGGCTCTCCATTCAGCAAATATTTATTGGGGAATCTACTTCTGGGGGCTTAATGAGGAAGAAGACCTGCTTCCTGACCTTGAAGAACTTCCAGGGGAATCCGTGGGAGACACACAACTCACCATGGGAACAGGCATCGTGAACAGTCAGTGTTATATATGTGTGCCGGGCACTTCCTATTGTCAACCCTCATGACATATGAAGTTGGACTTAATTACTCCCATTTACAGTTGAGGAAACTGAGATGCAAATTATTTGACCAAGGTCACCAACTAGTAAATGTTAAAGTGGAGATGCAAACTCAAGCCTGTCCGACGATAGTGGTTCATCTGCAACGCTTACCCTCTTTCCTCCCTAAATCACAACAAGCAAAGGAGATGAGCCCATCGGGATGGAGCTGGGAGGAGGGGAGAGGAGCCGTGTGGCTGTCCTCCCTTCTACAGGGGCTAATTTAGCTCTGCTTCGCCAGCGTTCCTGCCCTGAATAAGGTCACAGTGATGAGGGCTGATGGCATGAATGTCAGTCTTTGGAGGGACAGGACAACGTCAACCAGTCGTTATTACTCTTATTATAATTTCCCTGCCGCAGCCCTTCTCGGCTGGACGGGATTGCCCCAAAGCCTGTGCTGGTGAGTGTTTAGAACAGATGTGCAGATTCTCACACTCGAGAGCTTCAGGGAGAAGCCATCCCAGTGCTGGTGATCTGGGTGCTCAAACCATGCTCTTTTCTTGCTTAGGGTCAGCAGTTGGAAGACTCTGCAAATCTCAACTGAGGCATCTCGACAGGACTGGCCTTGGTTTCCTACCCAGCACTTTGATCTTGAGCCTTCCCTAACTGCTTGTCAGGGTTTCTGTCTTCACTCAACACAATGGAATAGAGATTGGCTGGGGGTGTCGGTGAGGAAACACATGGATAATCAGACTCGCGTGGAGTGAAATTACTCAGTTAAGCGAACTGGAGCCTGTGGGCTCCCTCCCGCTTGGTTTGGCTCCAGTATCACGTAAGGGATCTTGGATCCATGGGAAAAGGACGTAAATGTTGATCTATCAGTAGAATGGAGACCCTTCCCCTGAGGTTCCCTGTCACTGTGGTTAGAGGCAGTTCTCTTTCACATGGTTTTCTCATCAGAGGTGATCAGAGTCCGATTGCAAGGATTACTTAAGATGTGGGCGCAGTGGCAAAATAATAACCCCCTCCTCTGCATTTTAGTTATGTTCCTGCCCCATCTAAAGATGTTTTCCATAACCCTTATAAAATGACTTATTAAATCTGGGCTCCAAGCGGAAAACTTCATGACACTGGACTTAGCAGTGATTTATTGGCTGTAACAGCAAGACACGTGCAACAAAAGAAAAAAATAGGCAAATTGGACTTCATCAAAATGAAAAACTTCGGTGTATCAAAGCACGCTGTCAACAGAGTAAAATGGCAATTCACAGAATGGGAGAAAATATTTGAAAATCATCTATCTGATAAGGGATTAATATCCAGAACATATAGAAAACTCCTAAAATTCAACAACAAAAACCAAACAAGCTGATTGAAAAATGGGCAAAGGACTTGAATAGACATTTCTCCAAAGAAGACATGCAAATGGCCACTGAGCCCATGATGAGGTACTCAACATCGTTACGCATTAGGGAAATACAAATCAAAATCATGAGATACCACTTCGTGCCCATTAGGATGACTGTTACCAAAAAAATAGAATATAACAAGTGTTGGTGAGGGTGTGGAGAGGTTGGAACTCTTGTGCGCTGCTTTTGGGAATGCAAAAATGGTACAGCTGCAATGAAAAACAGTATGGTGATTCCTCAAAAAATTGAAAATAGAGTTACCATATGACCCAACAAAAAAATTGAAAGCAGGGACTTGAGCAGGTATTTTGTGTACCTGTGTTCACAGCAGCATTACTCACAGTAGCCAAAAGTTGGAAACAATCCAAGTGTCTGTTGACAGATGAATGGATAAACAAAATGGTATATCAGTACAATGGAATATTATTCCAGCTTAAAAAGGAAGAAAATTCTGACACATGCTGCAACATGGATGAACCTCGAAGACATTATGTTAAATGAAATAAGCCAGGCACAAAAGAACAAGTCCTGTATGAGTCTACTAATGTGAGTTACTTAGAAGAGTCAGATTTATAGAGACAGAAAGTATTGGTGCTTACCAGGAGCTGTGGGCTGGGAGAATGGGGAATTATTGTTTAATGGGGACAGATTTTCAGATGAAAAGAGTTCTGTGAAAGGATGGTGGTGATGGTCGCACACAATGTGAATGTACTTAATGCCACTGAACTATACACGTAAAAACGGTTAAAATGGTAAATTTTATATGTCTATTTTGCCACAATTAAAAAGATGTGTTTATAACTCCCCTCCCCAGGCTACAACAGAGATTTTCTTGAGGATTATATGGGGGAGGGGGATATGTTCTCACTCACCTCACTCAGAGCCCTTTCCGGTGCTGTAGGAGGTGCATATATATATATATATTTTTTTTTTTTTTTGCCTCTTTATTGGAGTATAATTGCTTTACAATGGTGTGTTAGTTTCTGCTTTATAAGAAAGTAAATCAGTTATACATATACATATGTTCCCATATCTCTTCCCTCTTGCATCTCCCTCCCTATCCCCCCCCTCCAGGCGGTCACAAAGCACCGAGCTGATCTCCCTGTGCTATGCGGCTACTTCCCACTAGCTATCTACCTTACGTTTGGTAGTGTATATATGTCCATGCCTCTCTCTCGCTTTATCACAGCTTTACTGAATTCATTCCTATGTACTCGTGTAAAAAAAGGGTGAGAAAAATAGCAGTTCACTGAGAGCAGGCCAACCTGCCCTCTGTAGTAGCACGTGCATTTATGGCCCCAAGTGAGGTTCTTATTCCCATGCATCTTACAAGCTGGCATTCTAAGCTGCCTATTTTTCAAACAAAAAGGCCCCTAAACACAGGTCAGCTACTTTATGTGATGAACAGATGAAGGAGGGAGGTGGCCTCCAAGCTGGTGCTGGAGATATTCTGGCAAAGAGGGAGTCTGGCCCTCTGCCCTCAAGGAGTTGACCTGAAGGTCCAGTGGTTAGGACTCCACGCTTTCATTGCCAAGGGCCCGGGTTCGATCCCTGGTCGGGGAACTAAGATCCCTAAAGCCGCTTGGTGCGGCCAAAAAAAAAGGTGTTGGCCAGTTAATGACAGAATGATAAAATTAATGTAAATAAACACTCAAATTTATCTCATGCCAATCAATTTGTGAATATATTCATTTATATGTACACATAAACATATTAAAACACCTCAACTGTCTTCCCAAAAGAATGTGTTGTGGCTTAAAAGAATAATGATGATGAAAATAAGATAAGCATTTCTTATGAATAGAATTTAAAAGAAATCTAGGTCAAGGTAATTGAAGAAGAACTAGATGAGACCACAGAGAGACTTAGCACATATCTTATGAAATAAATACAGCTGGGCCTTGGAAAGATGAGAAAGCTCTCATCTTTCTGCAGCCGAATAAAGAAGTTACGAGACTCTCAGTGCTTGTAAGAGAAAAGCGGGTTGTTGCCGCAGACATGCTTCTTCCTTGCTGTCAGGTCCTGAGTCCTCATAAAGGGTAAACTGGGCTACTTAGGGTCTTCAATCGCATCCTTATAACAAACACAGTGGTAACCTGATTTCTGGGATTCTTAGTGCATTTTGGAGGCCTAATGACAGCACAGTTCAGTAGGAGCGATTCTCTGGGGCTAAAATCTCTGCTCTCCAATTATCCGGCTCCCTTCCTGTAGGAACAGTTATTTCTGGCATGCATGATTTTGATGAAAACTAGGCAGCCAACAGTTCAAAGGTACATTCTTTGGCAAGGGCCTGGCGAGCAATTATTGTATATTGCAGATTAAGGCCACGTCCACATATTTAAAAATCACCCAAATTGAAGGTAGGATTGATGTTTTTCTATAAAAACTTAGAAGTCGACCCAGGACTTGGCCAAGGGAGTCATCCCCACTCCTACAGCATGACCCGAGGCCATGCCTGTGGGCAGGGCCAGGATTTTCCATAGAAAACTGTTTTAAGTCAGTTCCAACACCTGAACAAATAACAATCAAGGCTTGAAAATTCCACTCTGGGAAGCATGGGAATAATGAAAAATCTTAAGTAATAGTTACCAATTTCTCTTTACATCCAGAGAAAAATTTCCAATGGTACATAGATGCAATGTAAAATTATAAGTGAATGTTAAAATTTTAAGAATAAATTAGTTGCAAACTGTGCCCCTAAGTAATGAAATGAATTGGACTGTAGGGTAGTTGAATTTGGTCAATTACATTTTGTGTCAAAGTTGATAACTTGGGCTTCATGGTAGATGATCTTGAGCCATTTTTCCTGATGAAATATGGTGGGGACCTTTTGTTATTGAGCCCGTTCCTAGAGTCTTGATGTGAAAGAACAGACTTATTTTTCTGTTCTCTTTAGCAGCAAGCTAGTGTCTAGATCGTCTAAAGTGATTTCAAATTATTAAGAGGCAGGTTAAAAAGGAGAACCAAAATACATCCTTTCTTTTTTCTCATCCATATAACTGGAATGTTAATAGTATCTCCCTCATAGATTTATTATGATGATTCAATATGTAAAAGCAATTAAAATGGAGTCTGGGGGCTTCCCTGGTGGCACAGTGGTTAAGAATCTGCCTGCCAGTGCAGGAGACATGGGTTTGAGCCCTGCCCTGGGAAGATCCCACATGCCGCGGAGCAACTAAGCCCGTGTGCCATAACTACTGAGCCTGTGCTCTAGAGCCTGCAAGCCACAACCACTGAGCCCGTGCGCTGCAACAACTGAAGCCCGTGCACCCTAGAGCCCATGCTCCACAACAAGAGAAGCCACCACAATAAGAAACCCATGCACTGCAACTAAGAGTAGCCCCGGCTCCACGCAACTACAGAAAGCCCACGTGCGGCAATGAAGATCCAACACAGCCAAAAATAAATAAATAAATAAATTTATTAAAAAAAGAAAAACGTACAGTGACAGCAGTAACATTTAAAAAAAAACAGAGTCTGGTACATAGTAAGTATTCAATATATCTTAGCTATTATTGTTATCATATCTCAGAACTTTTTATTTTGTTTTTTTTGCCTGCACCGTGTGGCTTGTGGGATCTTATTTCCCCAACCAGGGATCGAGCCTGTGCCCCCTGCAGTGGAAGCGCAGAGTCTTAACCACTGGATTGCCAGGGAAGTCCTCATTTCTCAGAACTTCTGTCTGATTTCACAAAAATAAGTCCTGCTGAACCTCACTCCATAAAGATAAAAGGCAGGTTTTCTAAAATAATCAGTCACTGGAGTCTCTTGAACTAATAACGTAGTTCAGACTGGGGCTTCATGCACAGAGGTGGAGGCCAAGCGAAAATCAGTAATCATAAATTGTAGACTGCCTTAATACTGTTTTTGATAGATCTCTATGGAGGCTGATAAAATCAGTCGTAGAATTACTGTTTCTAAAGCCTGTTAGCTCCTCAGTCGAAAAAATGGCTTGAGAAATTCAGATTAAAAAATTTTTAAGTGGAAATGGAAGATATCCCTTTAAAAAATGGCATAGAGTTTACTCCGAGGTCATCTGTTTTAGATCATACCAGTTATATTGCTGGAGGAAGCAGACTGGCAGGATTTGGAACACAATGGTATTGGACATTGCACAGTTGTAGGTCCAGGAAGTTTATACTGGGGGCTTGCTGTAATTTGGCTCCATAACATTGAGACTGGGAGCGTGGGCGTTGCCGTTACTGGGTTGGAGTCATGGAGTCATACCCAGAACTAGTTGTGAGCTCGCCAGCAAGCTGCCCCATTAAGCTTCAGTTTCCTTGTCTGTAAATCAGGGCAACAAGCATCCGTGGATACAGTTGTTGATATATGGTTTAAATAAGAGAATGCAATTAAAATAATTAGCACTGTGCTGAACACATTGTTGGTATCTATTATTAGAGAACTTTAATATCAGTTCTGGGGACTTCCCTGGTGGTCCAGTGGTTAAGACTCCGCGCTCCCAATGCAGGGAGCCTGGGTTCCATCCGTGGTTGGGGAAATAGATCCTGCATGCATGACTCAACTAAGAGTTCACATGCCACAACTAAGGAACCCACATGCTGCAACTAAAGATCTTGTATGCTGCAACTAAGACCCGGTGCAGCCAAAAATAATTAATAAATAAATATTTAAAAAAAAATTTTTAATTAAAAAAATTAAAAGGCAACTTTCTTTTAAAAAATTAAAAATAAAATAGAATAAAAAATAAAGTAAAATCAGTTCTGTATGTGTAAATAGATCCTTTTCCAGAATCTGATCAGAATCTCCTAGGCAGATGGAGAAACCTGTCCACAGTTTATAAAATTGAGAAAATTAAGCCTCCTTGAAGTCTAGAGTTAGCGTCTAGAGTCACCCTAAATCTCGTTTCCTTACAGATTTTATAGTCAAGGAGGCAAAAGCATTTTAAATCAGGGCTTTATTTTAAATAAATAAGATCCAGGTTGCCCTGTCATTTTCATGTCATGTACCACAGGGTTAACCTCTCTAAGATTTTCTGTGCTATCTTCTTAGGCTCAGACCTAGAAGGCCAGGGCCCACGTTTTCCAAACATGAGCCCAATGGATAAAGCCAATTAAAAAAAAATCTCTTTAATAATCTTAAAATACATAAAGAATAATTGTTTTAAGAGGGATAAAAAGAAGCACAAAAGATGAAAAACATAGAAAATAATTAAAATAAGGATGATTTTAAAAGGAAAAAAGTTTCAGCTGCACTTTTAAAGGAGTAGAGAACATTAAAAAGGCAAGAAAAATGTAAGGTGAGAGCTCAGAATGAAATGAAACAGTGCAAGTTAGAACAAAATACCAAAATAGGGCAGAGCGATACAGTTATAAAAGTCTTAAAGACAAGGTAAAAACATATACTCCCAGGGACTTCCCAGGTGGCACAGTGGTTAAGAATCCACCTGCCAATGCAGGGGACCCGGGTTCAAGCCCTGGTCCGGGAAGATCCCACATGCCGCAGAGCAACTAAGCCCGTGCGCCACAACTACCGAGCCTGCGCTCTAGAGCCCGCGAGCCACAACTACTGAGCCCACGTGCCACAACTACTGAAGCCCGCTCCTAGAGCCTGTGGTCCACAACAAGAGAAGCCACCACAATGAGAAGCCCGTGCACCGCAACGAAGAGTAGCCCCCGCTCATCGCAACTAGAGAAAAACCTGCACGCAGTAATAAAGACCCAACGCAGCCAAAAGATAAAGAATAAATCCATCTGGAAGTGGTTGGGCAGCAACATCTGCTTAAAGACCCACTTAAGATTCCTCCAAGCTGGAATAATTTCCCAGCTCAGGGTCCTCCATCGATGCCACTAAGCGTGGGCTTGGTACCTCTTAATATTGACAGCCTTCATGCAGTGCTCCTGCATTATTTCCATCGTTCCTCCCTATAGCTCCAGGTTGTAGATATTGTTATCCTCATACTACAGAGGGGCAAACTGTTTGAATACGTGCCCTGCTCCACTAGCAGATGGTGGAGCTGGAGCCTGAAGCCCAGCTGATGCCAAAACCCATGCATTATTCTTGATCTTTTTCTGCTTTCCAGGAGACATTATCATCAGCAGCAGCAACAAAGACAATAGCACAATCCCTCACCCCTTAATCCCTCCCCTTTACCTTGTCAAGATTATCTATCAAATTAGGAAAGACTGCTGTTCTTAGCAAACAGCCCAGCGATAGTCAATGTGCAGTGGGTACTCTGTGTATCTTGATAACCCACTGGAGTGTTACCTTTTTTTATATCTTCTCCCTCCCCCCCCTTTTTTGGGGTACAAAGTTGATCCCAGTTATCCCATCATTTACTGCAGTTCAGTCTCCTAAATATTTCCCTCATGTGGCCACTTTTCTCCATCTTCGCTGCCACTACCAAGTTCAGGCCACCGTCTTGTCATTCCTTGTATTAGTTTCCTGTAGCTGCTGTAACAAATTACCACCTACCTAGGTGGCTTAAAACAACAGAAATTTATTCTCTCCCAGTTCTGGAGGCCAGGGGTCTGAAGTGAGTACCAAGGTGTGTCAGCAGAGCTGCGCTCCCTCCAGAGGCTCTAGGGGAGAATCTGCTCCTTGCGTCTCTCTTCCAGCTTCTGGTGGCTGCTGGCACTCCTTGGCTCGTGGCTGCATCATTCCAGTCTCTGCCTCTGGGGTCACATCGCCTCCTCCTCTGTGTGTGTCAGATCTCTGCCTATCTCTTAGGAGGAGATCTGTGTTTGCATTTGGGACCCACCCAGGTAATCCAGAGTAATCTCCCCACCTCCAGATTCTCACCTTAATCCCATTTGCAAAGGCCCTTCTTTCACCCTATGAGGTGATATTCATGGGTTCCAGGGACTAGGCTGCAGCTATAGTTTGGAGGGCCATTTTTCCGTCTACCACACCACTGAACTTTCGCAACCATCTCTGCCTCCTTTGCCCCACCCAGCATTCCAAGGTCCCCTAAACGCACAGATCAAATCATGCACGGTGGGCTTTAAACTCTTCAGTGTCTTGTGGTCCTTGGGATGGTCCCGATTCCCTGATAAGGCCCATGATTACCTCTCCACCTTCCTCTCCCCCACTTTTCCCTTCCACACTATATTCCACCCCTCTCAACTCCCCCTGGTTCCCCGAGGAGGTGGGCTTCCTCGCTCCTCTGGGCCCTTGTGTGTGCCTCCAGCCCTCTCCCACCTTGTCTCTTTTTGCTGGGCTCATTCTTTTTTTTTTCTTTTTTCCCTTTGGCCGTGCCATGCGTCATGCAGGATCTCAGTTCCCCAACCAGATATCGAACCCACGTCCCCTGCGTTGGGAGTGCGGAGTATTAACCAGTGGACCACCAGGGAAGTCCCTGGGCTCATTCCAGTTCATCATTCTGTTCCCGTTTAGACTTTGGACTTCGCTTCCTCCGAGAAGGTGTGCTCTGCCCACACTGGGTTGGTCATGCCTTTCTGTGCATTCGGTCAGAGCTCTTACCTCAATAGGGACAGCCTCTCTAACATGTGTCCAGCTGTTCACAGGATGTGTCCCCTGCACCTGGCATGGCACCTGACACACAGTAGGTGCTTAATAAATGATGAGAATACCCGTAAGAGGGGAGCCTGTGCATCCACCCTACTGAGCACAGTGCTGCAAGCAAGAGCACTGATCCACGCAGAAGAGTTTTTGCTGGAGAGCAGTATCAACGTGAATGCCAAAAGTACCCACAGATCTTTATTTTTAAGCATAAACCAAGAATTATGTAATTATGAGATCCAAGAAAATATTTTCATGCTTATTCCTTTGTTTTCTTTCAGGCCATTCCTGTGTTTCTCACTTTGCATAATGTAGCCGAAGTTATAATCTGTGGGCACCAGAAGTGTTTTCAGAAAGAGGTAAATGATTACGCAAAAGGCTAGTTTCACTTCCCTTGCTTGAAATTTCAAAGACGTGCTTTTTATGTATGGTCCAGATTAGTGTCTGCCTTTTCCTGCCATCTGTTTCCAGTCAGGCCTGCCTGACGGTGGTCACTAATTTCAAGGATCACGGTTTTGACATCCCTTCAGTTCACCAAACATACGTGGGGATGCTTGTGGGTCTGAATGGACCTCAACCCCAGGCCAGCGCTGAGCCAGGGCCTGGGGGGCCGAGGTAGAGATGACTGTGGGCCTGGATGGTGGTGGTGGGGCATTCCCCCCTCCCCCCACCGCATCCCATCACCATGAGGAAATATTTGGCGAGCTTCCCACAGGGTGCTGGGAGCTTTAGCCCACCCTGTGGACATCCTCTTTTCCTCCCGACCCCAGCTCTGCCTTCCACCAGTTGGAACACGTTTCCTCACCTTCCGGGCCTCCATCCATGAAAAGGGGAGAGAAATGACACCCACTCAAAGAGTCGTTGGGAGGACACCATGCAGCACAGGTGCTAGTAGGTGCTCCCAACACTTTCCGGCACATAGTAGGTGCTTTGTACCTACTATGTAGTTTAGCTATGATTTTTAACGTGATTGGTGGTTTTAGTTTGGTACCTGTTTTGAGAGTTCCTTTTTTCTAACATCTGCCTGTTTCAGATGACTTCACATCAAAATTTTGGAACTTTTAAGCTTGAGAGAGGCTAGTGGGCCATGCAGGCAGCACACTTCTTACAGGTGTGCCAGGGACAGAGAGACACCTTTCCTGTGGCCAAGGCCACTCCACACACCAACACTCCCGAGGGACCTTTCTGACACATGGATCTGATCATGTCCCCCTACATACAGCCCTTCAGGACCACCCAGAAGCTACCTGGAGGCCTGCAAAGCCCTTTACCACCTGGGCCCCATCCACCTCTCTGGCTTCAGAAATTCCAGCCACAACCAAACTTCTCACTTTCCCTAGACCATGTCGTAGTGTTTCTCTCCTCTGATCTGTCAGCAAACCTCTTCGTGCACCCCTGTCCCATTCACTCTATGAATATTTCTACATCCCTGCGTATGTGGCCACCCTGCCAGGCCTGGGTCTACAGTCGTAAGCAAGAGGCATGATTGCTGCTCTTTATAGAGCATCAGCCCAGAAGGGGAGACAGACATTAAACTAAGAATTAGACCCACCTGCTCGGTTGTGTGGCCACAGCAGGCCACTCTGGGGAAGTGACATTAAAAACAGACAAAGGATGAACAGGAGTTAGACATGGTGGGGAGGGGAGGGCTCCCTGGAAGAGGAAGCAGCAGATGCAAAGGACCAGACATAGGAAGGGACTTGGTGGAAGTCATTCTGGGCTGTGTGGCTGAAGCTTGATGAGAAAGAGAGGGGGCGCTTAGGACGAGGCTGGAGACGGGCCTTTGGGGCTGAGCTAGGAATTTGGGATTTAGGCTGAGTGCACTGGGAGGAACCGGTTGGGTTATAAGGCCCACAGACACTGTGCAGCTTCACAGTGTTAAAAGCTCCCCCAGTTTCTGCGGAGGAGAACGGATTGCAGGAGGCGAGGGAAGCCTGTAGTGACTCCGGCGAGGCTCCGTACTTTAGGCTAATCTGCCTGCCGTGGGAACCTTCCCCGACACCTCAGGCAGCTTGGGCACCTTCAGCTGACATTTTACGTATCACCAGCTTGCAATTTCCATATTTCATCAATTCTAACATGTGCTGCTTTTTCTCACATCTAACATTTTCACTCTCGGGACTTCCCTGGCGGTCCAGTGGTTAAGTGCTTCCACTGCAGGAGGCACAAGTTCGATCCCTGGTCAGGGAACTAAGATCCCACGTGCTGCGTAGTGTGGTCAAAAAAATAAATAAGTAAAAATAAAATAATTCTTTAAAAAATAAAAAATAAGTTTTCACGATCTAAAATCAGGGTGGTTTTATAGTCAATGGTATGTCCTGGTCTAATGTTTGTTGGTTTTTTTTTCTTAGTAGTATAAAAAATACTAATTTTACAATCAGTGGCATCTGAAATTCAGTGAAATACAGTATGATTTTCCCTGTGTCTCTGCCTGCTTCCAGCCCTCTCATTGCAGTGACCCTGTGGTTGGGTGTTTTTTGGAGCCCCAGGTCTCAGCCCAAGGACTGGAGCTGAGCTGAAATATTCACTAACTGGTCACTTAGGTTCCAGGAGCTGCTCAAGTTCTGGGAGACTAGTCAGACCCTGACTCAATTCCACTCAAATTCCAAAGAAGACTTCTTATTCACAAAATGGATACCTTTTGTGTGAATTAAAAATGAAGATTTACCTGGTCTAGGGATGAGATCCAGCCATCTTCATGGGATACTGCTTCTTTCTTTTTTGGGGGGGGCCACACCATGTGGCATGTGGGTTCTTAATGCCCTGACCAGGGATAGAACCTGCACCCCCTGCATTGGAAGTGTGCTGTCTTAACCACTGGACCGCCAGGGAAGTCCCTCCATGGGGTATTGCTTCTTGATGGACAAGTCAGATCAGGTAGGTGAAGGTGAGGGTGGGACATGGAGCTGGAGGGTCCTCAGTGTATTTCCACCAAGCAGAGCGCAAGGGTCAGACTCCCAGGCCAAGAGGACCTTTCCTCGGAAGCAATTGGGTAAATACCAAAATATTGTGAATCTTCGACTCCATTTCCTTACTGACACAAAACAACATCATTTCTTGTCAGGGCAAATTAGGAAACAATTGAGTGGGTTACATATCTATTTAGTTATTTTTTTAAAAAACCCTTTCTTTCCTTTATGAATATCATAAGATGTAATAAGTCGTAGAAAATGCAGAGAAAAAAAATGGCAGAAATCAACTGTGATCTTACTTCCTAGAGGAAACGACTTCATTCATTCAGTTCAGACATATGTAGAATATTTACAGAAATGATAAAATACGTCCTGTTTTTCCATTGATCGATTTGTCGGAATCCCTAAATGCCTCATTTCTCTCCACGTGGAATGCAGTGTGTTGGCCGGTCCCTGTTTGTAGATTTGTAGGTGGTTTCTAGTAGTTTGGCGTTAAAATCTGCTCTGTGATGAAGATGACCGTGATATGTTCTTCATACGATTTACATTCCTGAGCATTCAGCCTGGAGCCACGACCAAGCGACCAGGTGTCATGAGGAACGTGGTTGGACGCTGTCTCTCAGACTTGACCTGTGACTCCGGACGTGGGCTCTTTGGTCCGTTATGTGTCAGGTTTCCCTAGAATGGCCTTGGGAGAGTAGAGTTGACCTCTTCATGACCTTGCTCCCAGATGATGAGAATAAGCTCTATCTGGGCTGTGGTTCATTGTCACCATCCATAACTAGTTGTTTGTGTATGTGCACACACAGAGGCACACAGTTTGACTCTAAGTTAGCGTGTGGCTTGTGGAATTAGTCTTAATAACTTGCAGATATATTTGTCACGGTTTAACCTTAGAATACTGCTATTCATTCATTGGTTCGCTCAACATTTATGAAGTATATGCTACATGTCAAACATCTTGCTAGCTCTACAGCTACAGATGTGGAGAGACACATTTATCACCCTCACAGAACTCAGGCTGAATGGTGAGCTGACATGTAAACAGGTGCTGGGATGCCCATAGAATGTCCTATGGGCTGGAACAGGCGTGTGGGTGCACTGGGGGGCAACCGCTGGTAAGTCTGCTTCCAAGGGCCAGATTTGAACCCAGTCACACAAATGGGTAGGAATTTTCTGGGCACTCCAGGCAGAGAGGAAGCAGCCAATGAAGGCCAGTGGCCTGAAAGGGCCGGTGGGTGTCACTGCAGGACTGGCTGTGACAGAATAGAGTCCAAAAGGATCAGACTCTGGAGGTCGATTGCCTGGGCGCACACCCTGTGATCCCAAGCAACTTACCTGATTTCTCTGTGCCTCAGAATCCTAGCACGTAACCCAGGACTGTACATTAACCCGTAGTGACACGAGTCAATATGTGTCGAGCACCTAGGACAGCACCAGCAGTCCTCAGAGCGCGTTAGCTCACCCAGAGCAGCGTCAGCTACTTACTGTGACTTTGGCAACGTGACTTTTGAGGAGTTATAGTGACCCACGCAGAGCTGAGATGTCGTTAGGACTTATCACTGGGTGATTTGGGGACCGAAGGGCTTGCAGAGGGGAATCTCGGACACAGACTCCTCGGTTGCTCTTGGAGCCTTGGGGGCTGGGAGCTCTGTAATGAATGTCTTGCTGGTTTTCACTCTCCATGTCTCAGGTTCTGGGCTCCTGTAGTCAGAGGAGGTCAAAATAAAAAGGACTCTCCTCTGTGGGATGGGCAAACTCCTTCAGGCACTAGGGTTGATTTGCTGCCCTGTAACGGAAGCCCCCTAGCACCTGCTGGTGAACATGTCACTCATGGAAGAGTTGAGCATCCTTTTTGTTTCCATCCTCTCCATTCCTTCTCTTCCTCCGAACTCTGGAGATGTCAGCTTTATTTAGCTCAGAATCTTTTAGTGACACGTGTTCCCATGTTGGGGGCAATTATCCAGGTGGGAGCCAGGTCACCTCTGCGTGTGTCATCCTTTCTGTACTGAAGGAATAAGTGTCCCCACTGGGGGGCAGTGGAGTCAAGGTTGGCTTTGCCTTTGGTCTCTGCTGAGGCCGGTTCCACAAAGATGAAAGATAACGTATAAGAGGTAACAAAGGATCTAAAGATGGGAGCCACTGCTTTGTACACACAACATCGTGTGTTTATTAAAACAATGCAACGTGGATTATTTAGTCACACATGAAAGCTTAAGATAACCTTCATAGCAAACCACACGTTTCTCTTGCCAGTGCTTTACTTTTTTAAAAAATTGAGATATAATTGACAGATAAAATTATATTTGTTTCAGGTGTTCAATATAATGATTCAATGTTTGTATATATTTCGAAATGATCGCCACAATAAATCTAGTTAACATCCATCACCACGCATTTGTTTCTCTTGTGATGAGAAGTTTTAAGATCTACTCTCTTAGCAACTTTCGAATATATTCAGTACAATACACTGCTGTTAACTATAGTCACCGCGCTGTATGTTTCATCCCCAGGCTTGGCTTATTTTATAATAACTGAAATTTTGTACCCTTTGAGTGCTTCATTTTTAAACAATATGTTCATAGTTCACACTTTATCTGAGCTGGAGTAAAAGAAAATTGCAGTTTGTCCTCAACTAGCAAAATAATCCTTCTGAAATGTCCAGAATTAATCTATTATCTTGCCTGACCATTTCCCCTGTCAAATATGAAAAAAATCTATGCTTCTTCCTGCAAGAGCTTTCTTCCCAAGTGCCAAGGACTAATTCCCTTAAACTGACCAATAAAAAGGAGGTAACAAAGGTAGAGTATGCATTAGAATTTCTTCATTTCAGGGAGCTCTAAACGGCAACTTTAGATTTCCCCAATCTGCCCTTTTTTCCTTCTCTCTAGGGATGGAGTCAAATGTCCCTTCTCCTTTTTTCTGTTTCCTAATTTACACATCATACCAGAGAATTTATAGCACTGCTCAGGGTCAGAGCTGGATTAATGAAAGGAAAATTTAAAGAGACAGACCGGAAGAGAAGTTGAACAAGAGCTTAATTTCTTTTCCTACACAGGGTACATTGATTTCTCTCTCCTTTTCATGGTGTGTAAGATATTCGAAGGCTTGGGCGTGGCGTCATTTTGCTTTTTTGTGGGTAAACATAGTTCTAATGGTGAGAGCGGTAAAACTACTCATCCAGAGTGCTTTGCCGAAGTGACTCAACTCTGGACCTCTGAGTCATCCTTCGTTTGGTCCAAGCAGAAAAAGCCTCAATAAATACTGAAGTGCAGCAAGTTGTTAAGCCCCCAATAAACTTATTCATAATTTATGTGCCTCTTGATCTAAATATTTACTTTTAAGGGGAACAAAAAAGAGTTTTCAAAGACTAATTGTACGTCTCTTTATTTTCATACAGAAAACATCTCCTGCAAAGATCTGTAGGTAAGTTTAAAAAAAACAAAAAACAACTGCACAAACATCTAAAATAGAAGATTTAACCTGATATTAACTTCGATGAGAAACCGTCTGTTGACAATTCATACTTGAGAGTTGACAGAGGAATTTATTACAGACACTCACATATCCCTATTTTGTGTCTTATTCTCAAATTTGCTCTTTTTTTTTTCTGAAATATTTTATCCCTAAGGGGAAAACAACTCATGCTAGATTTCAGCCATTGATGCCCAGAATTTCACTAAGAGTTGTGCAATACTGATGAAGAATGAAAATGGAAAAATGGAAGTGACTTAAAGTTTTAAAAATAATGTTTGATCCTCATTGGGTTTTTAAGAATTCCCATGGTGGAAAAGTACTGGCCTGCGAATCCACGGATCTGAGTCGTGGTCTTGGGCCACACAGCACCGTGACCGTGGGCAGGTTTCATACCTCTCTGTGCCTCAGTTTTCCCAGCTGAAACATGAACTGGGATGGACCCTCTGGCAGGTCCCTGTGCTCCTGTTGTGCTAATTCTGACCTGGATGCCTTGTCCTCTGGTGGCTTCCTGCTTCCTCGGCAGTAGCTGCGAAGCTCGGTCCTGAAGATAGAAAACCAGCAGAATGTTTTGATACGTGGATTTAGGACTTTTTGTTTCATATATTTCTGGGCTTTCATCCAATCTCCTTTTTTTGCCTTTATTACAGGCTGCTACTTGAAGAAAAAAAAAATCCCACTGTCAGGAAGCATCCTCTTGTTTAAAAGATTAGCAGGTGTTAAAGAGAGGCATTAAAACCCATTTATGCCTGATGTCATCAGGTGTAGCTCAAGGCCAATTTCCGTGCGGAAACCAGGGGCTGCCTCACACCTGGCACTTCTCCCCTCAGCCCTGAGGGCTTGTCTGCTTGAGGGGATCTAATGCTCATTGCCTGTGGATGGGGAAGCATCCTGCATCCTCCAAAGCCTCTGTCCACTGCAGGCTGACACCAAAACCATGAGGGTTCTCCTCTCCCCCAGCCTACAACCTGCCTATTCCTGTGCAGTCCCAGAAACCCTCCTGGACAACCTCCCTCCTCTCACCCCACCCTGACCTCTGAATCCCTCAGCCGTCGGGTGCCAGGGAATTGTCTCAAGGCTGTTTGAGTGTGTGCCTTTAAAGTTGGCGAGGCTATAGGAGTGGGTGGACTGGAGTGGTTAGAACCTGTCCCATGTTGTCCTGCCCTTCCTGAAGCCCTGAGGCCCCAGCTCTGAGGATTCCTCTGTACCCATCCTCCTGCCTCAGGCCCAGCAGCCATGCTAGTCTTTTAAGGGTTACACACTATGTGTGATGACAACAGTGAAGACTGTGTGTGTGTGGGGTGTGTGTGGACAGAACTGATTAACATCACTATTGCCAGTGTACTTAGGTTATGAGTATCAGGCTGTTGTGTATTACGTAGATATATGTAAGTAATACAGAATTTGATATGTATGTAGAACATATACTGGTGTGAGATGTCATATGATAAAGTTCCCTAACAGTGAAAATGCTGTATTCACTGCCCCCATTTATGTCTTTGATCCTTTGCTGCTCGCTGCGTAATGCAATGGTCAGAAGGGACCCAACCCTGAATATGTTGTTGCATCATAAAATGGAAAGGGGGGGAAAAAGCACGTGGTCCTTTGGGTTTTGTGTTTTCTGGTGCCTTTCTTTCGGAGGAGAGAATGATTGGCAAAAGCTATAGGCCAAGATATTTTGGTATATGAAGCCCATATACCATCTAAAAACCACTGATTTCTAAGCCAAAAAGTATCTCCAAATCGACTTTCTAATGAATGAGAAAATGTGAAAATATCGTGATCGGCAATGTTACTTTTTTGTGCAAGAATTATAAAAAGAACCTTTTATTATGGAAATTTCTAAACAGATATAAAAGTAGACAGAACAGTATAATGAAGCTCTGTAGACTCATCCCCCAGATTCAACAGTTTTCAACTTAAGCCTCTACCCAGCGCCTCATTTCAGCAAATCCCAGGCATTGTAGCGTTTCAGCCATAAATATTTTGGTATGTATAAGAGATTTTTTTCTAATGAAACTTTTTTTGTTTGTTTTATTTTATTATTATTTTTTTTGGCCACGCTTCGTGGCTTGCAGGATCTTCGTTCCCCAACCAGGGACTGAACCCCTGCCCTTGGCAATGAAAGCGCCGAGTCCTAACTACTGGACCGCCAGGGAATTCCCTTATTTGGGAAAAAGTTAAAACCGATAGAAAAGCTCCAAGAATATTACAATGAACTCCCATATACCTTTTATCTAGATTCACCCACTGATAACGTTTTTTGTATTTGCTTTCTTTCTCTCTCCATATATATATGGAGATGATACATATATATATGTAAGAATATATACATAATTATTCTTACTCTTTTCTGAACCATTTGAGAATAAGTTGCAGGGGTTATGACTCTACCCCTAAATACTGCAAAGCGTATCTCCTAAAAATAAGAAGCTCTTTTATAACCACAGTGCAATGTTTAAGTTTAGAAAATTAACATTGGATACAATACTGTTATGTAATATTGAGTCGATGTTCAAATTTGGCCAATGATCCCGATATTGTCTTTTATAGTAACTTCTTCCCCCAAAGATGTCATGTCTCTTTCATATCCTTTAATCTGGAACAGTTTCTCGACATTTTATTGCCTTTCATTGGTTTCATAGTTTGAATAGTGTAAGCCCATTGTTTTGTGGACTATCCCTGAATTTGGGTTTGTCTCAGTGTTTCCTTGTGATTCAGTCCAGGTTATGCATATTTGGCAGGAATACCACATGAGTGACGTTGTGCCCTTCTCAGTACATCGTATCAGGAGGCACATGATGTAGCTCTGTCCTGCTATTGGAGATGTTAAGTTTGATCATTTGGATAAGGTGATAAGTTTGTAATGTGCTTTCCGTGGTGTTTTCTTATTGGTAAGCGGAACAACTGTAGTCTGCTTGCCCAATTTTCCACTAGTGTATTTTTGGGGATTGGTAGTTTAAAGAAGTTTCCTTTTATATATACTGTTTTTCTCAAGTGAGCCAGCTGTTCTTTTGCACATGTCCTGCAAATGCCTGTCTCTGGGAAGATGGCTAGCCGAGCCCCAGAGAAGAAACTGGTGTCAGCAGAGCACATAATTGAAAACTACATGGGTAGTGAGGTTCTCAGAGGATGAACGGGGGAATTGGGTGTGGTCTCACGAGATCTTTGCCTCATCCGAGCTCCAGTCCGTGTATTTCAACCTCCACACTCTCCGGGACTCACCCTTGATGTTGACAAGTGAAGCTGCGTGTTTACCTCCTCTCCACAGTGCCCTCTTCCTCCTGGCTGCTGCAGGGTGCCTGCCCTTCAACGACTCCCAGGTGAGTTCAGGCGGACTCACTTTGCCTTCCAGGTATCTCTGAAGCCTGCGTGGATGAGCAGAATTTCCGAATCCTTCCTTTGAGGAGCAGGATAACCTTGGCCTGTACAAAGGCATGTAAAAGCAAACTTTTGGGGCCCTAGGGCACTTTTTGGCCAGGCCAACACCTCTCCTCAGGTCTCTGCCTTCTCCCAGGCTGCAGCAGGGGAGCCCGCAGACCTCGGGCCTCTGGGTGCCGTGATGGGGGCGGTCCACCCTCTGTACGTGCTGGGAGGGCCTGCACATCCAAATGACTCCAGCCCCACACACTGAGGTGAAGTTGGTTTTCTTTTCCTCTCATCCCAAGGGCCTCATCTGCACAGTGATTTTCACTTTGTCAGACTGAGTTTTTCTTTATTAGGCTCTGAGAACCCACCCCCACCTCCAGGAGTCATCTCATTTCGGGCTCTTTTTTTCTTTCTTTTCTTCCCCAGCATTTATTCAGTTCCCATCAAGTGTTAGGCACCAAGCCAGGCTCTGGGGGCACAAGGAGGAATTGCCATCATCCAGGCAGAAGTTGGAGTCTAGTCAGAGCAAAGGGGAAGGGGCAGACGATGAACAGATAATTATAACACAGGAAGGCCAGGGCTCTGTCCAGGGAGGTGTGGGATCCTTCGAGGCTCAGAGCAGGAATAGGGAGCAATTATAGGGAGCTTACTGTGTGCCAGGCTCTGTGCCAATGCTTTAGTGCCTTATTCTATTTAATCTCACAGCAATTCCACAAGGGTACAAGCTATTATTATCTCCATTTCATAGCTGAAGAATAGCGAGGCCCAAAAGGTCACCAGCTAACAAATAAGTGGGGATTTTAGAATTTAACCCAGATCTTTCTATTTTCTTTCTTTCTTTCTTTCTTTTTAAGTCACTGATCCTTTATTTTGTTCCAGTTAATATATCAAGTATTAGAAACATGAAAGCCATCATATATTGAACACTTGTGTGCCAGGCACTGTGCTGAGATCTCTGTATGCTCTGTTTCATTTAATTCTCACAACAAACCTTGAATGGTTAGGATTACTATTTTACAGAAGAAGAAACAGACTTAGATTAAAATAATTTTTTCACCTGCTTGGTATAGTGAGTGTATAGATCGTGGCACAACCAGTCTTCAAACCTAGACTTGTCTGCCTCCAAAAGACATGTGTTTTTTTTGCGGTACGTGGTCCTCTCACCGCTGTGGCCTCTCCCGTTGCGGAGCACAGGCTCCGGACGCGCAGGCTCAGCGGCCATGGCTCACGGGCCCAGCTGCTCCGCGGCATGTGGGATCCTCCCGGACCGGGGCACGAACGCGTGTCCCCTGCATCGGCAGGCGGACTCTCAACCACTGCACCACCAGGGAAGCCCCAAAAGACATGTTTTTAATTACCATGCTAGTTTATAGCAGATGGGCAATAGTCTTTTGGATGTGGGGAAGGGAAGGGGGCAAGAGAATTAACCCGGATCTTTCTGATGCTGGAGCCAGGCTCTGCTTACTGTACCTAAATCTTGAAGGATGAGGAGGAGCAACCCAGGAGAAGAAGGCAGGTACGGACAGAGCCCTAGAGGCGTCCTGAGTGGCCTGTGATTCAACTTTATTGAGCACCTACTATGTGTGCGTCCCTGGGCAAATTCCTGCCCTCTTGGAATTAATCATCTAGTGCGGGGTGGAGACAGAGACAGGTCACAAGTAAAACAGAGTGTGTCAGGTGAGATAAATGGAAAAAGGAAGGGAAGAAGAGGCGGGAGTGCCCCTCAGCTGAGTTGGCCAGGGAAGTGCAAGTTCTCTTTCTCTGGAGGGGGATGGGCAGTGGATGGGACTGGTTGGGTTGATAGGAGCTTGTCATAGGGATTCTTGGGTGTCCTGAGTTTGGATTTCATCCTGAAGTCACTGGGGGATGGCTGGATGATTTTAAGCAATAGGTGGCACCATCAGGTCTACTTTTTAGAGATGCAGTGCTGGGGAGTGGGGGGGATGGGGAAAGAGATGCTGGAGGCAGGGAGCCCTGTTAGGAAATGTTGTAGGCAACCGGGTGAGAAATAAGGAGGGACTGGTCCAAGGCCCCAGAGTCCTGTCTGGCACCATGCCTGGCACTGTGCATTGACGTTTAGTGTTTCTGATCATCATGCTGGATCCCGTTTGTCTGTACTTACAGCCAATTTTTTTTGTTTTTAATCTTGTGTTACAGTTTGATCCAGATGGTTATTTCTGGGCTGTAGTTCACTTATTCTGCATAGGTAAGGGTTTTTTAATAAATTTATTTATTTAATTATTCATTTTTGGCTGTGTTGGGTCTTTGTTGCTGTGTGGGCTTTCCTCTAGTCCCGGCGAGTGGGGGCTACTCTTCGTGCGGTGCATGGGCTTCTCACTGTGGTGGCTTCTCTTATTGCGGAGCATGGGCTCTAGGTGTGTGGGCTTCAGTAGTTGTGGCTCGTGGGCTCTAGAGCGCAGGCTCAGTAGTTGTGGCGCACGGGCTTAGTTGCTCCACGACATGTGGGATTGTCCCGGACCAGGGCTTGAACCCGTGTCCCCTGCATCGACAGGTGGATTCTCAACCACTGTGCCACCAGGGAAGCCCCGTTGGTAAGTTTTTAAAGAAGTCTTACTGAAACAATTGAGACTTATTATTCCTTATCATGTATCCACTTTTTAGTGATCCTGGGCAATAGGAAGATGAAATCCAAGGTGTCAAGGTTAAAATTAAATAGGCATTTTTCTGGTTTGATTTTTCTGTTTTGGAGTTTTCCTGAAATGTTTTCAGTTTCCATAGAGTCTCGCCTTTCTCATGACAAACATTCATTAACTCGCCAGGGCCCAGGCTTTGCTTGCTCAAATCCACTTGTGCAGTGCTGGTTGGTCTTCTCTAAAAATGGTGAGAAGAGATCCAGATCCAGAGGTTTC